>NW_026734540.1:0-323000 GCF_949786415.1 Peromyscus eremicus | reverse complement strand
GAGTCACAGGCAGTTTTTGGTCCTATGAGCAAGAGTTGTTTTCTGGTAAGAAGAGTCACTATTGCGCTCCAAATGCCATACACAGTGCAAATAGCACTCCCGTCTGTTCCCAGCAAGTACAGTGTATTGGACTGAATAGGAGCTACTGTTCTTGTCAGTTTCCTAAGCAGAGTTGAACTAGATATGGTCCATGTGTGTAGGAAGCACAGTTCTTTTGTTCTGAGCAAGCTCACTGTTTGGACCCCATAGGAAACACAGTAGAGTAGAAGAGTGCTCTTTTCTCAAAAGCGGAGTGTGTTTCTTGTAAGGCAGGCTAGCGTTTGTTTCCCAGTCCTAAATGTAGTTGAATCACATGCAGTTTGTGGTCCTACGAGAAAGAGTTGTTTTCTGGTAAGGAAAGTCACTATTGTGCTCCCATTGCCATTCACAGGACAAATAGCATTCGCGTCTCTTCCCAGCAAGTACAGTGTATTGGACTGAATAGGAACTACTGTTCTTGTCAGTTTCATAAGCAGAGATGAACTAGAAATGATCCGTGTGTGTAGGAGGTACAGTTCTTTTGTTCCGAGCAAGCTCACTGTTTTGACCCCATTGAAAACACAGTAGAGTAGAAGAGTGCTCTTTTCTCTAAAGCAGAGTGTGTTTCTTGTAAGGCGAGCTAGCGTTTGTTTCCCAGTCCTAAATGGCTTTGAATCACATGCAGTCTGTGGTCCTACGAGCAAGAAATGTTTTCTGGTAGGAATGTCACTATTGCGCTCCCATTGCCAGACACAGTGCAAATAGCACATGCGTCTGTTCCCAGCAAGTACAGTGTATCAGACTGAAGAGGAGCTACTGTTCTTGTCAGTTTCCTAAGCAGAGTTGAACTAGATAAGGCCCGTGTGTGTAGGAAGCACAGTTCTTATGTTCTGAGCAAGCTCACTGTTCTGGCCCTATAGGAAACACAGTAGAGTAGAAGAGTGCTCTTTTCTCAAAAGCAGAGTGTGTTTCTTGTAAGGCGAGCTAGAGTTTGTTTCCCAGTCCTAAATGGAGTTGAGTCACATGCAGTTTTTTGTCCTACGAGCAAGAGTTGTTTTCTGGTAAGACGAGTCACTATTGTGCTCCAATTGCCATACATAGTGCAAGTAGCACGCGCGTCTGTTCTCAGCAAGTACAGTGTATCTGAATGAAGAGGAGCTACTGTTCTTGTCAGTTTCCTAAGCAGAGTTGAACTAGATATGGCCCGTGTGTGTAGGAAGCACAGTTATTATGTTATGAGCAAGCTCACTCTTCTGGCCCTATAGAAAACCAGTATAGTAGAAGAGTGCTATTTTCTCTAAAGCAGAGTGTGTTTCTTGTAAGGCGAGCTCGCGTTTGTTTCCCAGTCCTAAATGGAGTTGAGTCACAGGCAGTTTTTGGTCCTATGAGCAAGAGTTGTTTTCTGGTAAGAAGAGTCACTATTGTGCTCCAAATGCCATACACAGTGCAAATAGCACTCCCGTCTGTTCCCAGCAAGCACAGTGTATTGGACTGAATAGGAGCTACTGTTCTTGTCAGTTTCCTAAGCAGAGTTGAACTAGATATGGTCCATGTGTGTAGGAAGCACAGTTCTTTTGTTCTGAGCAAGCTCACTGTTTGGACCCCATAGGAAACACAGTAGAGTAGAAGAGTGCTCTTTTCTCAAAAGCGGAGTGTGTTTCTTGTAAGGCGAGCTAGCGTTTGTTTCCCAGTCCTAAATGTAGTTGAATCACATGCAGTTTGTGGTCCTACGAGAAAGAGTTGTTTTCTGGTAAGGAAAGTCACTATTGTGCTCCCATTGCCATTCACAGGACAAATAGCATTCGCGTCTCTTCCCAGCAAGTACAGTGTATTGGACTGAATAGGAACTACTGTTCTTGTCAATTTCATAAGCAGAGATGAACTAGAAATGATCCGTGTGTGTAGGAAGTACAGTTCTTTTGTTCCGAGCAAGCTCACTGTTTTGACCCCATAGAAATCACAGTAGAGTAGAAGAGTGCTCTTTTCTCTAAAGCAGAGTGTGTTTCTTGTAAGGCGAGCTAGCGTTTGTTTCCCAGTCCTAAATGGCGTTGAACCACATGCAGTCTGTGGTCCTACGAGCAAGAAATGTTTTCTGGTAGGAATGTCACTATTGCGCTCCCATTGCCAGACACAGTGCAAATAGCACATGCGTCTGTTCTCAGCAAGTACAGTGTATCGGACTGAAGAGGAGCTACTGTTCTTGTCAGTTTCCTAAGCAGAGTTGAACTAGATAAGGCCCGTGTGTGTAGGAAGCACAGTTCTTATGTTCTGAGCAAGCTCACTGTTCTGGCCCTATAGGAAACACAGTAGAGTAGAAGAGTGCTCTTTTCTCAAAAGCAGAGTGTGTTTCTTGTAAGGCGAGCTAGAGTTTGTTTCCCAGTCCTAAATGGAGTTGAGTCACATGCAGTTTTTTGTCCTACGAGCAAGAGTTGTTTTCTGGTAAGACGAGTCACTATTGTTCTCCAATTGCCATACACAGTGCAAGTAGCAAGCGCGTCTGTTCTCAGCAAGTACAGTGTATCTGACTGAATAGGAGCTACTGTTCTTGTCAGTTTCCTAAGCAGAGTTGAACTAGATCTGGCCCGTGTGTAGGAAGCACAGTTCTTTTGTTCTGAGCAAGCTCACTGTTCTGGCCCTATAGGAAACACAGTGGAGTAGAAGAGTGCTCTTTTCTCTAAAGCAGAGTGTGTTTCTTGTAAGGCGAGCTAGCGTTTGTTTCCCAGTCCTAAATGTAGTTGAATCACATGCAGTTTCTGGTCCTACGAGCAAGAGTTGTTTTATGGTAAGAAGAGTCACGATTGCGCTGCCATTGCCATACACAGGACAAATAGCACTGGTGTCTGTTCCCAGCAAGCACAGTGTATTGGACTGAAGAGGATCTACTGTTCTTGTCAGGTTCCTAAGCAGAATTGAACTAGATATGGCCGTGTGTGTAGGAAGCACAGTTCTTTTGTTCTGAGCAAGCTCACTGTTCGGACCCCATAGGAAACACAGTAGAGAAGAGTGCTCTTTTCTCAAAAGCAGAGTGTGTTTTTGTAAGGCGAGCTAGCGTTTGTTTCCCAGTCCTAAGTGGAGTTGAATCACATGCAGTTTCTGGTCCTACGAGCAAGAGTTGTTTTCTGGTAAGGAAAGTCACTGTTGCGCTCCTTTTGCCATACACAGTGCAAATAGCACTCGCGTCTGTTCCCAGCAAGTACACTGTGTCGGACTGAAGAGGAGCTACTGTTCTTGTCAGTTTCCTAAGCAGAGTTGAACTAGATATGGCCCGTGTGTTTAGGAAGCACAGTTATTATGTTCTGAGCAAGCTCACTGTTCTGGCCCTATAGGAAACACAGTACAGTGGAAGAGTGCTCTTTTCTCTAAAGCAGAGTGTATGTCTTGTAAGGCGAGCTCGTGTTTATTTCCCAGTCCTAAATGGAGTTGAGTCACATGCAGTTTTTGGTCCTATGAGCAAGAGATGTTTTCTGGTAAGAAGAGTCACTATTGTGCTCCAAATGCCATACACAGTGCAAATAGCACTCGTGTCTGTTCCCAACAAGTACAGTGTATTGGTCTGAGAGGAGCTACTGTTCTTGTCAGTTTCCTAAGCAGAGTTGATCTACATATGGTCCGTGTGTGTAGGAAGCACAGTTCTTTTGTTCTGAGCAAGCTGAATGTTTGGACACCATAGAAAAGACAGTAGAGTAGAAGAGTGCTCTTTTCTCAAAAGCAGAGTGTGTTTCTTGTAAGGCGAGCTAGCGTTTGTTTCCCAGTCCTAAATGGAGTTCAATCACATGCAGTTTCTGGTCCTACGAGCAAGAGTTGTTTTCTGGTAAGGAAAGTCACTATTGCGCTGCCTTTACCATACACAGGACAAATAGCACTGGAGTCTGTTCCCAGCAAGTACAGTGTATCGGACTGAAGAGGAGCTACTGTTCTTGTCAGGTTCCTAAGCAGAGTTCAACTAGATATGGCCTGTGTGTGTAGGAAGCACAGTTCTTTTGTTCTGAGCAAGCTCACTGTTCTGGCCCTATAGCAAACACAGTAGAGTAGAAGAGTGCTCTTTTCTCAAAAGCAGAGTGTGTTTCTTGTAAGGCAAGCTAGAGTTTGTTTCCCAGTCCTAAATGGAGTTGAGTCACATGCAGTTTGTGGTCCTACGAGCAAGAGTTGTTTTCTGGTAAGGAAAGTCACTATTGCGCTCCCATTGCCATACACAGGACAAATAGCATTCGCATCTGTTCCCAGCAAGTACAGTGTATCGGACTGAAGAGGAGCTACTGTTCTTGTCAGGTTCCTAAGCAGAATTGAATTAGATATGGCCGTGTTTGTAGGAAGCACAGTTATTTTGTTCTGAGGAAGCTCACTGTTCGGACACCATAGGAAACACAGTAGAGTAGACGAGTGCTCTTTTCTCAAAAGCAGAATGTGTTTCGTGTAAGGCGAGCTAGCATTTGTTTCCCAGTCCTAAATGTAGTTGAATCACATGCAGTTTCTGGTCCTAAGAGCAAGAGTTGTTTTCTGGTAAAGAAAGTCACTATTGCGCTCCCCTTGCCATACACAGTGCAAATATCTCTCACGTCTGTTCCCAGCAAGTACAGTGTATTGGACTGAAGAGGAGCTACTGTTTCTGTCAGTTTCCTAAGCAGAGTTGAACTAGATATGGCCCGTGTGTAGGGAGCACAGTTCTTTTGTTCTGAGCAAGCTCACTGTTCTGGCCCTATAGGAAACACAGTAGAGTAGAAGAGTGCTCTTTTCTCTAAAGCAGAGTGTGTTTCTTGTAAGGCGAGCTAGCGTTTGTTTCCCAGTCCTAAATGGAGTTGAATCACATGCAGTATCTGGTCCTACTAGCAAGAGTTGTTTTATGGTAAGAAGAGTCACTTTGCGCTGCCATTGCCAAACACAGGACAAATAGCACTGGCGTCTGTTCCCAGCAAGTACAGTGTATTGGACTGAAGAGGATCTACTGTTCTTGTCAGGTTCCTAATCAGAATTGAATTAGATATGGCCGTGTTTGTAGGAAGCACAGTTTTTTTGTTCTGAGCAAGCTCACTGTTCGGACCCCATAGGAAACACAGTAGAGTAGAAGAGTGATCTTTTCTCAAAAGCAGAGTGTGTTTCTTGTAAGGCGAGCTAGCGTTTGTTTCCCAGTCCTAAATGGAGTTGAGTCACATGCAGTTTTTTGTCCTACGAGCAAGAGTTGTTTTCTGGTAAGACGAGTCACTATTGTGCTCCAATTGCCATACACAGTGCAAATAGCACTCGCGTCTATTCCCCTCAAGTACAGTGTATTGGACTGAAGAGGAGCTACTGTTCTTGTCAGTTTACTAAGCAGAGTTGAACTAGATATGGCCCGTGTGTGTAGGAAGCACAGTTCTTTTGTTATGAGCAAGCTCACTGTTCGGACCCCATAGGAAACACAGAAGAGTAGAAGAGTGCTCTTATCTCAAAAGCAGAGTGTGTTTCATGTAAGGCGAGCTGGCATTTGTTTCCCAGTCCTAAATGGAGTTGAATCACATGCAGTTTCTGGTCCTACGAGCAAGAGTAGTTTTCTGGTAAGGAAAGTCACTATTGCGCTCCCATTGCCATACACAGTGCAAATAATACTCGCGTCTGTTCCCAGCAAGTACAGTGTATCGGACTGAAGAGGAGCTACTGTTCTTGTCAGTTTCCTAAGCAGAGTTGAACTAGTTATGGCCCGTGTGTAGGAAGCACAGTAATTTTGTTCTGAGCAAGCTCACTGTTCTGGCCCTATAGGAAACACAGTAGAGTAGAAGAGTGCTCTTTTGTCTAAAGCAGAGTGTGTTTCTTGTAAGGCGAGCTAGCGTTTGTTTCCCAGTCCTAAATGGAGTTGAATCACATGCAGTTTCTGGTCCTACGAGCAGGAGTTGTTTTCTGGTAAGAAGAGTCACTATTGAGCTGCCTTTGCCATACACAGGACAAATAGCACTGGGGTCTGTTCCCAGCAAGTACAGTGTATTGGACTGAAGAGTATCTACTGTTCTTGTCAGGTTCCTAAGCAGAATTGAACTAGATTTGGCCGTGTTTGTAGGAAGCACAGTTCTTTTGTTCTGAGCAAGCTCACTGTTCGGACACCATAGGAAACACAGTAGAGTAGAAGAGTGCTCTTTTCTCAAAAGCAGAGTGTGTTTCATGTAAGGCGAGCTAACGTTTGTTTCCCAGTCCTAAATGGTGTGGAATCACATGCAGTTTCTGGTCCTACGAGCAAGAGTTGTTTTCTGGTAAGGAAAGTCACTATTGCGCTCCCATTGCCATACACAGGGCAAATAGCCCATGCGTCTGTTCCCAGCAAGTACAGTGTATCGGATTGAGGAGGAGCTACTGTTCTTGTCAGTTTCCTAAGCAGAGTTGAACTAGATATGGCCCGTGTGTGTAGGAGGCACAGTTCTTATGTTCTGAGCAAGCTCACTGTTCTGGCCCTATAGGAAACACAGTAGAGTAGAAGAGTGCTCTTTTCTCTAAAGCAGAGTGTGTTTCTTGTAAGGCGAGCTCACATTTGTTTCCCAGTCCTAAATGGACTTGAGTCACATTCAGTTTTTTGTCCTTCGACAAGAGTTTTTTTTGGTAAGAAGTGTCACTATTGCGATCTAAATGCCTTATACAGTGCAAATAGCACTCGCGTCTGTTCCCAGCAAGTACAGTGTATTGGACTGAAGAGGAGCTACTGTTCTTCTCAGTTTCCTAAGCAGAGTTGAACTACATATGGTCCTTGTGTGTAGGAAGCACAGTTCTTTTGTTCTGAGCAAGCTCACTGTTTGGACCCCATAGGAAACACAGTAGAGTAGAAGAGTGCTCTTTTCTCTAAAGCAGAGTGTGTTTCTTGTAAGGCGAGCTAGCATTTGTTTCCCAGTCCTAAATGGAGTTGAATCACATTCAGTTTCTGGTCCTATGAGCAAGAGTTGTTTTCTGGTAAGGAAGTCACTATTGTGTTCCAATAGCCATACACAGTGCAAATAGCACTCGCGTCTGTTCCACGCAAGTACAGTGTATTGGACTGAAGAGGAGCTACTGTTCTTGTCAGTTTCCTAAGCAGAGTTGAACTAGATACAGACCGTGTGTGTAGGAAGCACAGTTCTGTTGTTCTGAGCAAGCTCACTGTTCGGACCCCATAGGAAACAAAGTAGAGTAGAAGAGTGCTCTTTTCTCAAAAGCAGAGTGTGTTTCATGTAATGTGAGCTAGCATTTGTTTCCCAGTCCTAAATGGAGTTGAATCACATGCAGTTTCTGGTCCTCCGAGCAAGAGTTGTTTTCTGGTAAGGAAAGTCACTATTGCGCTCCCATTGCCATACTCAGTGCAAATAGCACTCGCGTCTGTTCCCAGCAATTACAGTGTATCGGACTGAAGAGGAGCTACTGTTCTTGTCAGTTTCCTAAGCAGAGTTGAACGAGATATGGTCTGTGTGTAGGAAGCACAGTTTTTTGTTCTGAGCAAGCTCACTGTTTGGACCCCATAGGAAACACTGTAGAGTAGAAGAGTGCTCTTTTCTCAAAAGCAGAGTGTGATTCTTGTAATGCGAGCTAGTGTTTGTTTCCCAGTCCTAAATGGAGTTGAATCACATGCAGTTTCTGGTCCTATGAGCAAGAGTTGTTTTCTGGTTATGAAAGTCACTATTGTGCTCCCATTGCCATACACAGTGCAAATAGCACTGGCGTCTGTTCCCAGCAAGTACAGTGTATTGGACTGAAGAGGAGCTACTGTTCTTGTCAGTTTCCTAAGCAGAGTTGAACTAGATATGGCCCGTGTGTGTAGGAAGCACAGTTCTTTTGTTCTGAGCGAGCACACTGTTCTGGCCCTATAGGAAACACAGTAGAGTAGAAAAGTGCTCTTTTCTCTAAAGCAGAGTGTGTTTCTTGTAAGGCGAGCTAGCGTTTGTTTCCCAGTCCTAAATGAAGTTGAATCACATACAGTTTCTGGTCCTACGAGCAAGAGTTTGTTTTATGGTAAGAATAGTCACTATTGCGCTGCCATTGCCATACACTGGACAGATAGCACTGGCGTCTGTTCCCAGCAAGTACAGTGTATTGGACTGAAGAGGATCTACTGTTCTTGTCAGGTTCCTAATCAGAATTGAACTAGATATGGCTGTGTGTGTAGGAAGCACAGTTCTTTTGTCTGAGCAAGCTCACTGTTCTGGCCCTACATGAAACACAGTAGAGTAGAAGAGTGCTCTTTTCTCAAAAGCAGAGTGTGTTTCTTGTAAGGCGAGCTAGCGTTTGTTTCCCAGTCCTAAATGGAGTTGAATCACATGCAGTTTCTGGTCCTACGAGCAAGAGTTGTTTTCTGGTAAAGAAAGTAACTGTTGAGCTCCCATTGCCATACACAGTGCAAATAGAACTCGCTTCTGTTCTCAGCAAATACAGTGTATCGGACTGAAGAATAGCTACTGTTCTTGTCAGTTTCCTAAGCAGAGTTGAACTAGATATGGTCGGTGTGTGTAGGAAGCACAGTTCTTTTGTTCTGAGCAAGCTCACAGTTTGGACCCCATAGGAAACTCAGTAGCGTAGAAGAGTGCTCTTTTCTCAAAAGCAGAGTGTGTTTCTCGTAAGGCGAGCTAGCATTTGTTTCCCAGTCCTAAATGGAGTTGAATCCCATGCAGTTTCTGGTCCCACGAGCAAGAGATGTTTTCTGGTAAGAAGAGTCAATATTGCGCTGCCATTGTCCTACACAGGACAAATAGCACTGGCGTCTGTTCCCAGCAAGCACAATGTATTGGACTGAAGAGGAGCTACTGTTCTTGTCAGTTTCCTAAGCAGAGCTGAACTAGATATGGTCCGTGTGTGTAGGAAGCACAGTTCTTTTGTTCTGAGCAAGCTCACTGTTTGGACCCATAGGAAACACAGTAGAGTAGAAGAGTGCTCTTTTCTCTGAAGCAGAGTGTGTTTCTTGTAAGGCGAGCTAGCGTTTGTTTCCCAGTCCAAATGGAGTGGAATCACATGCCGTTCCTGGCCCTACGAGCAAGAGTTGTTTTCTGGTAAGGAAAGTCACTATTGCGCTGCCATTGCCATACATAGGACAAATAGCACTGGCGTCTGTTCCCAGCAAGTACAGTGTATCAGACTGAAGATGAGCTACTGTTCTTGTCAGTTTCCTAAGCAGAGTTGAACTAGATAAGGCCAGTGTGGGTAGGAAGCACAGTTCTTTTTTTCTGAGCAAGCTCACTGTTCTGGCCCTATAGGAAACACAGTAGAGTAGAAGAGTGCTCTTTTCTCTAAAGCAGAGTGTGTTTCTTGTAAGGCGAGCTAGCGTTTGTTTCCCAGTCCTAAATGGAGTTGAATCACATCCAGTTTCTGGTCCTACGAGCAAGAGTTGTTTTCTGGTAAGGAAAGTCACTATTGCGCTGCCATTGCCATACACAGGACAAATAGCACTGGCGTCTGTACCCAGCAAGTACAGTGTATTGGACTGAAGAGGATCTACTATTCTTGTCAGGTTCCTAAGCAGACTTGAACTAGATATGGCCGTGTGTGTAGGAAGCACAGTTCTTTTGTTATGAGCAAGCTCACTGTTCGGAACACATAGGAAACACAGTAGAGTAGAAGAGTGCTCTTTTCTCAAAAGCAGAGTGTGTTTCTTGTAAGGCAAGCTAGCGTTTGTTTCCCAGTCCTAAATGGAGTTGAGTCACATGCAATTTTTCGTCCTACGAACAAGCGTTGTTTTCTGGTAAGACGAGTCAATATGGTGCTCCAATTGCCATACACAGTGCAAATAGTGCTCGCGTCTGTTCCCCGCAAGTACAGTGTATTGGACTGAAGAGGAGCTACTGTTCTTGTCAGTTTCCTAAGCAGAGTTGAACTAGATATGGCCCGTGTGTGTAGGAAGCACAGTTCTTTTGCTCTGAGCAAGCTCACTGTTCGGACCCCATAGGAAACACAGTAGAGTAGAAGAGTGCTCTTTTCTCAAAAGCAGAGTGTGTTTCATGTAAGGCGAGCTAGCATTTGTTTCCCAGTCCTAAATGGAGTTGAATCACATGCAGGTTCTGGTCCTAAGAGCAAGAGTTTTTTTCTGGTAAAGAAAGTCACTATTGCGCTCCCCTTGCCATTCACAGTGCAAATATCTCTCACGTCTGTTCCCAGCAAGTACAGTGTATTTGACTGAAGAGGAGCTACTGTTTTTGTCAGTTTCCTAAGCAGAGTTGAACTAGTTATGGCCCGTGTGTAGGAAGCACAGTTCTTTTGTTCTGAGCAAGCTCACTGTTCTGGCCCTATAGGAAACACAGTAGAGTAGAAGAGTGCTCTTTTCTCTAAAGCAGAGTGTGTTTCTTGTAAGGCAAGCTAGCGTTTGTTTCCCAGTCCTAAATGGAGTTGAATCACATGCAGTATCTGGTCCTACGAGCAAGAGTTGTTTTCTGGTAAGGAAAGTCACTATTGCGCTCCCATTACCATACACAGTGCAAATAGCACGTGTCTGTTCCCAGCAAGTACAGTGTATCAGACTGAAGAGCAGCTACTGTTCTTGTCAGTTTCCTAAGAGGAGTTGAACTAGATAAGGCCCGTGTGGGTAGGAAGCACAGTTCTTTTTTTCTGAGCAAGCTCACTGTTCTGGCCATATAGGAAACACAGTAGAGTAGAAGAGTGCTCTTTTCTCAAAAGCAGAGTGTGTTTCTTGTAAAGCGTGCTAGAGTTTGTTTCCCAGTCCTAAATAGAGTTGAATCACATGCAGTTTCTGGTCCTACGAGCAAGAGTTGTTTTCTGGTAAGAAGAGTCACTATTGCACTACCATTGCCATACACAGGACAAATAGCACTGGCGTCTGTTCCCAGCAAGTACAGTGTATTGGACTGAAGAGGATTTACTGTTCTTGTCAGGTTCCTAAGCAGATTTGAACTAGATATGGCCGTGTGTGTAGGAAGCACAGTTCTTTTGTTATGAGGAAGCTCACTGTTCGGAACACATAGGAAACACAGTAGAGTAGAAGAGTGCTCTTTTCTCAAAAGCAGAGTGTGTTTCTTGTAAGGCGAGCTAGCGTTTGTTTCCTAGTCCTAAATGAAGTTGAGTCACATGCAGTTTTTTGTCCTACGAGCAAGCGTTGTTTTCTGGTAAGACAAGTCAATATTGTGCTCCCATTGCCATACACAGTGCAAATAGCACTCGCGTCTGTTCCCCGCAAGTACAGTGTATTGGACTGAAGAGGAGCTACTGTTCTTGTCAGTTTCCTAAGCAGAGTTGAACTAGATATGGCCCGTGTGTGTAGGAAGCACAGTTCTTTTGTTCTGAGCAAGCTAACTGTTCGGACCCCATAGGAAACACAGTAGAGTAGAAGAGTGCTCTTTTCTCTAAAGCAGAGTGTGTTTCATGTAAGGCGAGCTAGCATTTGTTTCCCAGTCCTAAATGGAATTGAATCACATGCAGTTTCTGGTCCTACGAGCAAGAGTTGTTTTCTGGTAAGGAAAGTCACTATTGCGCTCCCATTGCCATACACAGTGCAAATAGTACTCGCGTCTGTTCCCCGCAAGTACAGTGTATCGGACTGAAGAGGAGCTAATGTTCTTGTCAGTTTCCTAAGCAGAGTTGAACTAGTTATGACCCGTGTGTAGGAAGCACAGTTCTTTTGTTATGAGCAAGCTCACTGTTCGGAACACATATGAAACACAGTAGAGTAGAAGAGTGCTCTTTTCTCAAAAGCAGAGTGTGTTTCTTGTAAGGCGAGCTAGCGTTTGTTTCCCAGTCCTAAATTGAGTTGAGTCACATGCAATTTTTTGTCCTACGAGCAAGCGTTGTTTTCTGGTAAGACGAGTCAATATTGTGCTCCAATTGCCATACACAGTGCAAATAGTACTCGCGTCTGTTCCCCGCAAGTACAGTGTATTGGACTGAAGAGTAGCTACTGTTCTTGTCAGTTTCCTAAGCAGAGTTGAACTAGATATGGCCCGTGTGTGTAGGAAGCACAGTTCTTTTGTTCTGAGCAAGCTCACTGTTCGGACCCCATAGGAAACACAGTAGAGTAGAAGAGTGCTCTTTTCTCAAAAGCAGAGTGTGTTTCATGTAAGGCGAGCTAGCATTTGTTTCCCAGTCCTAAATGGAGTTGAATCACATGCAGGTTCTGGTCCTAAGAGCAAGAGTTGTTTTCTGGTAAAGAAAGTCACTATTCCGTTCCCCTTGCCTTTCACAGTGCAAATATCTCTCACGTCTGTTCCCAGCAAGTACAGTGTATTGGACTGAAGAGGAGCTACTGTTTTTGTCAGTTTCCTAAGCAGAGTTGAACTAGTTATGGCCCGTGTGTAGGAAGCACAGTTCTTTTGTTCTGAGCAAGCTCACTGTTCTGACCCTATAGGAAACACAGTAGAGTAGAAGAGTGCTCTTTTCTCTAAAGCAGAGTGTGTTTCTTGTAAGGCAAGCTAGCGTTTGTTTCCCAGTCCTAAATGGAGTTGAATCACATGCAGTATCTGGTCCTACGAGCAAGAGTTGTTTTCTGGTAAGGAAAGTCACTATTGCGCTCCCATTGCCATACACAGTGCAAATAGCACATGTGTCTGTTCCCAGCAAGTACAGTGTATCAGACTGAAGAGCAGCTAATGTTCTTGTCAGTTTCCTAAGCAGAGTTGAACTAGATATGGCCCGTGTGGGTAGGAAGCACAGTTCTTTTTTTCTGAGCAAGCTCACTGTTCTGGCCATATAGGAAACACAGTAGAGTAGAAGAGTGCTCTTTTCTCAAAAGCAGAGTGTGTTTCTTGTAAAGCGTGCTAGAGTTTGTTTCCCAGTCCTAAATAGAGTTGAATCACATGCAGTTTCTGGTCCTACGAGCAAGAGTTGTTTTCTGGTAAGAAGAGTCACTATTGCACTACCATTGCCATACACAGGACAAATAGCACTGGCGTCTGTTCCCAGCAAGTACAGTGTATTGGACTGAAGAGGATCTACTGTTCTTGTCAGGTTCCTAAGCAGACTTGAACTAGATATGGCCGTGTGTGTAGGAAGCACA
The DNA here is from genome assembly GCF_949786415.1 of Peromyscus eremicus. NCBI lineage: Eukaryota > Metazoa > Chordata > Mammalia > Rodentia > Cricetidae > Peromyscus > Peromyscus eremicus. Next base: position 310,066 of record NW_026734540.1, on the reverse strand, counting down.
GTTCTTTTGTTATGAGGAAGCTCACTGTTCGGAACACATAGGAAACACAGTAGAGTAGAAGAGTGCTCTTTTCTCAAAAGCAGAGTGTGTTTCTTGTAAGGCGAGCTAGCGTTTGTTTCCTAGTCCTAAATGGAGTTGAGTCACATGCAGTTTTTTGTCCTACGAGCAAGCGTTGTTTTCTGGTAAGACGAGTCAATATTGTGCTCCAATTGCCATACACAGTGCAAATAGCACTCGCGTGTGTTCCCCGCAAGTACAGTGTATTGGACTGAAGAGGAGCTACTGTTCTTGTCAGTTTCCTAAGCAGAGTTGAACTAGATATGGCCCGAGTGTGTAGGAAGCACAGTTCTTTTGTTCTGAGCAAGCTAACTGTTCGGACCCCGTAGGAAACACAGTAGAGTAGAAGAGTGCTCTTTTCTCAGAAGCAGAGTGTGTTTCATGTAAGGCGAGCTAGCATTTGTTTCCCAGTCCTAAATGGAATTGAATCAAATGCAGTTTCTGGTCTTATGAGCAAGAGTTGTTTTCTGGTAAGGAAAGTCACTATTGCGCTCCCATTGCCATACACAGTGCAAATAGTACTCGCGTCTGTTCCCAGCAAGTACAGTGTATCAGACTGAAGAGGAGCTACTGTTCTTGTCAGTTTCCTAAGCAGAGTTGAACTAGTTATGGCCCGTGTGTAGGAAGCACAGTTCTTTTGTTCTGAGCAAGCTCACTGTTCTGGCCCTATAAGAAACATAGTAGAGTAGAAGAGTGCTCTTTTCTCTAAAGCAGAGTGTGTTTCTTGTAAGGCGAGCTAGCATTTGTTTCCCAGTCCTAAATGGAGTTGAATCACATGCAGTTTCTGGTCCTACGAGCAAGAGTTGTTTTCTGGTAAGGAAAGTCACTATTGCACTGCTATTGCCATACACAGGACAAATAGCACTGGCGTCTGTTCCCAGCAAGTACAGTGTATTGGACTGAAGAGGATCTACTGTTCTTGTCAGGTTCCTAAGCAGAATTGAACTAGATATGTCCGTGTTTGTAGGAAGCACAGTTCTTTTGTTTTGAGCAAGCTCACTGTTCGGACACCATAGGAAACACAGTAGAGTAGAAGAGTGCTCTTTTCTCAAAAGCAGAGTGTGTTTCTTGTAAGGTGAGCTAGCATTTGTTTCCCAGTACTAAATGGAGTTGAATCACATGCAGTTTCTGGTACTAAGAGCAAGAGTTGTTTTCTGGTAAAGAAAGTCACTATTCCGCTCCCCTTGCCATACACAGTGCAAATATCTCTCACGTCTGTTCCCAGCAAGTACAGAGTATTGGACTGAACAGGAGCTACTGTTTTTGTCAATTTACTAAGCAGAGTTGAATTAGATATGGCCGTGTGTGTAGGAAGCACAGTTTTTTTGTTCTGAGCAAGCTCACTGTTCGGACCCCATAGGAAACACAATAGAGTAGAAGAGTGATCTTTTCTCTGAAGCAGAGTGTGTTTCTTGTAAGGCAAGCTAGCGTTTGTTTCCCAGTCCTAAATGGAGTTGAATCACATGCAGTATCTGGTCCTACGAGCAAGAGTTGCTTTCTGGTAAGGAAAGTCACTATTGCGCTCCCATTGCCATACACAGTGCAAATAGCACATGCGTCTGTTCACAGCAGGTACAGTGTATCAGACTGAAGAGCAGGTACTGTTCTTGTCAGTTTCCTAAGCAGAGTTGAACTAGATAAGGCCCGTGTGGGTAGGAAGCACAGTTCTTTTTTTCTGAGCAAGCTCACTGTTCTGGCCCTATAGGAAACACAGTAGAGTAGAAGAGTGCTCTTTTCTCTAAAGCAGAGTGTGTTTCTTGTAAGGCGAGCTAGCGTTTGTTTCCCAGTCCTAAATGGAGTTGAATCACATCCAGTTTCTGGTCCTACGAGCAAGAGTTGTTTTCTGGTAAGGAAAGTCACTATTGCGCTGCCATTGCCATTCACAGGACAAATAGCACTGGCGTCTGTTCCCAGCAAGTACAGTGTATTGGACTGAAGAGGATCTACTATTCTTGTCAGGTTCCTAAGCAGACTTGAACTAGATATGGCCGTGTGTGTAGGAAGCACAGTTCTTTTGTTATGAGGAAGCTCACTGTTCGGAACACATATGAAACACAGTAGAGTAGAAGAGTGCTCTTTTCTCAAAAGCAGAGTGTGTTTCTTGTAAGGCGAGCTAGCGTTTGTTTCCCAGTCCTAAATGGAGTTGAGTCACAAGCAATTTTTTGTCCTACGAGCAAGCGTTGTTTTCTGGTAAGACGAGTCAATATGGTGCTCCAATTGCCATACACAGTGCAAATAGTACTCGCGTCTGTTCCCCGCAAGTACAGTGTATTGGACTGAAGAGGAGCTACTGTTCTTGTCAGTTTCCTAAGCAGAGTTGAACTAGATGTGGCCCGTGTGTGTAGGAAGCACAGTTCTTTTGCTCTGAGCAAGCTCACTGTTCGGACCCCATAGGAAACACAGTAGAGTAGAAGAGTGCTCTTTTCTCAAAAGCAGAGTGTGTTTCATGTAAGGCAAGCTAGCATTTGTTTCCCAGTCCTAAATGGAGTTGAATCACATGCAGGTTCTGGTCCTAAGAGCAAGAGTTGTTTTCTGGTAAAGAAAGTCACTATTCCGCTCCCCTTGCCATTCACAGTGCAAATATCTCTCACGTCTGTTCCCAGCAAGTACAGTGTATTGGACTGAAGAGGAGCTACTGTTTTTGTCAGTTTCCTAAGCAGAGTTGAACTAGTTATGGCCCATGTGTAGGAAGCACAGTTCTTTTGTTCTGAGCAAGCTCACTGTTCTGGCCCTATAGGAAACACAGTAGAGTAGAAGAGTGCTCTTTTCTCTAAAGCAGAGTGTGTTTCTTGTAAGGCAAGCTAGCGTTTGTTTCCCAGTCCTAAATGGAGTTGAATCACATGCAGTATCTGGTCCTACGAGCAAGAGTTGTTTTCTGGTAAGGAAAGTCACTATTGCGCTCCCATTACCATACACAGTGCAAATAGCACGTGTCTGTTCCCAGCAAGTACAGTGTATCAGACTGAAGAGCAGCTACTGTTCTTGTCAGTTTCCTAAGCAGAGTTGAACTAGATAAGGCCCGTGTGGGTAGGAAGCACAGTTCTTTTTTTCTGAGCAAGCTCACTGTTCTGGCCATATAGGAAACACAGTAGAGTAGAAGAGTGCTCTTTTCTCAAAAGCAGAGTGTGTTTCTTGTAAAGCGTGCTAGAGTTTGTTTCCCAGTCCTAAATAGAGTTGAATCACATGCAGTTTCTGGTCCTACGAGCAAGAGTTGTTTTCTGGTAAGAAGAGTCACTATTGCACTACCATTGCCATACACAGGACAAATAGCACTGGCGTCTGTTCCCAGCAAGTACAGTGTATTGGACTGAAGAGGATTTACTGTTCTTGTCAGGTTCCTAAGCAGATTTGAACTAGATATGGCCGTGTGTGTAGGAAGCACAGTTCTTTTGTTATGAGGAAGCTCACTGTTCGGAACACATAGGAAACACAGTAGAGTAGAAGAGTGCTCTTTTCTCAAAAGCAGAGTGTGTTTCTTGTAAGGCGAGCTAGCGTTTGTTTCCTAGTCCTAAATGGAGTTGAGTCACATGCAGTTTTTTGTCCTACGAGCAAGCGTTGTTTTCTGGTAAGACAAGTCAATATTGTGCTCCCATTGCCATACACAGTGCAAATAGCACTCGCGTCTGTTCCCCGCAAGTACAGTGTATTGGACTGAAGAGGAGCTACTGTTCTTGTCAGTTTCCTAAGCAGAGTTGAACTAGATATGGCCCGTGTGTGTAGGAAGCACAGTTCTTTTGTTCTGAGCAAGCTAACTGTTCGGACCCCATAGGAAACACAGTAGAGTAGAAGAGTGCTCTTTTCTCTAAAGCAGAGTGTGTTTCATGTAAGGCGAGCTAGCATTTGTTTCCCAGTCCTAAATGGAATTGAATCACATGCAGTTTCTGGTCCTACGAGCAAGAGTTGTTTTCTGGTAAGGAAAGTCACTATTGCGCTCCCATTGCCATACACAGTGCAAATAGTACTCGCGTCTGTTCCCAGCAAGTACAGTGTATCGGAATGAAGAGGAGCTAATGTTCTTGTCAGTTTCCTAAGCAGAGTTGAACTAGTTATGGCCCGTGTGTAGGAAGCACAGTTCTTTTGTTATGAGCAAGCTCACTGTTCGGAACACATATGAAACACAGTAGAGTAGAAGAGTGCTCTTTTCTCAAAAGCAGAGTGTGTTTCTTGTAAGGCGAGCTAGCGTTTGTTTCCCAGTCCTAAATTGAGTTGAGTCACATGCAATTTTTTGTCCTACGAGCAAGCGTTGTTTTCTGGTAAGACGAGTCAATATTGTGCTCCAATTGCCATACACAGTGCAAATAGTACTCGCGTCTGTTCCCCGCAAGTACAGTGTATTGGACTGAAGAGGAGCTACTGTTCTTGTCAGTTTCCTAAGCAGAGTTGAACTAGATATGGCCCGTGTGTGTAGGAAGCACAGTTCTTTTGTTCTGAGCAAGCTCACTGTTCGGACACCATAGGAAACACAGTAGAGTAGAAGAGTGCTCTTTTCTCAAAAGCAGAGTGTGTTTCATGTAAGGCGAGCTAGCATTTGTTTCCCAGTCCTAAATGGAGTTGAATCACATGCAGGTTCTGGTCCTAAGAGCAAGAGTTGTTTTCTGGTAAAGAAAGTCACTATTCCGTTCCCCTTGCCTTTCACAGTGCAAATATCTCTCACGTCTGTTCCCAGCAAGTACAGTGTATTGGACTGAAGAGGAGCTACTGTTTTTGTCAGTTTCCTAAGCAGAGTTGAACTAGTTATGGCCCGTGTGTAGGAAGCACAGTTCTTTTGTTCTGAGCAAGCTCACTGTTCTGACCCTATAGGAAACACAGTAGAGTAGAAGAGTGCTCTTTTCTCTAAAGCAGAGTGTGTTTCTTGTAAGGCAAGCTAGCGTTTGTTTCCCAGTCCTAAATGGAGTTGAATCACATGCAGTATCTGGTCCTACGAGCAAGAGTTGTTTTCTGGTAAGGAAAGTCACTATTGCGCTCCCATTGCCATACACAGTGCAAATAGCACATGTGTCTGTTCCCAGCAAGTACAGTGTATCAGACTGAAGAGCAGCTACTGTTCTTGTCAGTTTCCTAAGCAGAGTTGAACTAGATATGGCCCGTGTGGGTAGGAAGCACAGTTCTTTTTTTCTGAGCAAGCTCACTGTTCTGGCCATATAGGAAACACAGTAGAGTAGAAGAGTGCTCTTTTCTCAAAAGCAGAGTGTGTTTCTTGTAAAGCGTGCTAGAGTTTGTTTCCCAGTCCTAAATAGAGTTGAATCACATGCAGTTTCTGGTCCTACGAGCAAGAGTTGTTTTCTGGTAAGAAGAGTCACTATTGCACTACCATTGCCATACACAGGACAAATAGCACTGGCGTCTGTTCCCAGCAAGTACAGTGTATTGGACTGAAGAGGATCTACTGTTCTTGTCAGGTTCCTAAGCAGACTTGAACTAGATATGGCCGTGTGTGTAGGAAGCACAGTTCTTTTGTTATGAGGAAGCTCACTGTTCGGAACACATAGGAAACACAGTAGAGTAGAAGAGTGCTCTTTTCTCAAAAGCAGAGTGTGTTTCTTGTAAGGCGAGCTAGCGTTTGTTTCCTAGTCCTAAATGGAGTTGAGTCACATGCAGGTTTTTGTCCTATGAGCAAGCGTTGTTTTCTGGTAAGACGAGTCAATATTGTGCTCCAATTGCCATACACAGTGCAAATAGCACTCGCGTCTGTTCCCCGCAAGTACAGTGTATTGGACTGAAGAGGAGCTACTGTTCTTGTCAGTTTCCTAAGCAGAGTTGAACTAGATATGGCCCGAGTGTGTAGGAAGCACAGTTCTTTTGTTCTGAGCAAGCTAACTGTTCGGACCCCGTAGGAAACACAGTAGAGTAGAAGAGTGCTCTTTTCTCAGAAGCAGAGTGTGTTTCATGTAAGGCGAGCTAGCATTTGTTTCCCAGTCCTAAATGGAATTGAATCACATGCAGTTTCTGGTCCTATGAGCAAGAGTTGTTTTCTGGTAAGGAAAGTCACTATTGTGCTCCCATTGCCATACACAGTGCAAATAGTACTCGCGTCTGTTCCCAGCAAGTACAGTGTATCGGACTAAAGATGAGCTACTGTTCTTGTCAGTTTCCTAAGCAGAGTTGAACTAGTTATGGCCCGTGTGTAGGAAGCACAGTTCTTTTGTTCTGAGCAAGCTCACTGTTCTGGCCCTATAGGAAACACAGTAAAGTAGAAGAGTGCTCTTTTCTCTAAAGCAGAGTGTGTTTCTTGTAAGGCGAGCTAGCTTTTGTTTCCCAGTCCTAAATGGAGTTGAATCACATGCAGTTTCTGGTCCTACGAGCAAGAGTTGTTTTCTGGTAAGGAAAGTCACTATTGCACTGCTATTGCCATACACAGGACAAATAGCACTGGCGTCTGTTCCCAGCAAGTACAGTCTATTGGACTGAAGAGGATCTACTGTTCTTGTCAGGTTCCTAAGCAGAATTGAACTAGATATGTCCGTGTTTGTAGGAAGCACAGTTCTTTTGTTCTGAGCAAGCTCACTGTTCGGACACCATAGGAAACACAGTAGAGTAGAAGAGTGCTCTTTTCTCAAAAGCAGAGTGTGTTTCGTGTAAGGTGAGCTAGCATTTGTTTCCCAGTCCTAAATGTAGTTGATTCACATGCAGTTTCTTGTCCTAAGAGCAAGAGTTGTTTTCTGGTAAAGAAAGTCACTATTCTGCTCCCCTTGCCATACACAGTGCAAATATCTCTCACGTCTGTTCCCAGCAAGTACAGTGTATTGGACTGAAGAGGAGCTACTGTTTTTGTCAATTTCCTAAGCAGAGTTGAATTAGATATGGCCGTGTGTGTAGGAAGCACAGTTTTTTTGTTCTGAGCAAGCTCACTGTTCAGACCCCATAGGAAACACAGTAGAGTAGAAGAGTGATCTTTTCTCTAAAGCAGAGTGTGTTTCTTGTAAGGCAAGCTAGCGTTTGTTTCCCAGTCCTAAATGGAGTTGAATCACATGCAGTATCTGGTCCTACGAGCAAGAGTTGTTTTCTGGTAAGGAAAGTCACTATTGCGCTCCCATTGCCATACACAGTGCAAATAGCACATGCGTCTGTTCCCAGCAAGTACAGTGTATCAGACTGAAGAGCAGGTACTGTTCTTGTCAGTTTCCTAAGCAGAGTTGAACTAGATAAGGCCCGTGTGGGTAGGAAGCACAGTTCTTTTTTTCTGAGCAAGCTCACTGTTCTGGTCCTATAGGAAACACAGTAGAGTAGAAGAGTGCTCTTTTCTCTAAAGCAGAGTGTGTTTCTTGTAAGGCGAGCTAGCGTTTGTTTCCCAGTCCTAAATGGAGTTGAATCACATCCAGTTTCTGGTCCTACGAGCAAGAGTTGTTTTCTGGTAAGGAAAGTCACTATTGCGCTGCCATTGCCATACACAGGACAAATAGCACTGGCGTCTGTTCCCAGCAAGTACAGTGTATTGGACTGAAGAGGATCTACTATTCTTGTCAGGTTCCTAAGCAGACTTGAACTAGATATGGCCGTGTGTGTAGGAAGCACAGTTCTTTTGTTATGAGCAAGCTCACTGTTCGGAACACATATGAAACACAGTAGAGTAGAAGAGTGCTCTTTTCTCAAAAGCAGAGTGTGTTTCTTGTAAGGCGAGCTAGCGTTTGTTTCCCAGTCCTAAATGGAGTTGAGTCACATGTAATTTTTTGTCCTACGAGCAAGCGTTGTTTTCTGGTAAGACGAGTCAATATTGTGCTCCAATTGCCATAAACAGTGCAAATAGTACTCGCGTCTGTTCCCCGCAAGTACAGTGTATTGGACTGAAGAGGAGCTACTGTTCTTGTCAGTTTCCTAAGCAGAGTTGAACTAGATATGGCCCGTGTGTGTAGGAAGCACAGTTCTTTTGTTCTGAGCAAGCTCACTGTTCGGACCCCATAGGAAACACAGTAGAGTAGAAGAGTGCTCTTTTCTCAAAAGCAGAGTGTGTTTCATGTAAGGCGAGCTAGCATTTGTTTCCCAGTCCTAAATGGAGTTGAATCACATGCAGGTTCTGGTCCTAAGAGCAAGAGTTGTTTTCTGGTAAAGAAAGTCACTATTCCGCTCCCCTTGCCATTCACAGTGCAAATATCTCTCACATCTGTTCCCAGCAAGTACAGTGCATTGGACTGAAGAGGAGCTACTGTTTTTGTCAGTTTCCTAAGCAGAGTTGAACTAGTTATGGCCCGTGTGTAGGAAGCACAGTTCTTTTGTTCTGAGCAAGCTCACTGTTCTGGCCCTATAGCAAACACAGTAGAGTAGAAGAGTGCTCTTTTCTCTAAAGCAGAGTGTGTTTCTTGTAAGGCAAGCTAGCGTTTGTTTCCCAGTCCTAAATGGAGTTGAATCACATGAAGTATCTGGTCCTACGAGCAAGAGTTGTTTTCTGGTAAGGAAAGTCACTATTGCGCTCCCATTGCCATACACAGTGCAAATAGCACATGCGTCTGTTCCCAGCAAGTACAGTGTATCAGACTGAAGAGCAGCTACTGTTCTTGTCAGTTTCCTAAGCAGAGTTTAACTAGATAAGGCCCGTGTGGGTAGGAAGCACAGTTCTTTTTTTCTGAGCAAGCTCACTGTTCTGGCCATATAGGAAACACAGTAGAGTAGAAGAGTGCTCTTTTCTCAAAAGCAGAGTGTGTTTCTTGTAAAGCGTGCTAGAGTTTGTTTCCCAGTCCTAAATAGAGTTGAATCACATGCAGTTTCTGGTCCTACGAGCAAGAGTTGTTTTCTGGTAAGAAGAGTCACTATTGCGCTACCATTGCCATACACAGGACAAATAGCACTGGCGTCTGTTCCCAGCAAGTACAGTGTATTGGACTGAAGAGGATCTACTGTTCTTTTCAGGTTCCTAAGCAGACTTGAACTAGATATGGCCGTGTGTGTAGGTAGCACAGTTCTTTTGTTATGAACAAGCTCACTGTTCAGAACACATAGGAAACACAGTAGAGTAGAAGAGTGCTCTTTTCTCAAAAGCAGAGTGTGTTTCTTATAAGGCGAGCTAGCGTTTGTTTCCCAGTCTTAAATGGAGTTGAGTCACATGCAGTTTTTTGTCCTAGGAACAAGCGTTGTTTTCTGGTAAGACGAGTCAATATTGTGCTCCAATTGCCATACACAGTGCAAATAGCACTCGCGTCTGTTCCCCGCAAGTACAGTGTATTGGACTGAAGAGGAGCTACTGTTCTTGTCAGTTTCCTAAGCAGAGTTGAACTAGATATGGCCCGTGTGTGTAGGAAGCACAGTTCTTTTGTTCTGAGCAAGCTAACTGTTCGGACCCCATAGGAAACACAGTAGAGTAGAAGAGTGCTCTTTTCTCAAAAGCAGAGTGTATTTCATGTAAGGCGAGCTAGCATTGGTTTCCCAGTCCTAAATGGAATTGAATCACATGCAGTTTCTGGTCCTACGAGCAAGAGTTGTTTTCTGGTAAGGAAAGTCACTATTGCGCTCCCATTGCCATACACAGTGCAAATAGTACTCGCGTCTGTTCCCAGCAAGTACAGTGTATCGGACTGAAGAGGAGCTAATGTTCTTGTCAGTTTCCTAAGCAGAGTTGAACTAGTTATGGCCCGTGTGTAGGAAGCACAGTTCTTTTGTTATGAGCAAGCTCACTGTTCGGAACACATATGAAACACAGTAGAGTAGAAGAGTGCTCTTTTCTCAAAAGCAGAGTGTGTTTCTTGTAAGGCGAGCTAGCGTTTGTTTCCCAGTCCTAAATTGAGTTGAGTCACATGCAATTTTTTGTCCTACGAGCAAGCGTTGTTTTCTGGTAAGACGAGTCAATATTGTGCTCCAATTGCCATACACAGTGCAAATAGTACTCGCGTCTGTTCCCCGCAAGTACAGTGTATTGGACTGAAGAGGAGCTACTGTTCTTGTCAGTTTCCTAAGCAGAGTTGAACTAGATATGGCCCGTGTGTGTAGGAAGCACAGTTCTTTTGTTCTGAGCAAGCTCACTGTTCGGACCCCATAGGAAACACAGTAGAGTAGAAGAGTGCTCTTTTCTCAAAAGCAGAGTGTGTTTCATGTAAGGCGAGCTAGCATTTGTTTCCCAGTCCTAAATGGAGTTGAATCACATGCAGGTTCTGGTCCTAAGAGCAAGAGTTGTTTTCTGGTAAAGAAAGTCACTATTCCGCTCCCCTTGCCTTTCACAGTGCAAATATCTCTCACGTCTGTTCCCAGCAAGTACAGTGTATTGGACTGAAGAGGAGCTACTGTTTTTGTCAGTTTCCTAAGCAGAGTTGAACTAGTTATGGCCCGTGTGTAGGAAGCACAGTTCTTTTGTTCTGAGCAAGCTCACTGTTCTGGCCCTATAGGAAACACAGTAGAGTAGAAGAGTGCTCTTTTCTCTAAAGCAGAGTGTGTTTCTTGTAAGGCAAGCTAGCGTTTGTTTCCCAGTCCTAAATGGAGTTGAATCACATGCAGTATCTGGTCCTACGAGCAAGAGTTGTTTTCTGGTAAGGAAAGTCACTATTGCGCTCCCATTGCCATACACAGTGCAAATAGCACACGTGTCTGTTCCCAGCAAGTACAGTGTATCAGACTGAAGAGCAGCTAATGTTCTTGTCAGTTTCCTAAGCAGAGTTGAACTAGATATGGCCCGTGTGGGTAGGAAGCACAGTTCTTTTTTTCTGAGCAAGCTCACTGTTCTGGCCATATAGGAAACACAGTAGAGTAGAAGAGTGCTCTTTTCTCAAAAGCAGAGTGTGTTTCTTGTAAAGCGTGCTAGAGTTTGTTTCCCAGTCCTAAATAGAGTTGAATCACATGCAGTTTCTGGTCCTACGAGCAAGAGTTGTTTTCTGGTAAGAAGAGTCACTATTGCACTACCATTGCCATACACAGGACAAATAGCACTGGCGTCTGTTCCCAGCAAGTACAGTGTATTGGACTGAAGAGGATCTACTGTTCTTGTCAGGTTCCTAAGCAGACTTGAACTAGATATGGCCGTGTGTGTAGGAAGCACAGTTCTTTTGTTATGAGGAAGCTCACTGTTCGGAACACATAGGAAACACAGTAGAGTAGAAGAGTGCTCTTTTCTCAAAAGCAGAGTGTGTTTCTTGTAAGGCGAGCTAGCGTTTGTTTCCTAGTCCTAAATGGAGTTGAGTCACATGCAGTTTTTTGTCCTACGAGCAAGCGTTGTTTTCTGGTAAGACGAGTCAATATTGTGCTCCAAATGCCATACACAGTGCAAATAGCACTCGCGTCTGTTCCCCGCAAGTACAGTGTATTGGACTGAAGAGGAGCTACTTTTCTTGTCAGTTTCCTAAGCAGAGTTGAACTAGATATGGCCCGAGTGTGTAGGAAGCACAGTTCTTTTGTTCTGAGCAAGCTAACTGTTCGGACCCCGTAGGAAACACAGTAGAGTACAAGAGTGCTCTTTTCTCAGAAGCAGAGTGTGTTTCATGTAAGGCGAGCTAGCATTTGTTTCCCAGTCCTAAATGGAATTGAATCACATGCAGTTTCTGGTCCTATGAGCAAGAGTTGTTTTCTGGTAAGGAAAGTCACTATTGCGCTCCCATTGCCATACACAGTGCAAATAGTACTCGCGTCTGTTCCCAGCAAGTACAGTGTATCGGACTGAAGATGAGCTACTGTTCTTGTCAGTTTCCTAAGCAGAGTTGAACTAGATATGGCCCGTGTGTAGGAAGCACAGTTCTTTTGTTCTGAGCAAGCTCACTGTTCTGGCCCTATAGGAAACACAGTAGAGTAGAAGAGTGCTCTTTTCTCTAAAGCAGAGTGTGTTTCTTGTAAGGCAAGCTAGCGTTTGTTTCCCAGTCCTAAATGGAGTTGAATCACATGAAGTATCTGGTCCTACGAGCAAGAGTTGTTTTCTGGTAAGGAAAGTCACTATTGCGCTCCCATTGCCATACACAGTGCAAATAGCACATGCGTCTGTTCCCAGCAAGTACAGTGTATCAGACTGAAGAGCAGCTACTGTTCTTGTCAGGTTCCTAAGCAGAGTTTAACTAGATAAGGCCCGTGTGGGTAGGAAGCACAGTTCTTTTGTTATGAACAAGCTCACTGTTCAGAACACATAGGAAACTCAGTAGAGTAGAAGAGTGCTCTTTTCTCAAAAGCAGAGTGTGTTTCTTATAAGGCGAGCTAGCGTTTGTTTCCCAGTCCTAAATGGAGTTGAGTCACATGCAGTTTTTTGTCCTACGAACAAGCGTTGTTTTCTGGTAAGACGAGTCAATATTGTGCTCCAATTGCCATACACAGTGCAAATAGCACTCGCGTCTGTTCCCCGCAAGTACAGTGTATTGGACTGAAGAGGAGCTACTCTTCTTGTCAGTTTCCTAAGCAGAGTTGAACTAGATATGGCCCGTGTGTGTAGGAAGCACAGTTCTTTTGTTCTGAGCAAGCTAACTGTTCGGACCCCGTAGGAAACACAGTAGAGTAGAAGAGTGCTCTTTTCTCAAAAGCAGAGTGTATTTCATGTAAGGCGAGCTAGCATTGGTTTCCCAGTCCTAAATGGAATTGAATCACATGCAGTTTCTGGTCCTACGAGCAAGAGTTGTTTTCTGGTAAGGAAAGTCACTATTGCGCTCCCATTGCCATACACAGTGCAAATAGTACTCGCGTCTGTTCCCAGCAAGTACAGTGTATCGGACTGAAGGGGTGCTACTGTTCTTGTCAGTTTCCTAAGCAGAGTTGAACTAGTTATGGCCCGTGTGTAGGAAGCACAGTTCTTTTGTTCTGAGCAAGCTCACTGTTTTGGCCCTATAGGAAACACAGTAGAGTAGAAGAGTGCTCTTTTCTCTAAAGCAGAGTGTGTTTCTTGTAAGGCGAGCTAGCGTTTGTTTCCCAGTCGTAAATGGAGTGGAATCACATGCAGTTTCTGGTCCTACGAGCAAGAGTTGTTTTCTGGTAAGGAAAGTCAGTATTGCACTGCTATTGCCATACACAGGACAAATAGCACTGGCGTCTGTTCCCATCAAGTACAGTGTATTGGACTGAAGAGGATCTACTATTCTTGTCAGGTTCCTAAGCAGAATTGAACTAGATATGGCCCGTGTTTGTAGGAAGCACAGTTCTTTTGTTCTGAGCAAGCTCACTGTTCGGACAACATAGGAAACACAGTAGAGTAGAAGAGTGCTCTTTTCTCAAAAGCAGAGTGTGTTTCGTGTAAGGCGAGCTAGCATTTGTTTCCCAGTCCTAAATGTAGTTGAATCACATGCAGTTTCTGGTCCTAAGAGCAAGAGTTGTTTTCTGGTAAAGAAAGTCACTATTCCGCTCCCCTTGCCATACACAGTGCAAATATTTCTCACGTCTGTTCCCAGCAAGTACAGTGTATTGGACTGAAGAGGAGCTACTGTTCTTGTCAGTTTCCTAAGCAGAGTTGAACTAGATATGGCCCGTGTGTGTAGGAAGCACAGTTCTTTTGTTCTGAGCAAGCTCACTGTTTGGACCCCATAGCAAACACAGTAGAGTAGAAGAGTGCTCTTTTCTCTAAGGCAGAGTGTGTTTCATGTAAGGCGAGCTAGCATTTGTTTCCCAGTCCTAAATGGAGTTGAGTCACATGCAGTTTCTGGTCCTACGAGCAAGAGTTGTTTTCTGGTAAGGAAAGTCACTATTGTGCTCCCATTGCCATACACAGTGCAAATAGTACTCGCGTCTGTTCCCAGCAAGTACAGTGTATCAGACTGAAGAGGAGCTACTGTTCTTGTCAGTTTCCTAAGGAGAGTTGAACTAGTTATGGCCCGTGTGTTGGAAGCACAGTTCTTTTGCTCTGAGCAAGCTCACTGTTCTGGCCCTATAGGAAACACAGTAGAGTAGAAGAGTGCTCTTTTGTCTAAAGCAGAGTGTGTTTCTTGTAAGGCAAGCTCGCATTTGTTTCCCAGTCCTAAATGGAGTTGAGTCACATGCAGTTTTTTGTCCTTCGAGCAAGAGTTGTTTTCTGGTAAGAAGTCACTATTGCGATCCAAATGCCTTATACAGTGCAAATAGCACTCGCGTCTGTTCCCAGCAAGTACAGTGTATTGGACTGAAGAGGAGCTACTGTTCTTCTCAGTTTCCTAAGCAGAGTTGAACTAGATATGGTCCGTGTGTGTAGGAAGCACAGCTTTTTTTCTGAGCAAGCTCAGTGTTCTGGCCGCATAGGAAACACAGTAGAGTAGAAGAGTGCTCTTTTCTCAAAAGCAGAGTGTGTTTCTTGTAAAGCGAGCTAGAGTTTGTTTCCCAGTCCTAAATGGAGTTGAATCACATGCAGTTTCTGGTCCTACGAGCAAGAGTTGTTTTCTGGTAAGAAGAGTCACTATTGCACTGCCATTGCCATACACAGGACAAGTAGCACTGGCGTCTGTTCCCAGCAAGTACAGTGTATTGGACTGAAGAGGATCTACTGTTCTTGTCAGGTTCCTATGCAGAATTGAACTAGATATGGCCTTGTGTGTAGGAAGCACAGTTCTTTTGTTCTGAGCAAGTTCACTTTTCGGACCCCATAGGAAACACAGTAGAGTAGAAGAGTGCTCTTTTCTCAAAAGCAGAGTGTGTTTCTTGTAAGGCAAGCTAGCGTTTGTTTCCCAGTCCTAAGTGGAGTTGAGTCACATGGATTTTTTGGCCCTCGAGCAAGAGTTGTTTTCTGTTAAGACGAGTCACTATTGTGCTCCAATTGCCACACACAATGCAAATAGCACTCGTGTCTCTTCCCCGCAAGTACAGTGTTTTGGAATGAAGAGGAGCTACTGCTCTTGTCAGTTTCCTAAGCAGAGTTGAACTAGATATGGCCCGTGTGTGTAGGAAGCACAGTTCTTTTGTTCTGAGCAAGCTCACTGTTCGGACCCCATAGGAAACACAGTAGAGTAGAAGAGTGCCCTTTTCTCAAAAGCAGAGTGTGTTTCTTGTAAGGCGAGCTAGCGTTTGTTTCCCAGTCCTAAATGGAGTTGAGTCACATGCAGTTTTTTTCCTACGAGCAAGAGTTGTTTTCTGGTAAGACGAGTCACTATTGTGCTCCAATTGCCATACACAGCGCAAATAGCACTCATGTCTGTTCCCCGCAAGTACAGTGTATTGGAATGAAGAGGATCTACTGTTCTTGTCAGTTTCCTAAGCAGAGTTGAACTAGTTATGGCCCGTGTGTAGGAAGCACAGTTCTTTTGTTCTGAGCAAGCTCACTGTTCTGGCCCTATAGGAAACACAGTAGAGTAGAAGAGTGCTCTTTTGTCTAAAGCAGAGTGTGTTTCTTGTAAGGCGAGCTAGCCTTTGTTTGCCAGTCCTAAATGGAGTTGAATCACATGCAGTTTCTGGTCCTACGTGCAAGAGTTGTTTTCTGGTAAGAAGAGTCACTATTGACCTGCCTTTGCCATACACAGGATAAATAGCACTGGCGTCTGTTCCCAGCAAGTACAGTGTATTGGACTGAAGAGGAGCTACTGTTCTTGTCAGTTTCCTAAGCAGAGTTGAACTAGATATGGCCCATGTGTGTAGGAGGCACAGTTCTTATGTTCTGAGCAAGCTCACTGTTCTGGCCCTACAAGAAACACATTAGAGTAGAAGAGTGCTCTTTTCTCTAAAGCAGAGTGTGTTTCTTGTAAGGCGAGCTCGCATTTGTTTCCAGTCCTAAATGGGGTTGAGTCACATACAGTTTTTTGTCCTTCGAGCAAGAGTTGTTTTCTGGTAAGAAGAGTCACTATTGCCATCCAAATGCCTTATACAGTGCAAATAGCACTCGCGTCTGTTCCCAGCAAGTACAGTGTATTGGACTGAAGAGGAGCTACTGTTCTTCTCAGTTTCCTTAGCAGAGTTGAACTAGATATGGTCCGTGTGTGTAGGAAGCACAGTTCTTTTTTTCTGAGCAAGCTCACTCTTCTGGCCCTATAGGAATCACAGTAGAGTAGAAGAGTGCTCTTTTCTCTAAACCAGAGTGTGTTTCTTGTAAAGCGGGCTAGCGTTTGTTTCCCAGTCCTAAATGGAGTTGAATCACATGCAGTTTCTGGTCCTAAGAGCAAGAGTTGTTTTCTGGTAAAGAAAGTCACTATTCCGCTCCCCTTGCCATACACAGTGCAAATATCTCTCACGTCTGTTCCCAGCAAGTACAGTGTATTGGACTGAAGAGGAGCTACTGTTTTTGTCAGTTTCCTAAGCAGAGTTGAACTAGATATGGCCCGTGTGTAGGAAGCACAGTTCTTTTGTTCTGAGCAAGCTCACTGTTCTGAACCTATAGGAAACACAGTAGAGTAGAAGAGTGCTCTTTTCTCTAAAGCAGAGTGTGTTTCTTGTAAGGCGAGCTAGCGTTTGTTTCCCAGTCCTAAATGGAGTTGAATCACATCCAGTTTCTGGTCCTACGAGCAAGAGTTGTTTTCTGGTAAGGAAAGTCACTATTGCGCCCCCATTGCCATACACAGTGCAAATAGCACATGTGTCTGTTCCCAGCAAGTACAGTGTATCAGACTGAAGAGCAGCTACTGTTCTTGTCAGTTTCCTAAGCAGAGTTGAACTAGATAAGGCCCGTGTGGGTAGGAAGCACAGTACTTTTTTTCTGAGCAAGCTCAGTGTTCTGGCCGTATAGGAAACACAGTAGAGTAGAAGAGTGCTCTTTTCTCAAAAGCAGAGTGTGTTTCTTGTAAAGCGTGCTAAAGTTTGTTTCCCAGTCCCAAATGGAGTTGAATCACATGCAGTTTCTGGTCCTACGAGCAAGAGTTGTTTTCTGGTAAGAAGAGTCACTATTGCACTGCCATTGCCATACACAGGACAAATAGCACTGGCGTCTGTTCCCAGCAAGTACAGTGTATTGGACTGAAGAGGAACTACTGTTCTTGTCAGGTTCCTAAGCAGTCTTGAACTAGATATGGTCCGTGTGTGTAGGAAGCACAGTTCTTTTGTTATGAGCAAGCTCACTGTTTGCAACACATAGGAAACACAGTAGAGTAGAAGAGTGCTCTTTTCTCAAAAGCAGAGTGTGTTTCTTGTAAGGCGAGCTAGCGTTTGTTTCCCTGTCCTAAATGGAGTTGAGTCACATGCAGTTTTTTGTCCTACGAGCAAGAGTTGTTTTCTGGTAAGACGAGTCAGTATTGTGCTCCAATTGCCATACACAGTGCAAATAGCACTCGCGTCTGTTCCCCGCAAGTACAGTGTATTGGACTGAAGAGGAGCTACTGTTCTTGTCAGTTTCCTAAGCAGAGCTGAACTAGATATGGCCCGTGTGTGGAGGAAGCACAGTTCTTTTGTTCTGAGCAAGCTCACTGTTCGGACCCCATAGGAAACACAGTAGAGTAGAAGAGTGCTCTTTTCTCAAAAGCAGAGTGTGTTTCATGTAAGGCGAGCTAGCATTTGTTTCCCAGTCCTAAATGGAGTTGAATCACATGCAGTTTCTGGTCCTACGAGCAAGAGTTGTTTTCTGGTAAGGAAAGTCACTATTGCGCTCCCATTGCCATACACAGTGCAAATAGTACTCGCGTCTGTTCCCAGCAAGTACAGTGTATCGGACTGAAGAGGAGCTACTGTTCTTGTCAGTTTCCTAAGCAGAGTTGAACTAGTTATGGCCCGTGTGTAGGAAGCACAGTACATTTGTTCTGAGCAAGCTCACTTTTCGGAACACATAGGAAACAAAGTAGAGTAGAAGAGTGCTCCTCTCTCAAAAGCAGAGTGTGTTTCTTGTAAGGCGAGGTAGCGTTTGTTTCCCAGTCCTAAGTGGAGTTGAATCACATGCAGTTTCTGGTCCTAAGAGCAAGAGTTGTTTTCTGGTAAGGAAAGTCACTATTGCGCTCCCATTCCCATACACAGTGCAAATAGCCCTCCCGTCTGTTCCCAGCAAGTACAGTGTATTGGACTGAAGAGAAGCTACTGTTCTTCTCAGTTTCCTAAGCAGAGTTGAACTAGATATGGCCCATGTGTGTAGGAAGCACAGTTCTTTTTTTCTGAGCAAGCTCACTGTTCTGGCCCTATAGAAAACACAGTAGAGTAGAAGAGTGCTCTTTTCTCAAAAGCAGAGTGTGTTTCTTGTAAAGCGTGCTAGAGTTTGTTTCCCAGTCCTAAATGGATTTGAATCACATGCAGTTTCTGGTCCTATGAGCAAGAGTTGTTTTCTGGTAAGAAGAGTCACTATTGCGCTGCCATTGCCATACCCAGGACAAATAGCACTGGCGTCTATTCCCAGCAAGTACAGTGTATTGGACTGAAGAGGATGTACTGTTCTTGTCAGGTTCCTAAGAAGACTTGAACTAAATATGGCCGTGTGTGTACAAGCACAGTTTTTTTGGTCTGAGCAAGCTCACTGTTCGGAACACATAGGAAACAAAGTAGAGTAGAAGAGTGCTCTTTTCTCAAAAGCAGAGTGTGTTTCTTGGAAGTAAAGCTAGCATTTGTTTCCCAGTCCTAAAAGGAGTTGAGTCACATGCAGTTTTTTGCCCTAAGAGCAAGAGTTGTTTTCTGGTAAGACGAGTCACTATTGTGCTCCAATTGCCATACACAGTGCAAATAGCACTCGCGTCTGTTCCCAGCAAGTACAGTGTATTGGACTGAAGAGGATCTACTGTTCTTGTCAGTTTCCTAACCAGAGTTGAACTAGATATGGCCCGTGTGTGTAGGAAGCACAGTTCTTTTGTTCTGAGCAAGCTCACTGTTCGGATCCAATAGGAAGCACAGTAGAGTAGAAGAGTGCTCTTTCGTCAAAAGCAAAGTGTGTTTCATGTAAGGCGATCTAGCATTTGTTTCCCAGTCCTAAATGGAGTTGAATCACATGCAGTATCTGGTCCTACGAGCAAGAGTTGTTTTCTGGTAAGGAAAGTCACTATTGCGCTCCCATTGCCATACACAGTGCAAATAGTACTCGCGTCTGTTCCCAGCAAGTACAGTGTATCGGACTGAAGAGGAGCTACTGTTCTTGTCAGTTTCCTAAGCAGAGTTGAACTAGTTATGGCCCGTGTGTAGGAAGCACAGTTCTTTTGTTCTGAGCAAACTCTCTGTTCTGGCCCTATAGGAAACACAGTAGAGTAGAAGAGTGCTCTTTTCTCTAAAGCAGAGTGTGTTTCTTGTAAGGCGATCTAGCGTTTGTTTCCCAGTCCTAAATGGAGTTGAATCACATGCAGTTTCTAGTTCTATGAGCAAGAGTTGTTTTATGGTAAGAAGAGTCACTATTGCGCTGCCATTGCCATACACAGGACAAATAGCTCTGGCGACTGTTCCCAGCAAGTACAGTGTATTGGACTGAAGAGGATCTACTGTTCTTGTCAGGTTTCTAAGCAGAATTGAACTAGATATGGCCATGTGTGTAGGAAGCACAGTTCTTTTGTTCTGAGCAAGCTCACTTTTCGGACACCATAGGAAACACAGTAGAGTAGAAGAGTGCTCTTTTCTCAAAAGCAGAGTGTGTTTCTTGTAAGGCGAGCTAGCGTTTGTTTCCCAGTCCTAAATGGAGGTGAATCACATGCAGTTTCTGGTCCTATGAACAAGAGGTGTTTTCTGGTAAGGAAAGTCACTATTGCGCTCCCCTTGCCATACAGAGTGCAAATAGCTCTCGCGACTGTTCCCAGCAAGTACAGTGTATCAGACTGAAGAGGAGCTACTGTTCTTGTCAGTTTCCTAAGCAGAGTTGAACTAGATATGGCCAGTGTGTAGGAAGCACAGTTCTTATGTTCTGAGCAAGTTCACTGTTCTGGCCCTATAGGAAACACAGTAGAGTAGAAGAGTGCTCTTTTCTCAAAAGCAGAGTGTGTTTTTGTAAGGCGTGCTAGTGTTTGTTTCCTAGTCCTAAATGGAGAGGAATCACATGCAGTTTCTGGTCCTATGAACAAAAGTTGTTTTCTGGTAAGGAAAGTTACTATTGTGCTCCCTTTGCCCTACACAAGGCAAATAGCACTCGGGTTTTTTCCCAGCAAGTACAGTGTTTTTGACTAAATAGGAGCTACTGTTCTTGTCAGTTTACTAAGAAGAGTTTAACTACACATGGTCCGTGTGTGTAGGAAGCACAGTTCTTTTGTTCTGAGCAAGCTCACTGTTTGGACCCCATAGGAAACACAGTAGAGTAGAAGAGTGCTCTTTTCTCTAAAGCAGAGTGTGTTTCTTGTAAGGCGAGCTAGCGTTTGTTTCCCAGTACTAAATGGTGTGGAATCACATGCAGTTTCTGGTCCTATGAGCAAGAGTTGGTTTCTGGTAAGGAAAGTCACTATTGCGCTCCCATTGCCATACACAGTGCAAATAGCCCATTTGTCTGTTCCCAGAAAGTACAGTGTATCGGACTGAAGAGGAGCTACTGTTCTTGTCAGTTTCCTAAGCAGAGTTGAACTAGATATGGCCCGTGTGTTTAGGAGGCACAGTTCTTATGTTCTGAGCAAGCTCACTGTTCTGGCCATATAGGAAACACAGTAGAGTAGAAGAGTGCTCTTTTCTCTAAAGCAGAGTGTGTTTCGTGTAAGGCGAGCTAGCGTTTGTTTCCCAGTCATAAATGGAGTCGAGTCACATGCAGTTTTTTGACCTAAGAGCAAGAGTTTTTTTCTGGTAAGACGAGTCACTATAGTGCTCCAATTGCCCTACACAGTGCAAGTAGCTCTCGCGTCTCTTCCCCGCAAGTACAGTGTATTGGACTGAAGAGGATCTACTGTTCTTGTCAGTTTCCTAAGCAGAGTTGAACTAGATATGGCCCGTGTGTGTAGGAAGCACAGTTCTTTTGTTCTGAGCAAGCTCACTGTTCGGACACCATAGGAACACAGTAGAGTCGAAGAGTGCTCTTTTTTCAAAAGCAGAGTGTGTTTCATGTAAGGCGAGCTAGCATTTGTTTCCTAGTCCTAAATGGAGTTGAATCACATGCAGTTTCTGGTCCTACTAGCAAGAGTTTTTTTTCTGGTAAAGAAAGTCACTATTGCGCTCCCATTGCCATACACAGTGCAAATAGCACTCGCGTCTGTTCCCAGCAAGTACAGTGTATCGGACTGAAGAGGAGCTACCGTTCTTGCCAGTTTCCTAAGCAGAGTTGAACTAGATATGGCCCGTGTGTAGGAAGCACAGTTCTTTTGTTCTGAGCAAGCTCACTCTTCGGACACCATAGGAAACACAGTAGAGTAGAAGAGTGCTCTTTTCTCAAAAGCAGAGTATGTTTCTTGTAAGGCGAGCTAGCATTTGCTTCCCAGTCCTAAATGGTGTGGAATCACATGCAGTTTCTGGTCCTACGAGCAAGAGTTGTTTTCTGGTAAGGAAAGTCACTATTGCGTTTCCATTGCCATACACAGTGCAAATAGCAGTCGCGTCTGTTCCCAGAAAGTACAGTGTATCGGACTGAAGAGGAGCTACTGTTCTTGTCAGTTTCCTAAGCAGAGTTGAACTAGTTATGGCCAGTGTGTAGGAAGCACAGTTCTTTTGTTCTGAGCAAGCTCACTGTTCTGGCCCTATAAGAAACACAGTAGAGTAGATGAGTGCTCTTTTCTCTAAAGCAGAGTGTGTTTCTTGTAAGGTGAGCTAGCATTTGTTTCCCAGTCCTAAATGGAGTTGAATCACATGCAGTTTCTGGTCCTACGAGCAAGAGTTGTTTTATGGTAAGAATAGTCACTGTTGCGTTGCCATTGCCATACACAGGACAAATAGCACTGGCGTCTGTTCCCAGCAATTAAAGTGTATTGGATAGAAGAGGATCTACTGTTCTTGTCAGGTACCTAATCAGACTTGAAATAGATATGGCCGTGTGTAGAAAGCACAGTTTTTTTGTTCTGAGCAAGGTCACTGTTCGGAACCCATAGGAAACACAGTAAAGTAGAAGAGTGCTCTTTTCTCAAAGGTAGTGTTTTTCATGTAAGGCGAGCTAACATTTGTTTCCCAGTCCTAAATGGAGTTGAATCACATGCAGTTTCTGGTCCTACGAGCAAGAGTTGTTTTCTGGTAATGAAAGTCACTATTGCGCTCCCATTGCCATACACAGTGCAAATAGCACTCGCATCTTTTCGCAGCAATTACAGTGTATCAGACTGAAGAGGAGCTACTTTTCTTGTCAGTTTCCTAAGCAGAGTTGAACTGGATATGGTCCGTGTGTAGGAAGCACAGTTTTTTGTTCTGAGCAAGCTCACTGTTTGGACCCCATAGGAAACACAGTAGAGTAGAATAGTGTTCTTTTCTCTAAAGCAGATTGTGTTTCTTTTAAGGCGAGCTAGCGTTTGTTTCCCAGTCCTAAATGGAGTTGAATCACATCCAGTTTCTGGTCCTACGAGCAAGAGTTGTTTTCTGGTAAGGAAAGTCACTATTGCGCGCCCATTGCCATACACAGTGCAAATAGCACATCTGTCTCTTCCCAGCAAGTACAGTGTATCAGACTGAAGAGCAGCTATTGTTCTTGTCAGTTTCCTAAGCAGAGTTGAACTAGATAAGGCCCGTGTGGGTAGGAAGCACAGTACTTTTTTTCTGAGCAAGCTCACTGTTCGGACCCCAAAGGAAACACAGTAGAGTAGAAGAGTGCTCTTTTCTCAAAAGCAGAGTGTGTTTCTTGTAAAGCGTGCTAAAGTTTGTTTCCCAGTCCCAAATGGAGTTGAATCACATGCAGTTTCTGGTCCTACGAGCAAGAGTTGTTTTCTGGTAAGAAGAGTCACTATTGCACTGCCATTGCCATACACAGGACAAATAGCACTGGCGTCTGTTCCCAGCAAGTACAGTGTATTGGACTGAAGAGGAACTACTGCTCTTGTCAGGTTCCTAAGCAGTCTTGAACTAGATATGGTCCGTGTGTGTAGGAAGCACAGTTCTTTTGTTATGAGCAAGCTCACTGTTCGGAACACATAGGAAACACAGTAGAGTAGAAGAGTGCTCTTTTCTCAAAAGCAGAGTGGGTTTCTTGTAAGGCGAGCTAGCGTTTGTTTCCCTGTCCTAAATGGAGTTGAGTCACATGCAGTTTTTTGTCCTACGAGCAAGAGTTGTTTTCTGGTAAGACGAGTCAGTATTGTGCTCCAATTGCCATACACAGTGCAAATAGCACTCGCGTCTGTTCCCCGCAAGTACAGTGTATTGGACTGAAGAGGAGCTACTGTTCTTGTCAGTTTCCTAAGCAGAGCTGAACTAGATATGGCCCGTGTGTGGAGGAAGCACAGTTCTTTTGTTCTGAGCAAGCTCACTGTTCGGACCCCATAGGAAACACAGTAGAGTAGAAGAGTGCTCTTTTCTCAAAAGCAGAGTGTGTTTCATGTAAGGCGAGCTAGCATTTGTTTCCCAGTCCTAAATGGAGTTGAATCACATGCAGTTTCTGGTCCTAAGAGCAAGAGTTGTTTTCTGGTAAGGAAAGTCACTATTGCGCTCCCATTGCCATACACAGTGCAAATAGTACTCGCGTCTGTTCCCAGCAAGTACAGTGTATCGGACTGAAGAGGAGCTACTGTTCTTGTCAGTTTCCTAAGCAGAGTTGAACTAGTTATGGCCCGTGTGTAGGAAGCACAGTACATTTGTTCTGAGCAAGCTCACTGTTCGGAACACATAGGAAACAAAGTAGAGTAGAAGAGTGCTCTTCTCTCAAAAGCAGAGTGTGTTTCTTGTAAGGCGAGCTAGCGTTTGTTTCCCAGTCCTAAGTGGAGTTGAATCACATGCAGTTTCTGGTCCTAAGAGCAAGAGTTGTTTTCTGGTAGGAAAGTCACTATTGCGCTCCCATTCACATACACAGTGCAAATAGCCCTCCCGTCTGTTCCCAGCAAGTACAGTGTATTGGACTGAAGAGAAGCTACTGTTCTTCTCAGTTTCCTAAGCAGAGTTGAACTAGATATGGCCCATGTGTGTAGGAAGCACAGTTCTTTTTTTCTGAGCAAGCTCACTGTTCTGGCCCTATAGGAAACACAGTAGAGTAGAAGAGTGCTCTTTTCTCAAAAGCAGAGTGTGTTTCTTGTAAAGCGTGCTAGAGTTTGTTTCCCAGTCCTAAATGGATTTGAATCACATGCAGTTTCTGGTCCTATGAGCAAGAGTTGTTTTCTGGTAAGAAGAGTCACTATTGTGCTGCCATTGCCATACCCAGGACAAATAGCACTGGCGTCTGTTCCCAGCAAGTACAGTGTATTGGACTGAAGAAGATGTACTGTTCTTGTCAGGTTCCTAAGAAGACTTGAACTAAATATGGCCGTGTGTGTACAAGCACACTTTTTTTGTTCTGAGCAAGCTCACTGTTCGGAACACATAGGAAACAAAGTAGAGTAGAAGAGTGCTCTTTTCTCAAAAGCAGAGTGTGTTTCTTGGAAGTAAAGCTAGCATTTGTTTCCCAGTCCTAAAAGGAGTTGAGTCACATGCAGTTTTTTGCCCTAAGAGCAAGAGTTGTTTTCTGGTAAGACGAGTCACTATTGTCCTCCAATTGCCATACACAGTGCAAATAGCACATGTGTCTGTTCCCAGCAAGTACAGTGTATCAGACTGAAGAGCAGCTACTGTTCTTGTCAGTTTCCTAAGCAGAGTTGAACTAGATAAGGCCCGTGTGGGTAGGAAGCACAGTACTTTTTTTCTGAGCAAGCTCAGTGTTCTGGCCGTATAGGAAACACAGTAGAGTAGAAGAGTGCTCTTTTCTCAAAAGCAGAGTGTGTTTCTTGTAAAGCGTGCTAAAGTTTGTTTCCCAGTCCCAAATGGAGATGAATCACATGCAGTTTCTGGTCCTACGAGCAAGAGTTGTTTTCTGGTAAGAAGAGTCACTATTGCACTGCCATTGCCATACACAGGACAAATAGCACTGGCGTCTGTTCCCAGCAAGTACAGTGTATTGGACTGAAGAGGAACTACTGTTCTTGTCAGGTTCCTAAGCAGTCTTGAACTAGATATGGTCCGTGTGTGTAGGAAGCACAGTTCTTTTGTTATGAGCAAGCTCACTGTTCGGAACACATAGGAAACACAGTAGAGTAGAAGAGTGCTCTTTTCTCAAAAGCAGAGTGTGTTTCTTGTAAGGCGAGCTAGCGTTTGTTTCCCTGTCCTAAATGGAGTTGAGTCACATGCAGTTTTTTGTCCTACGAGCAAGAGTTGTTTTCTGGTAAGACGAGTCAGTATTGTGCTCCAATTGCCATACACAGTGCAAATAGCACTCGCGTCTGTTCCCCGCAAGTACAGTGTATTGGACTGAAGAGGAGCTACTGTTCTTGTCAGTTTCCTAAGCAGAGCTGAACTAGATATGGCCCGTGTGTGGAGGAAGCACAGTTCTTTTGTTCTGAGCAAGCTCACTGTTCGGACCCCATAGGAAACACAGTAGAGTAGAAGAGTGCTCTTTTCTCAAAAGCAGAGTGTGTTTCATGTAAGGCGAGCTAGCATTTGTTTCCCAGTCCTAAATGGAGTTGAATCACATGCAGTTTCTGGTCCTACGAGCAAGAGTTGTTTTCTGGTAAGGAAAGTCACTATTGCGCTCCCATTGCCATACACAGTGCAAATAGTACTCGCGTCTGTTCCCAGCAAGTACAGTGTATCGGACTGAAGAGGAGCTACTGTTCTTGTCAGTTTCCTAAGCAGAGTTGAACTAGTTATGGCCCGTGTGTAGGAAGCACAGTACATTTGTTCTGAGCAAGCTCACTTTTCGGAACACATAGGAAACAAAGTAGAGTAGAACAGTGCTCTTCTCTCAAAAGCAGAGTGTGTTTCTTGTAAGGCGAGCTAGCGTTTGTTTCCCAGTCCTAAGTGGAGTTGAATCACATGCAGTTTCTGGTCCTAAGAGCAAGAGTTGTTTTCTGGTAAGGAAAGTCACTATTGCGCTCCCATTCCCATACACAGTGCAAATAGCCCTCCCGTCTGTTCCCAGCAAGTACAGTGTATTGGACTGAAGAGAAGCTACTGTTCTTCTCAGTTTCCTAAGCAGAGTTGAACTAGATATGGCCCATGTGTGTAGGAAGCACAGTTCTTTTTTTCTGAGCAAGCTCACTGTTCTGGCACTATAGGAAACACAGTAGAGTAGAGGAGTGCTCTTTTCTCAAAAGCAGAGTGTGTTTCTTGTAAAGCGTGCTAGAGTTTGTTTCCCAGTCCTAAATGGATTTGAATCACATGCAGTTTCTGGTCCTATGAGCAAGAGTTGTTTTCTGGTAAGAAGAGTCACTATTGCGCTGCCATTGCCATACCCAGGACAAATAGCACTGGCGTCTGTTCCCAGCAAGTACAGTGTATTGGACTGAAGAGGATGTACTGTTCTTGTCAGGTTCCTAAGAAGACTTGAACTAAATATGGCCGTGTGTGTACAAGCACAGTTTTTTTGTTCTGAGCAAGCTCACTGATCGGAACACATAGGAAACAAAGTAGAGTAGAAGAGTGCTCTTTTCTCAAAAGCAGAATGTGTTTCTTGGAAGTAAAGCTAGCATTTGTTTCCCAGTCCTAAAAGGAGTTGAGTCACATGCAGTTTTTTGCCCTAAGAGCAAGAGTTGTTTTCTGGTAAGACGAGTCACTATTGTGCTCCAATTGCCATACACAGTGCAAATAGCACTCGCGTCTGTTCCCAGCAAGTACAGTGTATTGGACTGAAGAGGATCTACTGTTCTTGTCAGTTTCCTAACCAGAGTTGAACTAGATATGGCCCGTGTGTGTAGGAAGCACAGTACATTTGTTCTGAGCAAGTTCACTGTTCGAACCCCATAGGAAACACAGTAGAGTAGAAGAGTGCTCTTTTCTCAAAAGCAGAGTGTGTTTCTTGTAAGGCGAGCTATCGTTTGTTTCCCAGTCCTAAATGGAGTTGAATCACATGCAGTTTGTGGTCCTACGAGCAAGAGTTGTTTTCTGGTAAGGAAAGTCACAATTGCGCTCCCATTGCCATACACAGGACAAATAGCATTCGCGTCTGTTCCCAGCAAGTACAGTATATGGGACTGAAGAGGAGCTACTGTTTTTGTTAGTTTCCTAAGTAGAATTGAACTAGATATGGCCGGTGTGTGTAGGAAGCACAGTTCTTATGTTCTGAGCAAGCTCACTGTTCTGGCCGTATAGGAAACACAGTAGAGTAGAAGAGTGCTCTTTTCTCTAAAGCAGAGTGTGTTTCTTGTAAGGCGAGCTAGCGTTTGTTTCCCAGTCCTAAAGGGAGTTGAGTCACATGCAGTTTTTTGTCCTACGAGCAAGAGTTGTTTTCTGGTAAGAAGAGTCACTATTGTGCTCCAATTGCCGTACACAGTGCAAGTAGCACTCGCGTCTGTTCTCAGCAAGTACAGTGTATCGGACTGAAGAGGAGCTACTGTTTTTGTCAGTTTCCTAAGCAGAGTTGAACTAGATATGGCCCGTGTGTGTAGGAAGCACAGTTCTTTTGTTCTGAGCAAGCTCACTGTTTGGACCCCATAGGAAACACAGTAGAGTAGAAGAGTGCTCTTTTCTCTAAAGCAGAGTGTGTTTCTTGTAAGGCGAGCTAGCGTTTGTTTCCCAGTCCTAAATGGAGTTGAATCCCATGCAGTTTCTGGTACTACGAGCAAGAGTTGTTTTCTGGTAAGAAGAGTCACTATTGCGCTGCCATTGCCATACACAGGACAAATAGCACTGGCGTCTGTTCGCAGCAAGTACAGTGTATTGGACTGAAGAGGATCTACTGTTATTGTCAGGTTCCGAAGCAGAATTGAACTAGATATGGCCATGTGTGTAGGAAGCACAGTTCTTTTGTTCTGAGCAAGCTCACTGTTCGGACACCATAGGAAACACAGTAGAGTAGAAGAGTGCTCTTTTCTCAGAAGCAGAGTGTGTTTTTTGTAAGGCAAGCTATCATTTATTTCCCAGTCCTAAATGGAGTTGAATCACATGCAGTTTCTGGTCCTACGAGCAAGAGTTGTTTTCTGGTAAGGAAAGACACTATTGCGCTCCCTTTGCCATACACAGTACAAATAGCACTCGCGTCTGTTCCCAGCAAGTACAGTGTATCGGACTGAAGAGGAGCTACTGTTCTTGTCAGTTTCCTAAGCAGAGTTGAACTAGATATGGCCCGTTTGTTTAGGAAGCACAGTTATTATGTTCTGAGCAAGCACACTGTTCTGGCCCTATAGGAAACACAGTAGAGTAGAAGAGTGCTCTTTTCTCTAAAGCAGAGTGTGTTTCTTGTAAGGCCAGCTAGCGTTTGTTTCCCAGTACTAAATGGAGTTGAGTCACATGCAGTTTTTGGTCCTACGAGCAAGAGTTGTTTTCTGGTAAGAAGAGCCACTATTGTGCTCCAAACGCCATACACAGTGCAAATAGCACTCCTGTCTGTTCCCAGCAAGTACAGTGTATTAGAATGAATAGGAGCTACTGTTCGTGTCAGTTTCCTAAGCAGAGTTGAACTAGATATGGTCCATGTGTGTAGGAAGCACAGTTCTTTGTGCTGAGCAAGCTCACTGTTCGGACCCCTTAGGAAACACAGTAGAGTAGAAGAGTGCTCTTTTCTCTAAAGCAGAGTGTGTTTCTTGTAAGGCGAGCTAGCATTTGTTTCCCAGTCATAAATGGAGTTGAATCACATGCAGTTTGTGGTCCTACGATCAAGAGTTGTTTTCTGGAAAGGAAAGTCACTATTGCGCTCCCATTGCAACACACAGTGCAAATAGCACTCGCATCTGTTCCCAGCAAGTACAGTGTATCAGACTGAAGAGGAGCTACTGTTCTTGTCAGTTTCCTAAGCAGAGTTGAACTAGATATGGCCCATGTGTGTAGGAAGCACAGTTCTTTTGTTCTGAGCAAGCTCACTGTTCGGAACCCATAGGAAACACAGTAGAGTAGAAGAGTGCTCTTTTCTCAAAAGCAGAGTGTGTTTCATGTAAGGCGAGCTAGCATTTGTTTCCCAGTCCTAAATGGAGTTGAATCACATGCAGTTTCTGGTCCTAAGAGCAAGAGTTGTTTTCTGGTAAGGAAAGTCACTATTGCGCTCCCATTGCCATACACAGTGCAAATAGTACTCGCGTCTGTTCCCAGCAAGTACAGTGTATCGGACTGAAGAGGAGCTACTGTTCTTGTCAGTTTCCTAAGCAGAGTTGAACTAGTTATGGCCCGTGTGTAGGAAGCACAGTACATTTGTTCTGAGCAAGCTCACTGTTCGGAACACATAGGAAACAAAGTAGAGTAGAAGAGTGCTCTTCTCTCAAAAGCAGAGTGTGTTTCTTGTAAGGCGAGCTAGCGTTTGTTTCCCAGTCCTAAGTGGAGTTGAATCACATGCAGTTTCTGGTCCTAAGAGCAAGAGTTGTTTTCTGGTAGGAAAGTCACTATTGCGCTCCCATTCACATACACAGTGCAAATAGCCCTCCCGTCTGTTCCCAGCAAGTACAGTGTATTGGACTGAAGAGAAGCTACTGTTCTTCTCAGTTTCCTAAGCAGAGTTGAACTAGATATGGCCCATGTGTGTAGGAAGCACAGTTCTTTTTTTCTGAGCAAGCTCACTGTTCTGGCCCTATAGGAAACACAGTAGAGTAGAAGAGTGCTCTTTTCTCAAAAGCAGAGTGTGTTTCTTGTAAAGCGTGCTAGAGTTTGTTTCCCAGTCCTAAATGGATTTGAATCACATGCAGTTTCTGGTCCTATGAGCAAGAGTTGTTTTCTGGTAAGAAGAGTCACTATTGTGCTGCCATTGCCATACCCAGGACAAATAGCACTGGCGTCTGTTCCCAGCAAGTACAGTGTATTGGACTGAAGAAGATGTACTGTTCTTGTCAGGTTCCTAAGAAGACTTGAACTAAATATGGCCGTGTGTGTACAAGCACACTTTTTTTGTTCTGAGCAAGCTCACTGTTCGGAACACATAGGAAACAAAGTAGAGTAGAAGAGTGCTCTTTTCTCAAAAGCAGAGTGTGTTTCTTGGAAGTAAAGCTAGCATTTGTTTCCCAGTCCTAAAAGGAGTTGAGTCACATGCAGTTTTTTGCCCTAAGAGCAAGAGTTGTTTTCTGGTAAGACGAGTCACTATTGTCCTCCAATTGCCATACACAGTGCAAATAGCACATGTGTCTGTTCCCAGCAAGTACAGTGTATCAGACTGAAAAGCAGCTACTGTTCTTGTCAGTTTCCTAAGCAGAGTTGAACTAGATAAGGCCCGTGTGGGTAGGAAGCACAGTACTTTTTTTCTGAGCAAGCTCAGTGTTCTGGCCGTATAGGAAACACAGTAGAGTAGAAGAGTGCTCTTTTCTCAAAAGCAGAGTGTGTTTCTTGTAAAGCGTGCTAAAGTTTGTTTCCCAGTCCCAAATGGAGTTGAATCACATGCAGTTTCTGGTCCTACGAGCAAGAGTTGTTTTCTGGTAAGAAGAGTCACTATTGCACTGCCATTGCCATACACAGGACAAATAGCACTGGCGTCTGTTCCCAGCAAGTACAGTGTATTGGACTGAAGAGGAACTACTGTTCTTGTCAGGTTCCTAAGCAGTCTTGAACTAGATATGGTCCGTGTGTGTAGGAAGCACAGTTCTTTTGTTATGAGCAAGCTCACTGTTCGGAACACATAGGAAACACAGTAGAGTAGAAGAGTGCTCTTTTCTCAAAAGCAGAGTGTGTTTCTTGTAAGGCGAGCTAGCGTTTGTTTCCCTGTCCTAAATGGAGTTGAGTCACATGCAGTTTTTTGTCCTACGAGCAAGAGTTGTTTTCTGGTAAGACGAGTCAGTATTGTGCTCCAATTGCCATACACAGTGCAAATAGCACTCGCGTCTGTTCCCCGCAAGTACAGTGTATTGGACTGAAGAGGAGCTACTGTTCTTGTCAGTTTCCTAAGCAGAGCTGAACTAGATATGGCCCGTGTGTGGAGGAAGCACAGTTCTTTTGTTCTGAGCAAGCTCACTGTTCGGACCCCATAGGAAACACAGTAGAGTAGAAGAGTGCTCTTTTCTCAAAAGCAGAGTGTGTTTCATGTAAGGCGAGCTAGCATTTGTTTCCCAGTCCTAAATGGAGTTGAATCACATGCAGTTTCTGGTCCTACGAGCAAGAGTTGTTTTCTGGTAAGGAAAGTCACTATTGCGCTCCCATTGCCATACACAGTGCAAATAGTACTCGCGTCTGTTCCCAGCAAGTACAGTGTATCGGACTGAAGAGGAGCTACTGTTCTTGTCAGTTTCCTAAGCAGAGTTGAACTAGTTATGGCCCGTGTGTAGGAAGCACAGTACATTTGTTCTGAGCAAGCTCACTTTTTGGAACACATAGGAAACAAAGTAGAGTAGAACAGTGCTCTTCTCTCAAAAGCAGAGTGTGTTTCTTGTAAGGCGAGCTAGCGTTTGTTTCCCAGTCCTAAGTGGAGTTGAATCACATGCAGTTTCTGGTCCTAAGAGCAAGAGTTGTTTTCTGGTAAGGAAAGTCACTATTGCGCTCCCATTCCCATACACAGTGCAAATAGCCCTCCCGTCTGTTCCCAGCAAGTACAGTGTATTGGACTGAAGAGAAGCTACTGTTCTTCTCAGTTTCCTAAGCAGAGTTGAACTAGATATGGCCCATGTGTGTAGGAAGCACAGTTCTTTTTTTCTGAGCAAGCTCACTGTTCTGGCCCTATAGGAAACACAGTAGAGTAGAGGAGTGCTCTTTTCTCAAAAGCAGAGTGTGTTTCTTGTAAAGCGTGCTAGAGTTTGTTTCCCAGTCCTAAATGGATTTGAATCACATGCAGTTTCTGGTCCTATGAGCAAGAGTTGTTTTCTGGTAAGAAGAGTCACTATTGCGCTGCCATTGCCATACCCAGGACAAATAGCACTGGCGTCTGTTCCCAGCAAGTACAGTGTATTGGACTGAAGAGGATGTACTGTTCTTGTCAGGTTCCTAAGAAGACTTGAACTAAATATGGCCGTGTGTGTACAAGCACAGTTTTTTTGTTCTGAGCAAGCTCACTGATCGGAACACATAGGAAACAAAGTAGAGTAGAAGAGTGCTCTTTTCTCAAAAGCAGAATGTGTTTCTTGGAAGTAAAGCTAGCATTTGTTTCCCAGTCCTAAAAGGAGTTGAGTCACATGCAGTTTTTTGCCCTAAGAGCAAGAGTTGTTTTCTGGTAAGACGAGTCACTATTGTGCTCCAATTGCCATACACAGTGCAAATAGCACTCGCGTCTGTTCCCAGCAAGTACAGTGTATTGGACTGAAGAGGATCTACTGTTCTTGTCAGTTTCCTAACCAGAGTTGAACTAGATATGGCCCGTGTGTGTAGGAAGCACAGTACATTTGTTCTGAGCAAGTTCACTGTTCGAACCCCATAGGAAACACAGTAGAGTAGAAGAGTGCTCTTTTCTCAAAAGCAGAGTGTGTTTCTTGTAAGGCGAGCTATCGTTTGTTTCCCAGTCCTAAATGGAGTTGAATCACATGCAGTTTGTGGTCCTACGAGCAAGAGTTGTTTTCTGGTAAGGAAAGTCACAATTGCGCTCCCATTGCCATACACAGGACAAATAGCATTCGCGTCTGTTCCCAGCAAGTACAGTATATGGGACTGAAGAGGAGCTACTGTTTTTGTTAGTTTCCTAAGTAGAATTGAACTAGATATGGCCGGTGTGTGTAGGAAGCACAGTTCTTATGTTCTGAGCAAGCTCACTGTTCTGGCCGTATAGGAAACACAGTAGAGTAGAAGAGTGCTCTTTTCTCTAAAGCAGAGTGTGTTTCTTGTAAGGCGAGCTAGCGTTTGTTTCCCAGTCCTAAAGGGAGTTGAGTCACATGCAGTTTTTTGTCCTACGAGCAAGAGTTGTTTTCTGGTAAGAAGAGTCACTATTGTGCTCCAATTGCCGTACACAGTGCAAGTAGCACTCGCGTCTGTTCTCAGCAAGTACAGTGTATCGGACTGAAGAGGAGCTACTGTTTTTGTCAGTTTCCTAAGCAGAGTTGAACTAGATATGGCCCGTGTGTGTAGGAAGCACAGTTCTTTTGTTCTGAGCAAGCTCACTGTTTGGACCCCATAGGAAACACAGTAGAGTAGAAGAGTGCTCTTTTCTCTAAAGCAGAGTGTGTTTCTTGTAAGGCGAGCTAGCGTTTGTTTCCCAGTCCTAAATGGAGTTGAATCCCATGCAGTTTCTGGTACTACGAGCAAGAGTTGTTTTCTGGTAAGAAGAGTCACTATTGCGCTGCCATTGCCATACACAGGACAAATAGCACTGGCGTCTGTTCGCAGCAAGTACAGTGTATTGGACTGAAGAGGATCTACTGTTATTGTCAGGTTCCGAAGCAGAATTGAACTAGATATGGCCATGTGTGTAGGAAGCACAGTTCTTTTGTTCTGAGCAAGCTCACTGTTCGGACACCATAGGAAACACAGTAGAGTAGAAGAGTGCTCTTTTCTCAGAAGCAGAGTGTGTTTTTTGTAAGGCAAGCTATCATTTATTTCCCAGTCCTAAATGGAGTTGAATCACATGCAGTTTCTGGTCCTACGAGCAAGAGTTGTTTTCTGGTAAGGAAAGACACTATTGCGCTCCCTTTGCCATACACAGTACAAATAGCACTCGCGTCTGTTCCCAGCAAGTACAGTGTATCGGACTGAAGAGGAGCTACTGTTCTTGTCAGTTTCCTAAGCAGAGTTGAACTAGATATGGCCCGTTTGTTTAGGAAGCACAGTTATTATGTTCTGAGCAAGCACACTGTTCTGGCCCTATAGGAAACACAGTAGAGTAGAAGAGTGCTCTTTTCTCTAAAGCAGAGTGTGTTTCTTGTAAGGCCAGCTAGCGTTTGTTTCCCAGTACTAAATGGAGTTGAGTCACATGCAGTTTTTGGTCCTACGAGCAAGAGTTGTTTTCTGGTAAGAAGAGCCACTATTGTGCTCCAAACGCCATACACAGTGCAAATAGCACTCCTGTCTGTTCCCAGCAAGTACAGTGTATTAGAATGAATAGGAGCTACTGTTCGTGTCAGTTTCCTAAGCAGAGTTGAACTAGATATGGTCCATGTGTGTAGGAAGCACAGTTCTTTGTGCTGAGCAAGCTCACTGTTCGGACCCCTTAGGAAACACAGTAGAGTAGAAGAGTGCTCTTTTCTCTAAAGCAGAGTGTGTTTCTTGTAAGGCGAGCTAGCATTTGTTTCCCAGTCATAAATGGAGTTGAATCACATGCAGTTTGTGGTCCTACGATCAAGAGTTGTTTTCTGGAAAGGAAAGTCACTATTGCGCTCCCATTGCAACACACAGTGCAAATAGCACTCGCATCTGTTCCCAGCAAGTACAGTGTATCAGACTGAAGAGGAGCTACTGTTCTTGTCAGTTTCCTAAGCAGAGTTGAACTAGATATGGCCCATGTGTGTAGGAAGCACAGTTCTTTTGTTCTGAGCAAGCTCACTGTTCGGAACCCATAGGAAACACAGTAGAGTAGAAGAGTGCTCTTTTCTCAAAAGCAGAGTGTGTTTCATGTAAGGCGAGCTAGCATTTGTTTCCCAGTCCTAAACGGAGTTGAATCACATGCAGTTTCTGGTCCTACGAGCAAGAGTTGTTTTCTGGTAAGGAAAGTCACTATTGTGCTCTCTTTGCCATACACAGTGCAAAGAGCACTCGCTTCTGTTCCCAGCAAGTACACTGTATCGGACTGAAGAGGAGCTACTGTTCTTGTCAGTTTCCTAAGCAGAGTTGAACTAGATATGGCCCTTGTGTCTAGGAAGCACAGTTCATTTGTTCTGAGCAAGCTCACTCTTCTGGCCCTATAGGAAACACAGTAGAGTAGAAGAGTGCTCTTTTCTCAAAAGCAGAGTGTGTTTCTTGTAAGGCGAGCTAGAGTTTGTTTCCCAGTCCTAAAGGGAGTTGAGTCACATGCAGTTTTTTGTCCTACGAGCAAGAGTTTTTTTCTGGTAAGGAGAGTCACTATTGTGCTCCCATTGCCATACACAGTGCAAGTAGCACTCGCGTCTGTTCTCAGCAAGTCCAATGTATCGGACTGAAGAGGAGCTACTGTTCTTTTCAGTTTCCTAAGCAGAGTTGAACTAGATATGGCCCGTGTGTGTAGGAAGCACAGTTCTTTTGTTCTGAGCAAGCTCACTGTTCTGGCCCTATAGGAAACACAGTAGAGTAGAAGAGTGCTCTTTTCTCTAAATCAGAGTGTGTTTCTAGTAAGGCGAGCTCCCGTTTGTTTCCCAGTCCTAAAAGGAGTTGAGTCACATGCAGTTTTTCGTCCTACGAGCAAGAGTTGTTTTCTGGTAAGAAGAATCACTATTGCGCTCCAAATGCCATACACAGTGCAAATAGCACTCGTGACTGTTCCCAGCAAGTACAGTGTATTAGACTGAATAGGAGCTACTGTTCGTGTCAGTTTCCTAAGCAGAGTTGAACTAGATATGGTCCATGTGTGTAGGAAGCACAGTTCTTTGTTCTGAGCAAGCTCACTGTTCGGACCCCATAGGAAACACAGTAGAGTAGAAGAGTGCTCTTTTCTCTAAAGCAGAGTGTGTTTCTTGTAAGGCGTGCTAGCATTTGTTTCCCAGTCACAAATGGAGTTGAATCACATGCAGTTTGTGGTCCTACGAGCAAGAGATGTTTTCTGGTAAGGAAAGTCACTATTGCGCTCCCATTGCCACACACAGTGCAAATAGCACTCGCATCTGTTCCCTCCAAGTACAGTGTATCAGACTGAAGAGGAGCTACTGTTCTTGTCAGTTTCCTAAGCAGAGTTGAACTAGATATGGCTCATGTGTGTTGGAAGCACAGTTCTTTTGTTCTGAGCAAGCTCACTGTTCGGACCCCATAGGAAACACAGTAGAGTAGAAGAGTGCTCTTTTCTCAAAAGCAGAGTGTGTTTCATGTAAGGCGAGCTAGCATTTGTTTCCCAGTCCTAAACGGAGTTGAATCTCATGCAGTTTCTGGTCCTACGAGCAAGAGTTGTTTTCTGGTAAGGAAAGTCACTATTGTGCTCCCTTTGCCATACACAGTGCAAATAGCACTCGCGTCTGTTCCCAGCAAGTACACTGTATCGGACTGAAGAGGAGCTACTGTTCTTGTCAGTTTTCTAAGCAGAGTTGAACTAGATATGGCCCTTGTGTCTAGGAAGCAGAGTTCATTTGTTCTGAGCAAGCTCACTCTTCTGGCCCTATAGGAAACACAGTAGAGTAGAAGAGTGCTCTTTTCTCAAAAGCAGAGTGTTTTTCTTGTAAGTCGAGCTAGAGTTTGTTTCCCAGTCCTAAAGGGAGTTGAGTCACATGCAGTTTTTTGTCCTACGAGCAAGAGTTGTTTTCTGGTAAGAAGAGTCACTATTGTGCTCCAATTGCCATACACAGTGCAAGTAGCTCTCGCGTCTGTTCTCAGCAAGTACAGTGTATCGGACTGAAGAGGAGCTACTGTTCTTGTCAGTTTCCTAAGCAGAGTTGAACTAGATATGGCCCGTGTGTGTAGGAAGCACAGTTCTTTTGTTCTGAACGAGCTCACTGTTCTGGCCCTATAGGAAACACAGTAGAGTAGAAGAGTGCTCTTTTCTCTAAAGCAGAGTGTGTTTCTTGTAAGGCGAGCTCGCGTTTGTTTCCCAGTCCTAAATGGAGTTGAGTCACAGGCAGTTTTTCGTCCTACGAGCAAGACTTGTTTTCTGGTAAGAAGAGTCACTATTGCGCTCCAAAGGCCATACACAGTGCAAATAGCACTCGCGTCTGTTCCCAGCAAGTACAGTGTATTGGACTGAATAGGAGCTACTGTTCTTGTCAGTTTCGTAAGCAGAGTTGAACTACATATGGTACATGTGTGTGGGAAGCACAGTTCTTTTGTTCTGAGCAAGCTCACTGTTCTGGCCCTATAGGAAATACAGTAGAGTAGAAGAGTGCTCTTTTCTCCAAAGCAGAGTGTGTTTCTTGTAAGGCGAGCTAACATTTGTTTCCCAGTCCTAAATGGAGTTGAATCACATGCAGTTTCTGGTCCTACGAGCAAGAGTTGTTTTATGGTAAGAAGAGTCACTATTGCGCTGCCATTGCCATACACAGTGCAAATAGCACTCGCGTCTGTTCCCTGCAAGTACAGTGTATCGGACTGAAGAGGAGCTACTGTTCTTGTTAGTTTCCTAAGCAGAGTTGAACTAGATATGGCCCGTTTGTTTAGGAAGCACAGTTATTATGTTCTGAGAAAGCTCACTGTTCTGGCCCTATAGGAAACACAGTAGAGTAGAAGAGTGCTCTTTTCTCTAAAGCAGAGTGTGTTTCTTGTAAGGCGAGCTAGCGTTTGTTTCCCAGTCCTAAATGGAGTTGAGTCACATGCAGTTTTTTGTCCTACGAGCAAGAGTTGTTTTCTGGTAAGAAGAGTCACTATTGTGCTCCAAATGCCATACACAGTGCAAATAGCACTCGTGTCTGTTCCCAGCAAGTACAGTTTATTGGACAGAAGAGGAGCTACTGTTCTTGCCAGTTTCCTAAGCAGAGTTGAACTAGATATGGCCCTTGTGTAGGAAGCACAGTTCTTTTGTTCTGAGCAAGCTCACTGTTCAGACACCATAGGAAACACAGTAGAGTAGAAGAGTGCTCTTTTCTCAAAAGCAGAGTATGTTTCTTGTAAGGCGAGCTAGCGTTTCTTTCTCAGTCCTAAATGGAGTTGAATCACATGCAATTTTTTGACCTACGAGCAAGAGTTGTTTTCTGGTAAGACGAGTCACTATTGTGCTCCAATTGCCATACACAGTGCAAATAGCACTCACGTCTGTTCCCAGCAAGTACAGTGTATTGGACTGAAGAGGAGCTACTGTTCTTAACAGGTTCCTAAGCAGAGTTGAATT
The DNA here is from genome assembly GCF_949786415.1 of Peromyscus eremicus. Taxonomy (NCBI): domain Eukaryota; kingdom Metazoa; phylum Chordata; class Mammalia; order Rodentia; family Cricetidae; genus Peromyscus; species Peromyscus eremicus. Next base: position 272,583 of record NW_026734540.1, on the reverse strand, counting down.
AGATATGGCCCGTGTGTGTAGGAAGCACAGTTCTTTTGTTCTGAGCAAGCTCACTGTTCAGACCCCATAGGAAACACAGTAGAGTAGAAGAGTGCTCTTTTCTCAAAAGCAGAGTGTGTTTCATGTAAGGTGAGCTAGCATTTGTTTCCCAGTCCTAAATGGAGTTGAAACACATGCAGTTTCTGGTCCTACGAGCAAGAGTTTTTTTCTGGTAAACAAAGTCACTACTGCGCTCCCATTGCCATACACAGTACAAATAGCACTCGCGTCTGTTCCCAGCAAGTACAGTGTATCGGACAGAAGAGGAGCTACTGTTCTTGCCAGTTTCCTAAGCAGAGTTGAACTAGATATGGCCCCTGTGTAGGAAGCACAGTTTTTTTGTTCTGAGCAAGCTCACTGTTCGGACACCATAGGAAAAACAGTAGAGTAGAAGAGTGCTCTTTTCTCAAAAGCAGACTATGTTTCTTGTAAGGCGAGCTAGCGTTTCTTTCTCAGTCCTAAAGGGAGTTGAATCACATGCAGTTTCTGGTCCTACGAGCAAGAGTTGTTTTCTGGTAAGGAAAGTCACTATTGCGCTGCCATTGCCATACACAGTGCAAATAGCACTCGCGTCTGTTCCCAGCAAGTACAGTGTATCGGACTGAAGAGGAGCTACTGTTTTTGTCAGGTTCCGAAGCAGAATTGAAATAGATATGGCCTTGTGTGTAAGAAGCACAGCTCTTTTGTTCTGAGCAAGCTCACTGTTCGGACACCACAGGAAACACAGTAGAGTAGAAGAGTGCTCTTTTCTCTAAAGCAGAGTGTGTTTCTTGTAAGGCGAGCTAGCGTTTGTTTCCCAGTCCTAAATGGAGTTGAGTCACATGCAGTTTTTGTTCCTACGAGCAAGAGTTGTTTTCTGGTAAGAAGAGTCACTATTGTGCTCCAAATGCCATACACAGTGCAAATAGCACTCGTGTCTGTTCCCAGCAAGTACAGTTTATTGGACAGAAGAGGAGCTACTGTTCTTGCCAGTTTCCTAAGCAGAGTTGAACTAGATATGGCCCTTGTGTAGGAAGCACAGTTCTTTTGTTCTGAGCAAGCTCACTGTTCAGACACCATAGGAAACACAGTAGAGTAGAAGAGTGCTCTTTTCTCAAAAGCAGAGTATGTTTCTTGTAAGGCGAGCTAGCGTTTCTTTCTCAGTCCTAAATGGAGTTGAATCACATGCAATTTTTTGACCTACGAGCAAGAGTTGTTTTCTGGTAAGACGAGTCACTATTGTGCTCCAATTGCCATACACAGTGCAAATAGCACTCACGTCTGTTCCCAGCAAGTACAGTGTATTGGACTGAAGAGGAGCTACTGTTCTTAACAGGTTCCTAAGCAGAGTTGAATTAGATATGGCCCGTGTGTGTAGGAAGCACAGTTCTTTTGTTCTGAGCAAGCTCACTGTTCAGACCCCATAGGAAACACAGTAGAGTAGAAGAGTGCTCTTTTCTCAAAAGCAGAGTGTGTTTCATGTAAGGTGAGCTAGCATTTGTTTCCCAGTCCTAAATGGAGTTGAAACACATGCAGTTTCTGGTCCTACGAGCAAGAGTTTTTTTCTGGTAAACAAAGTCACTACTGCGCTCCCATTGCCATACACAGTACAAATAGCACTCGCGTCTGTTCCCAGCAAGTACAGTGTATCGGACAGAAGAGGAGCTACTGTTCTTGCCAGTTTCCTAAGCAGAGTTGAACTAGATATGGCCCCTGTGTAGGAAGCACAGTTTTTTTGTTCTGAGCAAGCTCACTGTTCGGACACCATAGGAAAAACAGTAGAGTAGAAGAGTGCTCTTTTCTCAAAAGCAGACTATGTTTCTTGTAAGGCGAGCTAGCGTTTCTTTCTCAGTCCTAAAGGGAGTTGAATCACATGCAGTTTCTGGTCCTACGAGCAAGAGTTGTTTTCTGGTAAGGAAAGTCACTATTGCGCTGCCATTGCCATACACAGTGCAAATAGCACTCGCGTCTGTTCCCAGCAAGTACAGTGTATCGGACTGAAGAGGAGCTACTGTTTTTGTCAGGTTCCGAAGCAGAATTGAAATAGATATGGCCTTGTGTGTAAGAAGCACAGCTCTTTTGTTCTGAGCAAGCTCACTGTTCGGACACCACAGAAAACACAGTAGAGTAGAAGAGTGCTCTTTTCTCTAAAGCAGAGTGTGTTTCTTGTAAGGCGAGCTAGCGTTTGTTTCCCAGTCCTAAATGGAGTTGAGTCACATGCAGTTTTTGGTCCTACGAGCAAGAGTTGTTTTCTGGTAAGAAGAGTCACTATTGTGCTCCAAATGCCATACACAGTGCAAATAGCACTCGTGTCTGTTCCCAGCAAGTACAGTTTATTGGACAGAAGAGGAGCTACTGTTCTTGCCAGTTTCCTAAGCAGAGTTGAACTAGATATGGCCCTTGTGTAGGAAGCACAGTTCTTTTGTTCTGAGCAAGCTCACTGTTCAGACACCATAGGAAACACAGTAGAGTAGAAGAGTGCTCTTTTCTCAAAAGCAGAGTATGTTTCTTGTAAGGCGAGCTAGCGTTTCTTTCTCAGTCCTAAATGGAGTTGAATCACATGCAATTTTTTGACCTACGAGCAAGAGTTGTTTTCTGGTAAGACGAGTCACTATTGTGCTCCAATTGCCATACACAGTGCAAATAGCACTCACGTCTGTTCCCAGCAAGTACAGTGTATTGGACTGAAGAGGAGCTACTGTTCTTAACAGGTTCCTAAGCAGAGTTGAATTAGATATGGCCCGTGTGTGTAGGAAGCACAGTTCTTTTGTTCTGAGCAAGCTCACTGTTCAGACCCCATAGGAAACACAGTAGAGTAGAAGAGTGCTCTTTTCTCAAAAGCAGAGTGTGTTTCATGTAAGGTGAGCTAGCATTTGTTTCCCAGTCCTAAATGGAGTTGAAACACATGCAGTTTCTGGTCCTACGAGCAAGAGTTTTTTTCTGGTAAACAAAGTCACTACTGCGCTCCCATTGCCATACACAGTACAAATAGCACTCGCGTCTGTTCCCAGCAAGTACAGTGTATCGGACAGAAGAGGAGCTACTGTTCTTGCCAGTTTCCTAAGCAGAGTTGAACTAGATATGGCCCCTGTGTAGGAAGCACAGTTTTTTTGTTCTGAGCAAGCTCACTGTTCGGACACCATAGGAAAAACAGTAGAGTAGAAGAGTGCTCTTTTCTCAAAAGCAGACTATGTTTCTTGTAAGGCGAGCTAGCGTTTCTTTCTCAGTCCTAAAGGGAGTTGAATCACATGCAGTTTCTGGTCCTACGAGCAAGAGTTGTTTTCTGGTAAGGAAAGTCACTATTGCGCTGCCATTGCCATACACAGTGCAAATAGCACTCGCGTCTGTTCCCAGCAAGTACAGTGTATCGGACTGAAGAGGAGCTACTGTTTTTGTCAGGTTCCGAAGCAGAATTGAAATAGATATGGCCTTGTGTGTAAGAAGCACAGCTCTTTTGTTCTGAGCAAGCTCACTGTTCGGACACCACAGGAAACACAGTAGAGTAGAAGAGTGCTCTTTTCTCAAAAGCAGAGTGTGTTTTTTGTAAGGCAAGCTATCGTTTATTTCCCAGTCCTAAATGGAGTTGAATGCCATGCAGTTTCTGGTCCTAAGAACAAGAGTTGTTTTCTGGTAAGAAAAGTCACGTTGCGCTCCCATTGCCATTCACAGTGCAAATAGCACTCCCGTCTGTTCCCAGCAAGTACAGTGTATTGGACTGAATAGGTGCTACTGTTCTTGTCAGTTTCCTAAGCAGAGTTGAACTAGAAATGATCCGTGTGTGTAGAAAGCACAGTTCTTTTTTTCTGAGCAACCTCACTGTTTGGACCCCTTAGGAAACATAGTAGAGTAGAAGAGTGCTCTTTTCTCAAAAGCAGAATATGTTTCTTGTAAGGCGAGCTAGCGTTTCTTTCTCAGTCCTAAATGGAGTTGAATCACATGCAGTTTCTGGTCCTATGAGCAAGAGTTGTTTTCTGGTAAGGAAAGTCACTATTGCGCTGCCATTGCCATACACAGTGCAAACAGCACTCGCGTCTGTTCCCAGCAAGTACAGTGTATCGGTCTGAAGAGGAGCTACTGTTTTTGGCAGGTTCCGAAGCAGAATTGAACTAGATATGGCCTTGTGTGTAAGAAGCACAGCTCTTTTGTTCTGAGCAAGCTCACTGTTCGGACACCATAGGAAACACAGTAGAGTAGAAGAGTGCTCTTTTCTCAAAAGCAGAGTGTGTTTTTTGTAAGGCAAGCTATCGTTTATTTCCCAGTCCTAAATGGAGTTGAATGCCATGCAGTTTCTGGTCCTAAGAACAAGAGTTGTTTTCTGGTAAGGAAAGTCACGTTGCGCTCCCATTGCCATTCACAGTGCAAATAGCACTCCCGTCTGTTCCCAGCAAGTACAGTGTATTGGACTGAATAGGTGCTACTGTTCTTGTCAGTTTCCTAAGCAGATTTGAACTAGAAATGATCCGTGTGTGTAGGAAGCACAGTTCTTTTGTTCTGAGCAAGCTCACTGTTTGGACCCCATAGGAAACACAGTAGAGTAGAAGAGTGCTCTTTTCTCCAAAGCAGAGTGTGTTTCTTGTAAGGCGAGCTAGCGTTTGTTTCCCAGTCCTAAATGGAGTTGAATCCCATGCAGTTTCTGGTACTAAGAGGAAGAGTTGTTTTCTGGTAAGAAGAGTCACTATTGCGCTGCCATTGCCATACACAGGACAAATAGCACTGGCGTCTGTTCGCAGCAAGTACAATGTATTGGACTGAAGAGGATGTACTGTTATTGTCAGGTTCCGAAGCAGAATTGAACTAGATATGGCCATGTGTGTAGGAAGCACAGTTCTTTTGTTCTGAGCAAGCTCACTGTTCGGACACCATAGGAAACACAGTAGAGTTCAAAAGTGCTCTTTTCTCAAAAACAGAGTGTGTTTTTTGTAAGGCAAGCTATCGTTTATTTCCCAGTCCTAAGTGGAGTTGAATCACATGCAGTTTCTGGTCCTACGAGCAAGAGTTGTTTTCTGGTAAGGAAAGTCACTATTGCGCTGCCATTGCCATACACAGTGCAAATAGCACTCGTGTCTGTTCCCAGCAAGTACAGTGTATCGGACTGAAGAGGAGCTACTGTTCTTGTCATTTTTCTAAGCAGAGTTGAACTAGATATGGCCCGTTTGTTTAGGAAGCACAGTTATTATGTTCTGAGCAAGCTCACTGTTCTGGCCCTATAGGAAACACAGAAGAGTAGAAGAGTGCTCTTTTCTCTAAAGCAGAGTGTGTTTCTTGTAAGGCGAGCTCGCGTTTGCTTCCCAGTCCTAAATGGAGTTGAGTCACATGCAGTTTTTTGTCCTACGAGCAAGAGTTGTTTTCTGGTAAGAAGAGTCACTATTGTGCTCCAATTGCCGTACACAGTGCAAGTAGCACTCGCGTCTGTTCCCAGCAAGTAAAGTGTATCGGACTGAAGAGGAGCTACTGTTTTGTCAGTTTCCTAAGCAGAGTTGAACTAGATATGGCCCGTGTGTGTAGGAAGCACAGTTCTTTTGTTCTGAGCAAGCTCACTGTTTGGACCCCATAGGAAACACAGTAGAGTAGAAGAGTGCTCTTTTCTCTAAAGCAGAGTGTGTTTCTTGTAAGGCGAGCTAGCGTTTGTTTCCCAGTCCTAAATGGAGTTGAATCTCATGCAGTTTCTGGTACTGCGAGCAAGAGTTGTTTTCTGGTAAAAAGAGTCACTATTGCGCTGCCATTGCCATACACAGGACAAATAGCACTGGCGTCTGTTCGCAGCAAGTACAGTGTATTGGACTGAAGAGGATCTACTGTTATTGTCAGGTTCCAAAGCAGAATTGAACTAGTTATGGCCATGTGTGTAGGAAGCACAGTTCTTTTGTTCTGAGCAAGCTCACTGTTCGGACACCATAGGAAACACAGTAGAGTAGAAGAGTGCTCTTTTCTCAAAAGCAGAGTGTGTTTTTTGTAAGGCAAGCTATCGTTTATTTCCCAGTCATAAATGCAGTTGAATCACATGCAGTTTCTGGTCCTACGAGCAAGAGTTTTTTTCTCGTAAGGAAAGTCACTATTGCGCTGCCATTGCCATACACAGTGCAAATAGCACTCGCGTCTGTTCCCAGCAAGTACAGTGTATCGGACTGAAGAGGAGCTACTGTTCTTGTCAGTTTCCTAAGCAGAGTTGAACTAGATATGGCCCGTTTGTTTAGGAAGCACAGTTATTATGTTCTGAGCAAGCTCACTGTTCTGGCCCTATAGGAAACACAGTATAGTAGAAGAGTGCTCTTTTCTTTAAAGCAGAGTGTGTTTCTTGTAAGGCGAGCTAGCGTTTGTTTCCCAGTCCTAAATGGAGTTGAGTCACATGCAGTTTTTGGTCCTACGAGCAAGAGTTGTTTTCTGGTAAGAAGAGTCACTATTGTGCTCCAAATGCCATACACAGTGCAAATAGCACTCGTGTCTGTTCCCAGCAAGTACAGTGTATCAGACAGAAGAGGAGCTACTGTTCTTGCCAGTTTCCTAAGCAGAGTTCAACTAGATATGGCCCGTGTGTAGGAAGTACAGTTCTTTTGTTCTGAGCAAACTCACTGTTCGGACACCATAGGAAACACAATAGAGTAGAAGAGTGCTCTTTTCTCAAAAGCAGAGTATGTTTCTTGTAAGGCGAGCTAGTGTTTCTTTCTCAGTCCTAAATGGAGTTTAATCACATGCAGATTCTGGTCCAACGAGCAAAAGTTGTTTTCTGGTAAGGAAAGTCACTATTGTGCTCCCCTTGCCATACACAGTGTAAATAGCTCTCGCGTCTGTTCCCAGCAAGTACAGTGTATCAGACTGAGGAGGAGCTACTGTTCCTGTCAGTTTTCTAAGCAGAGTTGAACTAGATATGACCCGTGTGTGTAGAAAGCACAGTTCTTATGTTCTGAGCAAGTTCACTGTTCTGGCCCTATAGGAAACACAGTAGAGTAGAAGAGTGCTCTTTTCTCAAAGCAGAGTGTGTTTCTTGTAAGGCGAGCTAGCGTTTGTTTCCCAGTCCTAAATGGAGTTGAATCACATGCAGTTTCTGGTCCTACGAACAAGAGTTGTTTTCTGGTAAGGAAAGTCACGTTGCGCTCCCATTGCCATTCACAGTGACAATAGCACTCCCGTCTGTTCCCAGCAAGTACAGTGTATTGGACTGAATAGGTGCTACTGTTCTTGTCAGTTTCCTAAGCAGAGTTGAACTAGAAATGATCCGTGTGTGTAGGAAGCACAGTTCTTTTGTTCTGAGCAAGCTCACTGTTTGGACCCCATAGGAAACACAGTAGAGTAGAAGAGTGCTCTTTTCTCTAAAGCAGAGTGTGTTTCTTGTAAGGCGAGCTAGCGTTTGTTTCCCAGTCCTAAATGGTGTTGAGTCACATGCAGGTTTTGGTCCTATGAGCAAGAGTTGTTTTCTGGTAAGAAGAGTCACTATTGCGCTGCCATTGCCATACACAGGACAAATAGCACTGGAGTCTGTTCGCAGCAAGTACAGTGTATTGGACTGAAGAGGATCTACTGTTATTGTCAGGTTCCGAAGCAGAATTGAACTAGAAATGGCCATGTGTGTAGGAAGCACAGTTCTTTTGTTCTGAGCAAGCTCACTGTTCGGACACCATAGGAAACACAGTAGAGTAGAAGAGTGCTCTTTTCTCAAAAGCAGAGTGTGTTTTTTGTAAGGCAAGCTATCATTTATTTCCCAGTCCTAAATGGAGTTGAATCACATGCAGTTTCTGGTCCTACGAGCAAGAGTTATTTTCTGGTAAGGAAATTCACTATTGCGCTCCCTTTGCCATACACAGTGCAAATAGCACTCGCGTCTGTTCCCAGCAAGTACAGTGTATCGGACTGAAGAGGAGCTACTGTTCTTGTCAGTTTCCTAAGCAGAGTTGAACTAGATATGGCCCGTTTGTTTAGGAAGCACAATTATTATTATGTGGGCAAGCTCACTGTTCTGGCCCTACAGGAAACACAGTAGAGTAGAAGAGTGCTCTTTTCTCAAAAGCAGAGTGTGTTTCTTGTAAGGCGAGCTAGCATTTGTTTCCCAGTCCTAAATGGAGTTGAATCACATGCAGTTTCTGGTCCTATGAGCAAGAGTTGTTTTCTGGTAAGGAAAGTCACTATTGCGTTCCCTTTGCCATACACAGTGCAAATAGCACTCGCGTCTGTTCCCAGCAAGTACAGTGTATCAGACTGAGGAGGAGCTACTGTTCCTGTCAGTTTCCTAAGCAGAGTTGAACTAGAAATGATCCGTGTGTGTAGGCAGCACAGTTCTTTTTTTCTGAGCAACCTCACTGTTTGGACCCCTTAGGAAACATAGTAGAGTAGAAGAGTGCTCTTTTCTCTAAAGCAGAGTGTGTTTTATGTAAGGCGAGCTAGCGTTTGTTTCCCAGTCCTAAACGGAGTTGAATCCCATGCAGTTTCTGGTCCTACGAGCAAGAGTTGTTTTCTGGTAAGGAAAGTCACTATTGTGCTCCCTTTGCCATACACAGTGCAAGTAGCACACGCGTCTGTTCCCAGCAAGTACACTGTATCCGACTGAAGAGGAGCTACTGTTCTTGTCAGTTTCATAAGCAGAGTTGAACTAGATATGGCCCTTGTGTCTAGGAAGCACAGTTCATTTGTTCTGAGCAAGCTCACTCTTCTGGCCCTATAGTAAACACAGTAGAGTAGAAGAGTGCTCTTTTCTCAAAAGCAGAGTGTGTTTCTTGTAAGGCGAGCTAGAGTTTGTTTCCCAGTCCTAAAGGGAGTTGAGTCACATGCAGTTTCTGGTCCTACGAGCAAGAGTTGTTTTCTGGTAAGAAGAGTCACTATTGTGCTCCAATTGCCATACACAGTGCAAATAGCTCTCGCGTCTGTTCCCAGCAAGTACAGTGTATCAGACTGAGGAGGAGCTAATGTTCCTGTAATTTTCCTAAGCAGAGTTGAACTAGATATGGCCCGTGTGTGTAGGAAGCACACTTCTTTTGTTCTGAGCAAGCTCACTGTTCTGACACCATAGGAAACACAGTAGAGTAGAAGAGTGCTCTTTTCTCAAAAGCAGAGTATGTTTCTTGTAAGGTGAGCTAGCGTTTCTTTCTCAGTCCTAAATGGAGTTGAATCACATGCAGTTTCTGGTCCTACGAGCAAGAGTTGTTTTCTGGTAAGGAAAGTCACTATTGCGCTGCCATTGCCATACACAGTGCAAATAGCACTCGTGTCTGTTCCCAGCAAGTACAGTGTATCGGACTGAAGAGGAGCTACTGTTCTTGTCATTTTTCTAAGCAGAGTTGAACTAGATATGGCCCGTTTGTTTAGGAAGCACAGTTATTATGTTCTGAGCAAGCTCACTGTTCTGGCCCTATAGGAAACACAGAAGAGTAGAAGAGTGCTCTTTTCTCTAAAGCAGAGTGTGTTTCTTGTAAGGCGAGCTCGCGTTTGCTTCCCAGTCCTAAATGGAGTTGATTCACATGCAGTTTTTGGTCCTACGAGCAAGAGTTGTTTTCCGGTAAGAAGAGTCACTATTGTGCTCCAAATGCCATACACAGTGCAAATAGCACTCGCGTCTGTTCCCAGCAAGTAAAGTGTATTGGACTGAATAGGAGCTACTGTTCGTGTCAGTTTCCTAAGCAGAGTTGAACTAGATATGGTCCATGTGTGTAGGAAGCACAGTTCTTTGTTCTGAGCAAGCTCACTGTTCTGGCCCCATAGGAAACACAGTAGAGTAGAAGAGTGCTCTTTTCTCTAAAGCAGAGTGTGTTTCTTGTAAGGCGAGCTAGCATTTGTTTCCCAGTCATAAATGGAGTTGAATCACATGCAGTTTTTTGTCCTACGAGCAAGAGTTGTTTTCTGGTAAGGAAAGTCACTATTGTGCTCCCTTTGCCATACACAGTGCAAATAGCACACGCGTCTGTTCCCAGCAACTACACTGTATCGGACTGAATAGGAGCTACTGTTTTTGTCAGTTTCCTAAGCAGAGTTGAACTAGATATCTCCCTTGTGTCTAGGAAGCACAGTTCATTTGTTCTGAGCAAGCTCACTCTTCTGGCCCTATAGGAAACACATTAGAGTAGAAGAGTGCTCTTTTCTCAAAAGCAGAGTGTGTTTCTTGTAAGGCGAGCTAGAGTTTGTTTCCCAGTCCTAAAGGGAGTTGAGTCACATGCAGTTTTTTGTCCTACGAGCAAGAGTTGTTTTCTGGTAAGAAGAGTCACTATTGTGCTCCAATTGCCATACACAGTGCAAGTAGCTCTAGCGTCTCTTCTCAGCAAGTACAGTGTATCGGACTTAAGAGGAGCTACTGTTCTTGTCAGTTTCCTAAGCAGAGTTGAACTAGATATGGCCCTTGTGTCTAGGAAGCACAGTTCATTTGTTCTGAGCAAGCTCACTCTTCTGGCCCTATAGGAAACACAGTAGAGTAGAAGAGTGCTCTTTTCTCAAAAGCAGAGTGTGTTTCTTGTAAGGCGAGCTAGAGTTTGTTTCCCAGTCCTAAAGGGAGTTGAGTCACATGCAGTTTTTTGTCCTACGAGCAAGAGTTGTTTTCTGGTAAGAAGAGTCACTATTGTGCTCCAATTGCCATACACAGTGCAAGTAGCTCTCGCGTCTGTTCTCAGCAAGTACAGTGTATCGGACTGAAGAGGAGCTACTGTTCTTCTCAATTTCCTAAGCAGAGTTGAACTAGATATGGCCTTGTGTGTAGGAAGCACAGTTCTTTTTTTCTGAGCAAGCTCACTGTTCTGGCCCTATAGGAAACACAGTAGAGTAGAAGAGTGCTCTTTTCTCCAAAGCAGAGTGTGTTTCTTGTAAGGCGAGCTAGCGTTTGTTTGCCAGTCCGAAATGGAGTTGAATCACATGCAGTTTCTGGTCCTACGAGCAAGAGTTGTTTTATGGTAAGAAGAGTCACTATTGCGCTGCCATTGAAATACACAGGACAAATAGACTGGCGTCTGTTCGCAGCAAGTACAGTGTATTGGACTGAAGAGGATCTACTGTTCTTGTCAGGTTCCTAAGCAGAATTGAAGTAGATATGGCCTTGTGTGTAGGAAGCACAGTTCTTTTGTTCTGAGCAAGTTCACTGTTCGGACCCCATAGGAAACACAGTAGAGTAGAAGAGTGCTCTTTTCTCAAAAGCAGAGTGTGTTTCTTGTAAGGCGAGCTATCGTTTGTTTCCCAGTCCTAAATGGAGTTGAATCACATGCAGTTTGTGGTCCTACGAGCAAGAGTTGTTTTCTGGTAAGGAAAGTCACAATTGCGCTCCCATTGCCATACACAGGACAAATAGCATTCGCGTCTGTTCCCAGCAAGTACAGTATATGGGACTGAAGAGGAGCTACTGTTTTTGTTAGTTTCCTAAGTAGAATTGAACTAGATATGGCCGGTGTGTGTAGGAAGCACAGTTCTTATGTTCTGAGCAAGCTCACTGTTCTGGCCGTATAGGAAACACAGTAGAGTAGAAGAGTGCTCTTTTCTCTAAAGCAGAGTGTGTTTCTTGTAAGGCGAGCTAGCGTTTGTTTCCCAGTCCTAAAGGGAGTGAGTCACATGCAGTTTTTTGTCCTACGAGCAAGAGTTGTTTTCTGGTAAGAAGAGTCACTATTGTGCTCCAATTGCCGTACACAGTGCAAGTAGCACTCGCGTCTGTTCTCAGCAAGTACAGTGTATCGGACTGAAGAGGAGCTACTGTTTTGTCAGTTTCCTAAGCAGAGTTGAACTAGATATGGCCCGTGTGTGTAGGAAGCACAGTTCTTTTGTTCTGAGCAAGCTCACTGTTTGGACCCCATAGGAAACACAGTAGAGTAGAAGAGTGCTCTTTTCTCTAAAGCAGAGTGTGTTTCTTGTAAGGCGAGCTAGCGTTTGTTTCCCAGTCCTAAATGGAGTTGAATCCCATGCAGTTTCTGGTACTGCGAGCAAGAGTTGTTTTCTGGTAAGAAGAGTCACTATTGCGCTGCCATTGCCATACACAGGACAAATAGCACTGGCGTCTGTTCGCAGCAAGTACAGTGTATTGGACTGAAGAGGATCTACTGTTATTGTCAGGTTCCAAAGCAGAATTGAACTAGTTATGGCCATGTGTGTAGGAAGCACAGTTCTTTTGTTCTGAGCAAGCTCACTGTTCGGACACCATAGGAAACACAGTAGAGTAGAAGAGTGCTCTTTTCTCAAAAGCAGAGTGTGTTTTTTGTAAGGCAAGCTATCGTTTATTTCCCAGTCATAAATGCAGTTGAATCACATGCAGTTTCTGGTCCTACGAGCAAGAGTTTTTTTCTCGTAAGTAAAGTCACTATTGCGCTGCCATTGCCATACACAGTGCAAATAGCACTCGCGTCTGTTCCCAGCAAGTACAGTGTATCGGACTGAAGAGGAGCTACTGTTCTTGTCAGTTTCCTAAGCAGAGTTGAACTAGATATGGCCCGTTTGTTTAGGAAGCACAGTTATTATGTTCTGAGCAAGCTCACTGTTCTGGCCCTATAGGAAACACAGTATAGTAGAAGAGTGCTCTTTTCTTTAAAGCAGAGTGTGTTTCTTGTAAGGCGAGCTAGCGTTTGTTTCCCAGTCCTAAATGGAGTTGAGTCACATGCAGTTTTTGGTCCTACGAGCAAGAGTTGTTTTCTGGTAAGAAGAGTCACTATTGTGCTCCAAATGCCATACACAGTGCAAATAGCACTCGTGTCTGTTCCCAGCAAGTACAGTGTATCAGACAGAAGAGGAGCTACTGTTCTTGCCAGTTTCCTAAGCAGAGTTCAACTAGATATGGCCCGTGTGTAGGAAGTACAGTTCTTTTGTTCTGAGCAAACTCACTGTTCGGACACCATAGGAAACACAGTAGAGTAGAAGAGTGCTCTTTTCTCAAAAGCAGAGTATGTTTCTTGTAAGGCGAGCTAGTGTTTCTTTCTCAGTCCTAAATGGAGTTTAATCACATGCAGATTCTGGTCCAACGAGCAAAAGTTGTTTTCTGGTAAGGAAAGTCACTATTGTGCTCCCCTTGCCATACACAGTGTAAATAGCTCTCGCGTCTGTTCCCAGCAAGTACAGTGTATCAGACTGAGGAGGAGCTACTGTTCCTGTCAGTTTTCTAAGCAGAGTTGAACTAGATATGACCCGTGTGTGTAGAAAGCACAGTTCTTATGTTCTGAGCAAGTTCACTGTTCTGGCCCTATAGGAAACACAGTAGAGTAGAAGAGTGCTCTTTTCTCAAAGCAGAGTGTGTTTCTTGTAAGGCGAGCTAGCGTTTGTTTCCCAGTCCTAAATGGAGTTGAATCACATGCAGTTTCTGGTCCTACGAACAAGAGTTGTTTTCTGGTAAGGAAAGTCACGTTGCGCTCCCATTGCCATTCACAGTGACAATAGCACTCCCGTCTGTTCCCAGCAAGTACAGTGTATTGGACTGAATAGGTGCTACTGTTCTTGTCAGTTTCCTAAGCAGAGTTGAACTAGAAATGATCCGTGTGTGTAGGAAGCACAGTTCTTTTGTTCTGAGCAAGCTCACTGTTTGGACCCCATAGGAAACACAGTAGAGTAGAAGAGTGCTCTTTTCTCTAAAGCAGAGTGTGTTTCTTGTAAGGCGAGCTAGCGTTTGTTTCCCAGTCCTAAATGGTGTTGAGTCACATGCAGGTTTTGGTCCTATGAGCAAGAGTTGTTTTCTGGTAAGAAGAGTCACTATTGCGCTGCCATTGCCATACACAGGACAAATAGCACTGGAGTCTGTTCGCAGCAAGTACAGTGTATTGGACTGAAGAGGATCTACTGTTATTGTCAGGTTCCGAAGCAGAATTGAACTAGATATGGCCATGTGTGTAGGAAGCACAGTTCTTTTGTTCTGAGCAAGCTCACTGTTCGGACACCATAGGAAACACAGTAGAGTAGAAGAGTGCTCTTTTCTCAAAAGCAGAGTGTGTTTTTTGTAAGGCAAGCTATTATTTATTTCCCAGTCCTAAATGGAGTTGAATCACATGCAGTTTCTGGTCCTACGAACAAGAGTTATTTTCTGGTAAGGAAATTCACTATTGCGCTCCCTTTGCCATACACAGTGCAAATAGCACTCGCGTCTGTTCCCAGCAAGTACAGTGTATCGGACTGAAGAGGAGCTACTGTTCTTGTCAGTTTCCTAAGCAGAGTTGAACTAGATATGGCCCGTTTGTTTAGGAAGCACAGTTATTATGTTGTGAGCAAGCTCACTGTTCTGGCCCTACAGGAAACACAGTAGAGTAGAAGAGTGCTCTTTTCTCAAAAGCAGAGTGTGTATCTTGTAAGGCGAGCTAGCATTTGTTTCCCAGTCCTAAATGGAGTTGAATCACATGCAGTTTGTGGTCCTACGAGCAAGAGTTGTTTTCTGGTAAGGAAAGTCACTATTGCGCTGCCATTGCCATACACAGTGCAAATAGCACTCGCGTCTGTTTCCAGCAAGTACAGTGTATCAGACTGAAGAGGAGCTACTGTTCTTGTCAGTTTCCTAAGCAGAATTGAACTAGATATGACCCATGTGTGTAGGAAGCACAGTTCTTTTGTTCTGAGCAAGCTCACTGTTCAGACCCCATAGGAAACACAGTAGAGTAGAAGAGTGCTCTTTTCTCAAAAGCAGAGTGTGTTTCATGTAAGGCGAGCAAGCATTTGTTTCCCAGTCCTAAATGGAGTTGAATCACATGCAGTTTCTGGTCCTACGAGCAAGAGTTGTTTTCTGGTAAGGAAAGTCACTATTGTGCTCCAAATGCCATACACAGTGCAAATAGCACAGGCGTCTGTTCCCAGCAAGTACACTGTATCGGACTGAAGAGGAGCTACTGTTCTTGTCAGTTTCCTAAGCAGAGTTGAACTAGATATGGCCCGTGTGTGTAGGAAGCACAGTTCTTTTGTTCTGAGCAAGCTCAATATTCTGGCCCTATAGGAAACACAGTAGAGTAGAAGAGTGCTCTTTTCTCAAAAGCAGAGTGTGTTTCTTGTAAGGCGAGCTAGAGTTTGTTTCCCAGTCCTAAAGGGAGTTGAGTCACATGCAGTTTTTTGTCCTACGAGCAAGAGTTGTTTTCTGGTAAGAAGAGTCACTATTGCGCTCCAAATGCCATACACAGTGCAAATAGCACTCGTGTCTGTTCCCAGCAAGCACAGTGTATTGTACTGAATAGGAGCTACTGTTCTTGTCAGTTTCCTAAGCAGAGTTGAACTACATATGGTCCATGTGTGTGGGAAGCACAGTTCTTTTGTTCTGAGCAAGCTCACTTTTCTGGCCCTTTAGGAAACACAGTAGAGTAGAAGAGTGCTCTTTTCTCCAAAGCAGAGTGTGTTTCTTGAAAGGCGAGCTAACGTTTGTTTCCCAGTCCTAAATGGAGTTGAATCACATGCAGTTTCTGGTCCTACGAGCAAGAGTTGTTTTATGGTAAGAAGAGTCACTATTGCGCTGCCATTGCCATACACAGGACAAATAGCACTGGCGTCTGTTCCCAGCAAGTACAGTGTATTGGACTGAAGAGGATCTACTGTTCTTGTCAGGTTCCTAAGCAGAATTGAACTAGATATGGCCTTGTGTGTAGGAAGCACAGTTCTTTTGTTCTGAGCAAGTTCACTGTTCGGACCCCATAGGAAACACAGTAGAGTAGAAGTTTGCTCTTTTCTCAAAAGCAGAGTTTGTTTCTTGTAAGGCGAGCTAGCATTTGTTTCCCAGTCCTAAAGGGAGTTGAATCCCATGCAGTTTCTGGTACTACAAGCAAGAGTTGTTTTCTGGTAAGAAGAGTCACTATTGCACTGCCATTGCCATACACAGGACAAATAGCACTGGCGTCTGTTCGCAGCAAGTACAGTGGATTGGACTGAAGAGGATGTACTGTTATTGTCAGGTTCCGAAGCAGAATTGAACTAGATATGCCATGTGTGTAGGAAGCACAGTTCTTTTGTTCTGAGCAAGCTCACTGTTCGGACACCATAGGATAACACAGTAGAGTAGAAGAGTGCTCTTTTCTCAAAAGCAGAGTGTGTTTTTTGTAAGGCAAGCTATCGTTTATTTCCCAGTCATAAATGGACTTGAATCACATGCAGTTTCTGGTCCTATGAGCAAGAGTTGTTTTCTGGTAAGGAAAGTCACTATTGCGTTCCCTTTGCCATACACAGTGCAAATAGCACTCGCGTCTGTTCCCAGCAAGTACAGTGTATCAGACTGAGGAGGAGCTACTGTTCCTGTCAGTTTCCTAAGCCAGAGTTGAACTAGAAATGATCCGTGTGTGTAGGCAGCACAGTTCTTTTTTCTGAGCAACCTCACTGTTTGGACCCCTTGGAAACATAGTAGAGTAGAAGAGTGCTCTTTTCTCTAAAGCAGAGTGTGTTTATGTAAGGCGAGCTAGCGTTTGTTTCCCAGTCCTAAACGGAGTTGAATCCCATGCAGTTTCTGGTCCTACGAGCAAGAGTTGTTTTCTGGTAAGGAAAGTCACTATTGTGCTCCCTTTGCCATACACAGTGCAAGTAGCACACGCGTCTGTTCCCAGCAAGTACACTGTATCGGACTGAAGAGGAGCTACTGTTCTTGTCAGTTTCCTAAGCAGAGTTGAACTAGATATGGCCCTTGTGTCTAGGAAGCACAGTTCATTTGTTCTGAGCAAGCTCACTCTTCTGGCCCTATAGTAAACACAGTAGAGTAGAAGAGTGCTCTTTTCTCAAAAGCAGAGTGTGTTTCTTGTAAGGCGAGCTAGAGTTTGTTTCCCAGTCCTAAAGGGAGTTGAGTCACATGCAGTTTCTGGTCCTACGAGCAAGAGTTGTTTTCTGTAAGAAGAGTCACTATTGTGCTCCAATTGCCATACACAGTGCAAATAGCTCTCGCGTCTGTTCCAGCAAGTACAGTGTATCAGACTGAGGAGGAGCTAATGTTCCTGTAATTTTCCTAAGCAGAGTTGAACTAGATATGGACCCGTGTGTGTAGGAAGCACACTTCTTTTGTTCTGAGCAAGCTCACTGTTCGGACACCATAGGAAACACAGTAGAGTAGAAGAGTGCTCTTTTCTCAAAAGCAGAGTATGTTTCTTGTAAGGTGAGCTAGCGTTTCTTTCTCAGTCCTAAATGGAGTTGAATCACATGCAGTTTCTGGTCCTACGAGCAAGAGTTGTTTTCTGGTAAGGAAAGTCACTATTGCGCTGCCATTGCCATACACAGTGCAAATAGCACTCGCGTCTGTTCCCAGCAAGTACAGTGTATCGGACTGAAGAGGAGCTACTGTTTTTGTCAGTTTCCTAAGCAGAGTTGAACTAGATATGGCCCGTTTGTTCAGGAAGCACAGTTATTATGTTCTGAGCAAGCTCACTGTTCTGGCCCTATAGGAAACACAGTAGAGTAGAAGAGTGCTCTTTTCTCTAAAGCAGAGTGTGTTTCTTGTAAGGCGAGCTAGCGTTTGTTTCCCAGTCCTAAATGGATTTGAGTCACATGCAGTTTTTGGTCCTATGAGCAAGAGTTGTTTTCCGGTAAGAAGAGTCACTATAGTGCTCCAAATGCCATACACAGTGCAAATAGCACTCGTGTCTGTTCCCAGCAAGCACAGTGTATTGGACTGAATAGGAGCTACTGTTCTTGTCAGTTTCCTAAGCAGAGTTGAACTACATATGGTCCATGTGTGTGGGAAGCACAGTTCTTTTGTTCTGAGCAAGCTCACTCTTCTGGCCCTATAGGAAACACAGTAGAGTAGAAGAGTGCTCTTTTCTCCAAAGCAGAGTGTGTTTCTTGTAAGGCGAGCTAGCGTTTGTTTTCCAGTCCTAAATGGAGTTGAATCACATGCAGTTTCTGGTCCTACGAGCAAGAGTTGTTTTATGGTAAGAAGAGTCACTATTGTGCTGCCATTGCCATACACAGGACAAATAGCACTGGCGTCTGTTCCCAGCAAGTACAGTGTATTGGACTGAAGAGGATCTACTGTTCTTGTCAGGTTCCTAAGCAGAATTGAACTAGCTATGGTCTTGGGTGTAGGAAGCACAGTTCTTTTGTTCTGAGCAAGTTCACTGTTCGGACCCCATAGGAAACACAGTAGAGTAGAAGAGTGCTCTTTTCTCTAAAGCAGAGTGTGTTTCTTGTAAGGCGAGCTAGCTTTTGTTTCCTAGTCCTAAATGGAGTTGAATCACATGCAGTTTCTGCTCCTACGAGCAAGAGTTGTTTTCTGGTAAGGAAAGTCACTATTGTGCTCCCTTTGCCATACACAGTGCAAATAGCACACGCGTCTGTTCCCAGCAAGTACACTGTATCGGACTGAAGAGGATCTACTGTTCTTGTCAGTTTCCTAAGCAGAGTTGAACTACATATGGCCCTTGTGTCTAGGAAGCACAGTTCATTTGTTCTGAGCAAGCTCACTGTTCTGGCCCTATAGTAAACACAGTAGAGTAGAAAAGTGCTCTTTTGTCAAAAGCAAAGTGTGTTTCTTGTAAGGCGAGCTAGAGTTTGTTTCCCAGTCCTAAAGGGAGTTGAGTCACATGCAGTTTTTTGTCCTACGAGCAAGAGTTGTTTTCTGGTAAGAGGAGTCACTATTGTGCTCCAATTGCCATACACAGTGCAAATAGCTCTCGCGGCTGTACCCAGCAAGTACAGTGTATCAGACTGAGGAGGAGCTAATGTTCCTGTCAGTTTCCTAAGCAGAGTTGAACTAGATATGGCCCGTGTGTGTAGGAAGCACAGTTCTTATGTTCTGAGCAAGTTCACTGTTCTGGCCCTATAGGAAACACAGTAGAGTAGAAGAGTGCTCTTTTCTCAAAAGCAGAGTGTGTTTCTTGTAAGGCGAGCTAGCGTTTGTTTCCTAGTCCTAAATGGAGTTGAATCACATGCAGTTTCTGGTCCTACGAGCAAGAGTTGTTTTCTGGTAAGGAAAGTCACTATTGCGTTCCCTTTGCCATACACAGTGCAAATAGCACTCGCGTCTGTTCCCAGCAAGTGCAGTGTATCGGACTGAAGAGGAGCTACTGTTCTTGTCAGTTTCCTAAGCAGAGTTGAACTAGATAAGGCCCGTTTGTTTATGAAGCACAGTTATTATGTTCTGAGCAAGCTCACTGTTCTGGCCCTATAGGAAACACAGTAGAGTAGAAGAGTGCTCTTTTCTCTAAAGCAGAGTGTGTTTCATGTAAGGCGAGCTAGCGTTAGTTTCCCAGTCCTAAATGGAGTTGAGTCACATGCAGTTTTTGGTCCTACGAGCAAGAGTTGTTTTCTGGTAAGAAGAGTCACTATTGTGCTCCAAATGCCATACACAGTGCAAATAGCACTCGTGTCTGTTCCCAGCAATTACAGTGTATCGGACAGAAGAAGAGCTACTGTTCTTGCCAGTTTCATAAGCAGAGTTGAACTAGATATGGCCCGTGTGTAGGAAGCACAGTTCTTTTGTTCTGAGCAAGCTCACTGTTCGGACACCATAGGAAACACAGTAGAGTAGAAGAGTGCTCTTTTCTCAAAAGCAGAGTATGTTTCTTGTAAGGCGAGCTAGCGTTTCTTTCTCAGTCCTAAATGGAGTTGAATCACATGCAGTTTCTGGTCCTACGAGCAAGAGTTGTTTTCTGGTAAGGAAAGTCACTATTGCGCTGCCATTGCCATACACAGTGCAAATAGCACTCGCGTCTGTTCCCAGCAAGTACAGTGTATCGGACTGAAGAGGAGCTACTGTTTTTGTCAGTTTCCTAAGCAGAGTTGAACTAGATATGGCCCGTTTGTTCAGGAAGCACAGTTATTATGTTCTGAGCAAGCTCACTGTTCTGGCCCTATGGGAAACACAGTAGAGTAGAAGAGTGCTCTTTTCTCTAAAGCAGAGTGTGTTTCTTGTAAGGCGAGCTAGCGTTTGTTTCCCAGTCCTAAATGGATTTGAGTCACATGCAGTTTTTGGTCCTATGAGCAAGAGTTGTTTTCCGGTAAGAAGAGTCACTATTGCGCTCCAAATGCCATACACAGTGCAAATAGCACTCGTGTCTGTTCCCAGCAAGCACAGTGTATTGGACTGAATAGGAGCTACTGTTCTTGTCAGTTTCCTAAGCAGAGTTGAACTACATATGGTCCATGTGTGTGGGAAGCACAGTTCTTTTGTTCTGAGCAAGCTCACTCTTCTTGCCCTATTGGAAGCACAGTAGAGTAGAAGAGTGCTCTTTTCTCTAAAGCAGAGTGTGTTTCTTGTAAGGCGAGCTAGCGTTTGTTTACCAGTCCTAAATGGAGTTGAATCACATGCAGTTTCTGGTCCTACGAGCAAGAGTTGTTTTATGGTAAGAAGAGTCACTATTGCGCTGCCATTGCCATACACAGGACAAATAGCACTGGCGTCTGTTCCCAGCAAGTACAGTGTATTGGACTGAATAGGATCTACTGTTCTTGTCAGGTTCCTAAGCAGAATTGAACTAGATATGGTCTTGTGTGTAGGAAGCACAGTTCTTTTGTTCTGAGCAAGTTCACTGTTCGGACCCCATATGAAACACAGTAGAGTAGAAGAGTGCTCTTTTCTCTAAAGCAGAGTGTGTTTCTTGTAAGGCGAGCTTGCGTTTGTTTCCCAGTCCTAAATGGAGTTGAGTCACAGGCAGTTTCTGGTCCTACGAGCAAGAGTTTTTTTCTGGTAAAGAAAGTCACTATTGCGCTCCCATTGCCATACACAGTGCAAATAGCACTCGCGTCTGTTCCCAGCAAGTACAGTGTATCGGACAGAAGAGGAGCTACTGTTCTTGCCAGTTTCCTAAGCAGAGTTGAACTAGATATGGCCCGTGTGTAGGAAGCACAGGTCTTTTGTTCTGAGCAAGCTCACTGTTCGGACACCATAGGAAACACAGTAGAGTAGAAGAGTGCTCTTTTCTCAAAAGCAGAGTATGTTTCTTGTAAGGCGAGCTAGCGTTTCTTTTTCAGTCCTAAATGGAGTTGAATCACATGCAGTTTCTGGTCCTACGAGCAAGAGTTGTTTTCTGGTAAGGAAAGTCACTATTGCGCTCCCCTTGCCATACACAGTACAAAAAGCTCTCGCGTCTGTTCCCAGCAAGTACAGTGTATCAGACTGAGGAGGATCTAATGTTCCTGTCAGTTTCCTAAGCAGAGTTGAACTAGATATGGCCCGTGTGTGTAGGAAGCACAGTTCTTATGTTCTGAGCAAGTTCACTGTTCTGGCCGTATAGGAAACACAGTAGAGTAGAAGAGTGCTCTTTTCTCTAAAGCAGAGTGTGTTTCTTGTAAGGCGAGCTAGCGTTTGTTTCCCAGTCCTAAATGGAGTTGAATCCCATGCAGTTTCTGGTACTACGAGCAAGAGTTGTTTTCTGGTAAGAAGAGTCACTATTGCGCTGCCATTGCCATACACAGGACAAATAGCACTGGCGTCTGTTCGCAGCAAGTACAGTGTATTGGACTGAAGAGGATGTACTGTTATTGTCAGGTTCCGAAGCAGAATTGAACTAGATATGGCCATGTGTGTAGGAAGCACAGTTCTTTTGTTCTGAGCAAGCTCACTGTTCGGACCCCATAGGAAACACAGTAGAGTAGAAGAGTTCTCTTTTCTCAAAAGCAGAGTGTGTTTTTTGTAAGGCAAGCTATCGTTTATTTCCCAGTCCTAAATGGAGTTGAATCACATGCAGTTTCTGGTCCTATGAGCAAGAGTTGTTTTCTGGTAAGGAAAGTCACTATTGCGTTCCCTTTGCCATACACAGTGCAAATAGCACTCGCGTCTGTTCCCAGCAAGTACAGTGTATCGGACTGAAGAGGAGCTACTGTTCTTGTCAGTTTCCTAAGCAGAGTTGAACTAGATATGGCCCGTTTGTTTTGGAAGCACAGTTATTATGTTCTGAGCAAGCTCACTGTTCTGGCCCTATAGGAAACACAGTAGAGTAGAAGAGTGCTCTTTTCTCTAAAGCAGAGTGTGTTTCTTGTAAGGCGAGCTAGCGTTTGTTTCCCAGTCCTAAATGGAGTTGAGTCACATGCAGTTTTTGGTCCTACGAGCAAGAGTTGTTTTCTGGTAAGAAGAGTCACTATTGTGCTCCAAATGCCATACACAGTTCAAATAGCACTCGTGTCTGTTCCCAGCAAGTACAGTGTATCGGACAGAAGAGGAGCTACTGTTCTTGCCAGTTTCCTAAGCAGAGTTGAACTAGATATGGCCCGTGTGTACGAAGCACAGTTCTTTTGTTCTGAGCAAGCTCACTGTTCGGACACCATAGGAAACACAGTAGAGTAGAAGAGTGCTCTTTTCTCAAAAGCAGAGTATGTTTCTTGTAAGGCGAGCTAGCGTTTCTTTCTCAGTCCTAAATGGAGTTGAATCACATGCAGTTTCTGGTCCTACGAGCAAGAGTTGTTTTCTGGTAAGGAAAGTCACTATTGCGCTGCCATTGCCATACACAGTGCAAATAGCACTCGCGTCTGTTCCCAGCAAGTACAGTGTATCGGACTGAGAAGGAGCTACTGTTTTTGTCAGTTTCCTAAGCAGAGTTGAACTAGATTTGGCCCGTTTGTTTAGGAAGCACAGTTATTATGTTCTGAGCAAGCTCACTGTTCTGGCCCTATAGGAAACACAGTAGAGTAGAAGAGTGCTCTTTTCTCTAAAGCAGAGTGTGTTTCTTGTAAGGCGAGCTAGCGTTTGTTTCCCAGTCCTAAATGGAGTTGAGTCACATGCAGTTTTTGGTCCTACGAGCAAGAGTTGTTTTCCGGTAAGAAGAGTCACTATTGCGCTCCAAATGCCATACACAGTGCAAATAGCACTCGTGTCTGTTCCCAGCAAGCACAGTGTATTGGACTGAATCGGAGCTACTGTTCTTGTCAGTTTCCTAAGCAGAGTTGAACTACATATGGTCCATGTGTGTGGGAAGCACAGTTCTTTTGTTCTGAGCAAGCTCACTCTTCTGGCCCTATAGGAAACACAGTAGAGTAGAAGAGTGCTCTTTTCTCCAAAGCAGAGTGTGTTTCTTGTAAGGCGAGCTAGCGTTTGTTTTCCAGTCCTAAATGGAGTTGAATCACATGCAGTTTCTGGTCCTACGAGCAAGAGTTGTTTTATGGTAAGAAGAGTCACTATTGTGCTGCCATTGCCATACACAGGACAAATAGCACTGGCGTCTGTTCCCAGCAAGTACAGTGTATTGGACTGAAGAGGATCTACTGTTCTTGTCAGGTTCCTAAGCAGAATTGAACTAGCTATGGTCTTGGGTGTAGGAAGCACAGTTCTTTTGTTCTGAGCAAGTTCACTGTTCGGACCCCATAGGAAACACAGTAGAGTAGAAGAGTGCTCTTTTCTCTAAAGCAGAGTGTGTTTCTTGTAAGGCGAGCTAGCTTTTGTTTCCTAGTCCTAAATGGAGTTGAATCACATGCAGTTTCTGCTCCTACGAGCAAGAGTTGTTTTCTGGTAAGGAAAGTCACTATTGTGCTCCCTTTGCCATACACAGTGCAAATAGCACACGCGTCTGTTCCCAGCAAGTACACTGTATCGGACTGAAGAGGAGCTACTGTTCTTGTCAGTTTCCTAAGCAGAGTTGAACTACATATGGCCCTTGTGTCTAGGAAGCACAGTTCATTTGTTCTGAGCAAGCTCACTGTTCTGGCCCTATAGTAAACACAGTAGAGTAGAAAAGTGCTCTTTTGTCAAAAGCAGAGTGTGTTTCTTGTAAGGCGAGCTAGAGTTTGTTTCCCAGTCCTAAAGGGAGTTGAGTCACATGCAGTTTTTTGTCCTACGAGCAAGAGTTGTTTTCTGGTAAGAGGAGTCACTATTGTGCTCCAATTGCCATACACAGTGCAAATAGCTCTCGCGGCTGTACCCAGCAAGTACAGTGTATCAGACTGAGGAGGAGCTAATGTTCCTGTCAGTTTCCTAAGCAGAGTTGAACTAGATATGGCCCGTGTGTGTAGGAAGCACAGTTCTTATGTTCTGAGCAAGTTCACTGTTCTGGCCCTATAGGAAACACAGTAGAGTAGAAGAGTGCTCTTTTCTCAAAAGCAGAGTGTGTTTCTTGTAAGGCGAGCTAGCGTTTGTTTCCTAGTCCTAAATGGAGTTGAATCACATGCAGTTTCTGGTCCTACGAGCAAGAGTTGTTTTCTGGTAAGGAAAGTCACTATTGCGTTCCCTTTGCCATACACAGTGCAAATAGCACTCGCGTCTGTTCCCAGCAAGTGCAGTGTATCGGACTGAAGAGGAGCTACTGTTCTTGTCAGTTTCCTAAGCAGAGTTGAACTAGATAAGGCCCGTTTGTTTAGGAAGCACAGTTATTATGTTCTGAGCAAGCTCACTGTTCTGGCCCTATAGGAAACACAGTAGAGTAGAAGAGTGCTCTTTTCTCTAAAGCAGAGTGTGTTTCATGTAAGGCGAGCTAGCGTTAGTTTCCCAGTCCTAAATGGAGTTGAGTCACATGCAGTTTTTGGTCCTACGAGCAAGAGTTGTTTTCTGGTAAGAAGAGTCACTATTGTGCTCCAAATGCCATACACAGTGCAAATAGCACTCGTGTCTGTTCCCAGCAATTACAGTGTATCGGACAGAAGAAGAGCTACTGTTCTTGCCAGTTTCATAAGCAGAGTTGAACTAGATATGGCCCGTGTGTAGGAAGCACAGTTCTTTTGTTCTGAGCAAGCTCACTGTTCGGACACCATAGGAAACACAGTAGAGTAGAAGAGTGCTCTTTTCTCAAAAGCAGAGTATGTTTCTTGTAAGGCGAGCTAGCGTTTCTTTCTCAGTCCTAAATGGAGTTGAATCACATGCAGTTTCTGGTCCTACGAGCAAGAGTTGTTTTCTGGTAAGGAAAGTCACTATTGCGCTGCCATTGCCATACACAGTGCAAATAGCACTCGCGTCTGTTCCCAGCAAGTACAGTGTATCGGACTGAAGAGGAGCTACTGTTTTTGTCAGTTTCCTAAGCAGAGTTGAACTAGATATGGCCCGTTTGTTCAGGAAGCACAGTTATTATGTTCTGAGCAAGCTCACTGTTCTGGCCCTATGGGAAACACAGTAGAGTAGAAGAGTGCTCTTTTCTCTAAAGCAGAGTGTGTTTCTTGTAAGGCGAGCTAGCGTTTGTTTCCCAGTCCTAAATGGATTTGAGTCACATGCAGTTTTTGGTCCTATGAGCAAGAGTTGTTTTCCGGTAAGAAGAGTCACTATTGCGCTCCAAATGCCATACACAGTGCAAATAGCACTCGTGTCTGTTCCCAGCAAGCACAGTGTATTGGACTGAATAGGAGCTACTGTTCTTGTCAGTTTCCTAAGCAGAGTTGAACTACATATGGTCCATGTGTGTGGGAAGCACAGTTCTTTTGTTCTGAGCAAGCTCACTCTTCTTGCCCTATTGGAAGCACAGTAGAGTAGAAGAGTGCTCTTTTCTCTAAAGCAGAGTGTGTTTCTTGTAAGGCGAGCTAGCGTTTGTTTACCAGTCCTAAATGGAGTTGAATCACATGCAGTTTCTGGTCCTACGAGCAAGAGTTGTTTTATGGTAAGAAGAGTCACTATTGCGCTGCCATTGCCATACACAGGACAAATAGCACTGGCGTCTGTTCCCAGCAAGTACAGTGTATTGGACTGAATAGGATCTACTGTTCTTGTCAGGTTCCTAAGCAGAATTGAACTAGATATGGTCTTGTGTGTAGGAAGCACAGTTCTTTTGTTCTGAGCAAGTTCACTGTTCGGACCCCATATGAAACACAGTAGAGTAGAAGAGTGCTCTTTTCTCTAAAGCAGAGTGTGTTTCTTGTAAGGCGAGCTTGCGTTTGTTTCCCAGTCCTAAATGGAGTTGAGTCACAGGCAGTTTCTGGTCCTACGAGCAAGAGTTTTTTTCTGGTAAAGAAAGTCACTATTGCGCTCCCATTGCCATACACAGTGCAAATAGCACTCGCGTCTGTTCCCAGCAAGTACAGTGTATCGGACAGAAGAGGAGCTACTGTTCTTGCCAGTTTCCTAAGCAGAGTTGAACTAGATATGGCCCGTGTGTAGGAAGCACAGGTCTTTTGTTCTGAGCAAGCTCACTGTTCGGACACCATAGGAAACACAGTAGAGTAGAAGAGTGCTCTTTTCTCAAAAGCAGAGTATGTTTCTTGTAAGGCGAGCTAGCGTTTCTTTTTCAGTCCTAAATGGAGTTGAATCACATGCAGTTTCTGGTCCTACGAGCAAGAGTTGTTTTCTGGTAAGGAAAGTCACTATTGCGCTCCCCTTGCCATACACAGTACAAAAAGCTCTCGCGTCTGTTCCCAGCAAGTACAGTGTATCAGACTGAGGAGGATCTAATGTTCCTGTCAGTTTCCTAAGCAGAGTTGAACTAGATATGGCCCGTGTGTGTAGGAAGCACAGTTCTTATGTTCTGAGCAAGTTCACTGTTCTGGCCGTATAGGAAACACAGTAGAGTAGAAGAGTGCTCTTTTCTCTAAAGCAGAGTGTGTTTCTTGTAAGGCGAGCTAGCGTTTGTTTCCCAGTCCTAAATGGAGTTGAATCCCATGCAGTTTCTGGTACTACGAGCAAGAGTTGTTTTCTGGTAAGAAGAGTCACTATTGCGCTGCCATTGCCATACACAGGACAAATAGCACTGGCGTCTGTTCGCAGCAAGTACAGTGTATTGGACTGAAGAGGATGTACTGTTATTGTCAGGTTCCGAAGCAGAATTGAACTAGATATGGCCATGTGTGTAGGAAGCACAGTTCTTTTGTTCTGAGCAAGCTCACTGTTCGGACCCCATAGGAAACACAGTAGAGTAGAAGAGTTCTCTTTTCTCAAAAGCAGAGTGTGTTTTTTGTAAGGCAAGCTATCGTTTATTTCCCAGTCCTAAATGGAGTTGAATCACATGCAGTTTCTGGTCCTATGAGCAAGAGTTGTTTTCTGGTAAGGAAAGTCACTATTGCGTTCCCTTTGCCATACACAGTGCAAATAGCACTCGCGTCTGTTCCCAGCAAGTACAGTGTATCGGACTGAAGAGGAGCTACTGTTCTTGTCAGTTTCCTAAGCAGAGTTGAACTAGATATGGCCCGTTTGTTTTGGAAGCACAGTTATTATGTTCTGAGCAAGCTCACTGTTCTGGCCCTATAGGAAACACAGTAGAGTAGAAGAGTGCTCTTTTCTCTAAAGCAGAGTGTGTTTCTTGTAAGGCGAGCTAGCGTTTGTTTCCCAGTCCTAAATGGAGTTGAGTCACATGCAGTTTTTGGTCCTACGAGCAAGAGTTGTTTTCTGGTAAGAAGAGTCACTATTGTGCTCCAAATGCCATACACAGTTCAAATAGCACTCGTGTCTGTTCCCAGCAAGTACAGTGTATCGGACAGAAGAGGAGCTACTGTTCTTGCCAGTTTCCTAAGCAGAGTTGAACTAGATATGGCCCGTGTGTACGAAGCACAGTTCTTTTGTTCTGAGCAAGCTCACTGTTCGGACACCATAGGAAACACAGTAGAGTAGAAGAGTGCTCTTTTCTCAAAAGCAGAGTATGTTTCTTGTAAGGCGAGCTAGCGTTTCTTTCTCAGTCCTAAATGGAGTTGAATCACATGCAGTTTCTGGTCCTACGAGCAAGAGTTGTTTTCTGGTAAGGAAAGTCACTATTGCGCTGCCATTGCCATACACAGTGCAAATAGCACTCGCGTCTGTTCCCAGCAAGTACAGTGTATCGGACTGAGAAGGAGCTACTGTTTTTGTCAGTTTCCTAAGCAGAGTTGAACTAGATTTGGCCCGTTTGTTTAGGAAGCACAGTTATTATGTTCTGAGCAAGCTCACTGTTCTGGCCCTATAGGAAACACAGTAGAGTAGAAGAGTGCTCTTTTCTCTAAAGCAGAGTGTGTTTCTTGTAAGGCGAGCTAGCGTTTGTTTCCCAGTCCTAAATGGAGTTGAGTCACATGCAGTTTTTGGTCCTACGAGCAAGAGTTGTTTTCCGGTAAGAAGAGTCACTATTGCGCTCCAAATGCCATACACAGTGCAAATAGCACTCGTGTCTGTTCCCAGCAAGCACAGTGTATTGGACTGAATCGGAGCTACTGTTCTTGTCAGTTTCCTAAGCAGAGTTGAACTACATATGGTCCATGTGTGTGGGAAGCACAGTTCTTTTGTTCTGAGCAAGCTCACTCTTCTGGCCCTATAGGAAACACAGTAGAGTAGAAGAGTGCTCTTTTCTCCAAAGCAGAGTGTGTTTCTTGTAAGGCGAGCTAGCGTTTGTTTGCCAGTCCTAAATGGAGTTGAATCACATGCAGTTTCTGGTCCTACGAGCAAGAGTTGTTTTATGGTAAGAAGAGTCACTATTGCGCTGCCATTGCCATACACAGGACAAATAGCACTGGCGTCTGTTCCCAGCAAGTACAGTGTATTGGACTGAAGAGGATCTACTATTCTTGTCAGGTTCCTAAGCAGAATTGAACTAGATATGGCCTTGTGTGTAGGAAGCACAGTTCTTTTGTTCTGTGCAAGTTCACTGTTCGGACCCCATAGGAAACACAGTAGAGTAGAAGTTTGCTCTTTTCTCAAAAGCAGAGTGTTTTTCTTGTAAGGCGAGCTAGCGTTTTTTTCCCAGTCCTAAATGGAGTTGAATCACATGCAGTTTGTGGTCCTACGAGCAAGAGTTGTTTTCTGGTAAGGAAAGTCACTATTGCGCTCCCATTGCATTACACAGAACAAATAGCATTCTCGTCTGATCCCAGCAAGTACAGTATATCGGAGTGAAGAGGAGCTACTGTTTTTGTTAGTTTCCTAAGTAGAATTGAACTAGATATGGCCCGTGTGTGTAGGAAGCACAGTTCTTATGTTCTGAGCAAGCTCACTGTTCTGGCCGTATAGGAAACACAGTAGAGTAGAAGAGTGCTCTTTTCTCTAAAGCAGAGTGTGTTTCTTGTAAGGCGAGCTAGCTTTTGTTTCCGAGTCCTAAATGGAGTTGAATCACATGCAGTTTCTGGTCCTACGAACAAGAGTTGTTTTCTGGTAAGGAAAGTCACTTTGCGCTCCCATTGCCATTCACAGTGAAAATAGCACTCCCGTCTGTTCCCAGCAGTACAGTGTATTGGACTGAATAGGTGCTACTGTTCTTGTCAGTTTCCTAAGAAGAGTTGAACTAGAAATGATCCGTGTGTGTAGGAAGCACACTTCTTTTGTTCTGAGCAAGCTCACTGTTTGGACCCCATAGGAAACACAGTAGAGTAGAAGAGTGCTCTTTTCTCTAAAGCAGAGTATGTTTCTTGTAAGGCGAGCTAGCGTTTGTTTCCCAGTCCTAAATGGAGTTGAGTCACATGAAGTTTTTGGTCCTACGAGCAAGAGTTGTTTTCCGGTAAGAAGAGTCACTATTGCGCTCCAAATGCCATACACAGTGCAAATAGCACTCGTGTCTGTTCCCAGCAAGCACAGTGTATTGGACTGAATATGAGCTACTGTTCTTGTCAGTTTCCTAAGCAGAGTTGAACTACATATGGTCCATGTGTGTGGGAAGCACAGTTCTTTGGTTCTGAGCAAGCTCACTGTTCTGGCCCTATAGGAAACACAGTAGAGTAGAAGAGTGCTCTTTTCTCCAAAGCAGAGTGTGTTTCTTGTAAGGCGAGCTAGCGTTTGTTTGCCAGTCCTAAATGGAGTTGAGTCACAGGCAGTTTTTCGTCCTACGAGCAAGAGTTGTTTTCTGGTAAGAAGAGTCACTATTGCACTCCAAATGCCATACACAGTGCAAATAGCACTCGCGTCTGTTTCCAGCAAGCACAGTGTATTGGACTGAATAGGAGCTACTGTTCTTGTCAGTTTCCTAAGCAGAGTTGAACTACATATGGTCCATGTGTGTGGGAAGCACAGTTCTTTTGTTCTGAGCAAGCTCACTGTTCTGGCCCTATAGGAAACACAGTAGAGTAGATGAGTGCTCTTTTCTCAAAAGCAGAGTGTGTTTCATGTAAGGCGAGCTAGCATTTGTTTCCCATTCCTAAATGGAGTTGAATCACATACAGTTTCTGGACCTACGAGCAAGAGTTTTTTTCTGGTAAAGAAAGTCACTATTGCGCTCCCATTGCCATACACAGTGCAAATATCACTCGCGTCTGTTCCCAGCAAGTACAGTGTATCGGACAGAAGAGGAGCTACTGTTCTGCCAGTTTCCTAAGCAGAGTTGACCTAGATATGGCCCGTGTGTAGGAAGCACAGTTCTTTTGTTCTGAGCAAGCTCACTGTTCGGACACCATAGGAAACACAGTAGAGTAGAAGAGTGCTCTTTTCTCAAAAGCAGAGTGTGTTTCTTGTAAGGCGAGCTAGCGTTTTTTTCCCAGTCCTAAATGGAGTTGAATCACATGCAGTTTGTGGTCCTTCGAGCAAGAGTTGTTTTCTGGTAAGGAAAGTCACTATTGCGCTCCCATTGCATTACACAGAACAAAAAGCATTCGCGTCTGTTCCCAGCAAGTACAGTATAGCGGACTGAAGAGGAGCTACTCTTTTTGTTAGTTTCCTAAGTAGAATTGAACTAGATATGGCCCGTGTGTGTAGGAAGCACAGTTCTTATGTTCTGAGCAAGCTCACTGTTCTGGCCGTATAGGAAACACAGTAGAGTAGAAGAGTGCTCTTTTCTCTAAAGCGGAGTGTGTTTCTTGTAAGGCGAGCTAGTGTTTCTTTCTCAGTCCTAAATGGAGTTGAATCACATGCAGATTCTGGTCCAACGAGCAAAAGTTGTTTTCTGGTAAGGAAAGTCACTATTGTGCTCCCTTTGCCATACACAGTGCAAATAGCTCTCGCGTCTGTTCCCAGCAAGTACAGTGTATCAGACTGAGGAGGAGCTAGTGTTCCTGTCAGTTTTCTAAGCAGAGTTGAACTAGATATGGCCCGTGTGTGTAGGAAGCACAGTTCTTATGTTCTGAGCAAGTTCACTGTTCTGGCCCTATAGGAAACACAGTAGAGTAGAAGAGTGCTCTTTTCTCAAAGCAGAGTGTGTTTCTTGTAAGGCGAGCAAGCGTTTGTTTCCTAGTCCTAAATAGAGTTGAATCACATGCAGTTTCTGGTCCTACGAACAAGAGTTGTTTTCTGGTAAGGAAAGTCACGTTGCGCTCCCATTGCCATTCACAGTGCAAATAGCACTCCCGTCTGTTCCCAGCAAGTACAGTGTATTGGACTGAATAGGTGCTACTGTTCTTGTCAGTTTCCTAAGCAGAGTTGAACTAGAAATGATCCGTGTGTGTAGGAAGCACAGTTCTTTTGTTCTGAGCAAGCTCACTGTTTGGACCCCATAGGAAACACAGTAGAGTAGAAGAGTGCTCTTTTCTCTAAAGCAGAGTGTGTTTCTTGTAAGGCGAGCTAGCGTTTGTTTCCCAGTCCTAAATGGTGTTGAGTCACATGCAGTTTTTGGTCCTACCAGCAAGAGTTGTTTTCTGGTAAGAAGAGTCACTATTGCGCTGCCATTGCCATACACAGGACAAATAGCACTGGCGTCTGTTCGCAGCAAGTACAGTGTATTGGACTGAAGAGGATCTACTGTTATTGTCAGGTTCCGAAGCAGAATTGAACTAGATATGGCCATGTGTGTAGGAAGCACAGTTCTTTTGTTCTGAGCAAGCTCACTGTTCGGACACCATAGGAAACACAGTAGAGTAGAAGAGTGCTCTTTTCTCAAAAGCAGAGTGTGTTTTTTGTAAGGCAAGCTATCGTTTATTTCCCAGTCCTAAATGGAGTTGAATAACATGCAGTTTCTGGTCCTACGAGCAAGAGTTTTTTTCTGGTAAGGAAAGTCACTATTGCGCTCCCTTTGCCATACACAGTGCAAATAGCACTCGCATCTGTTCCCAGCAAGTCCAGTGTATCGTCCTGGAGAGGAGCTACTGTTCTTGTCAGTTTCCTAAGCAGAGTTGAACTAGATATGGCCCGTTTGTTTAGGAAGCACAGTTATTATGTTCTGAGCAAGCTCACTGTTCTGGCCCTATAGGAAACACAGTAGAGTAGAAGAGTGCTCTTTTCTCAAAAGCAGAGTGTGTTTCTTGTAAGGCGAGCTAGCATTTGTTTCCCAGTCCTAAATGGAGTTGAATCACATGCAGTTTGTGGTCCTACGAGCAAGAGTTGTTTTCTGGTAAGGAAAGTCACTATTGTGCTCCCCTTGCCATATACAGTGCAAATAGCACTCGCATCTGTTCCCACCAAGTACAGTGTATCAGACTGAAGAGGAGCTACTGTTCTTGTCAGTTTCCTAAGCAGAGTTGAACTAGATATGACCCATGTGTGTAGGAAGCACAGTTCTTTTGTTCTGAGCAAGCTCACTGTTCGGACCCCATAGGAAACACAGTAGAGTAGAAGAGTGCTCTTTTCTCAAAAGCAGAGTGTGTTTCATATAAGGCGAGCGAGCATTTGTTTCCCAGTCCTAAACGGAGTTGAATCACATGCAGTTTCTGGTCCTACAAGCAAGAGTTGTTTTCTGGTAAGGAAAGTCACTATTGTGCTCCCTTTGCCATACACAGTGCAAATAGCACACGCGTCTGTTCCCAGCAAGTACACTGTATCGGACTGAAGAGGAGCTACTGTTCTTGTCAGTTTCCTAAGCAGAGTTGAACTAGATATGGCCCTTGTGTCTAGGAAGCACAGTTCATTTGTTCTGAGCAAGCTCACTGTTCTGGCCCTAGAGTAAACACAGTAGAGTAGAAGAGTGCTCTTTTCTCAAAAGCAGAGTCTGTTTTTTGTAAGTCGAGCTAGAGTTTGTTTCCCAGTCCTAAAGGGAGTTGAGTCACATGCAGTTTTTTGTCCTACGAGCAAGAGTTGTTTTGTGGTAAGAAGAGTCACTATTGTGCTCCAATTGCCATACACAGTGCAAGTAGCTCTCGCGTGTGTTCTCAGCAAGTACAGTGTATCGGACTGAAGAGGAGCTACTGTTCTTGTCAGTTTCCTAAGCAGAGTTGAACTAGATATGGCCCGTGTGTGTAGGAAGCACAGTTCTTTTGTTCTGAGCAAGCTCACTGTTCTGGCCCTATAGGAAACACAGTAGAGTAGAAGAGTGCTCTTTTCTCTAAAGCAGAGTGTGTTTCTTGTAAGGCGAGCTCGCGTTTGTTTCCCAGTCCTAAATGGAGTTGAGTCACAGGCAGTTTTTCGTCCTACGAGCAAGAGTTGTTTTCTGGTAAGAAGAGTCACTATTCGCTCCAAATGCCATACACAGTGCAAATAGCACTCGCGTCTGTTTCCAGCAAGCACAGTGTAAATGGACTGAATAGGAGCTACTGTTCTTGTCAGTTTCCTAAGCAGAGTTGAACTACATATGGTCCATGTGTGTGGGAAGCACAGTTCTTTTGTTCTGAGCAAGCTCACTGTTCTGGCCCTATAGGAAACACAGTAGAGTAGAAGAGTGCTCTTTTCTCAAAAGCAGAGTGTGTTTCATGTAAGGCGAGCTAGCATTTTTCCCATTCCTAAATGGAGTTGAATCACATGCAGTTTCTGGACCTACGAGCAAGAGTTTTTTCCTGGTAAAGAAAGTCACTATTGCGCTCCCATTGCCATACACAGTGCAAATAGCACTCGCGTCTGTTCCCAGCAAGTACAGTGTATCGGACAGAAGAGGAGCTACTGTTCTTGCCAGTTTCCTAAGCAGAGTTGAACTAGATATGGCCCGTGTGTAGGAAGCACAGTTCTTTTGTTCTGAGCAACCTCACTGTTCGGACACCATAGGAAACACAGAAGAGTAGAAGAGTGCTCTTTTCTCAATAGCAGAGTATGTTTCTTGTAAGGCGAGCTAGCGTTTCTTTCTCAGTCCTAAATGGAGTTGAATCACATGCAGTTTCTGGTCCTACGAGCAAGAGTTGTTTTCTGGTAAGGAAAGTCACTATTGTGCTCCCCTTGCCATAAACAGTGCAAATAGCTCTCGCGTCTGTTCCCAGCAAGTACAGTGTATCAGACTGAAGAGGAGCTAATGTTCCTGTCAGTTTCCTAAGCAGAGTTGAACTAGATATGGCCCGTGTGTGTAGGAAGCACAGTTCTTATGTTCTGAGCAAGCTCACTGTTCTGGCCCTATAGGAAACACAGTAGAGTAGAAGAGTGCTCTTTTCTCTAAAGCAGAGTGTGTTTCTTATAAGGCGAGCTAGCGTTTGTTTCCCAGTCCTAAATCGAGTTGAGTCACATGCAGTTTTTGGTCCTACGAGCAAGAGTTGTTTTCCGGTAAGAAGAGTTACTATTGCGCTCCAAATGCCATACACAGTGCAAATAGCACTCGTGTCTGTTCCCAGCAAGCACAGTGTATTGGACTGAATAGGAGCTACTGTTCTTGTCAGTTTCCTAAGCAGAATTGAACTACATATGTTCCATGTGTGTGGGAAGCCCAGTTCTTTTGTTCTGAGCAAGCTCACTCTTCTGGCCCTATAGGAAACACAGTAGAGTAGAAGAGTGCTCTTTTCTCCAAAGCAGAGTGTGTTTCTTGTAAGGCGAGCTAGCGTTTGTTTGCCAGTCCTAAATGGAGTTGAATCACATGCAGTTTCTGGTCCTACGAGCAAGAGTTGTTTCATGGTAAGAAGAGTCACTATTGCGCTGCCATTGCCATACACAGGACAAATAGCACTGGCGTCTGTTCCCAGCAAGTACAGTGTATTGGACTGAAGAGGATCTACTGTTCTTGTCAGGTTCCTAAGCAGAATTGAACTAGATATGGTCTTGTGTGTAGGAAGCACAGTTCTTTTGTTCTGAGAAAGTTCACTGTTTGGACCCCATAGGAAACACAGTAGAGTGGAAGGGTGCTCTTTTCTCTAAAGCAGAGTGTGTTTCTTGTAAGGCGAGGTAGCGTTTTTTTCCCAGTCCTAAATGGAGTTGAATCACATGCAGTTTGTGGTCCTACGAGCAAGAGTTGTTTTCTGGTAAGGAAAGTCACTATTGCGCTCCCATTGCATTACACAGAACAAATAGCATTCGCGTCTGTTCCCAGCAAGTACAGTATATCGGACTGAAGAGGAGCTACTGTTTTTGTTAGTTTCCTAAGTAGAATTGAACTAGATATGGCCCGTGTGTGTAGGAAGCACAGTTCTTATGTTCTGAGCAAGCTCACTGTTCTGGCCGTATAGGAAACACAGTAGAGTAGAAGAGTGCTCTTTTCTCTAAAGCAGAGTGTGTTTCTTGTAAGGCGAGCTAGCTTTTGTTTCCTAGTCCTAAATTGAGTTGAAACACATGCAGTTTCTGGTCCTACGAACAAGAGTTGTTTTCTGGTAAGGAAAGTCACTTTGCGCTCCCATTGCCATTCACAGTGAAAATAGCACTCCCGTCTGTTCCCAGCAGTACAGTGTATTGGACTGAATAGGTGCTACTGTTCTTGTCAGTTTCCTAAGCAGAGTTGAACTAGAAATGATCCGTGTGTGTAGGAAGCACAGTTCTTTTGTTCTGGGCAAGCTCACTGTTTGGACCCCATAGGAAACACAGTAGAGTAGAAGAGTGCTCTTTTCTCTAAAGCAGAGTATGTTTCTTGTAAGGCGAGCTAGCGTTTGTTTCCCAGTCCTAAATGGAGTTGAGTCACATGCAGTTTTTGGTCCTAAGAGCAAGAGTTGTTTTCCGGTAAGAAGAGTCACTATTGCGCTCCAAATGCCATACAAAGTGCAAATAGCACTCGTGTCTGTTCCCAGCAAGCACAGTGTATTGGACTGAATATGAGCTACTGTTCTTGTCAGTTTCCTAAGCAGAGTTGAACTACATATGGTCCATGTGTGTGGGAAGCACAGTTCTTTTGTTCTGAGCAAGCTCACTGTTCTGGCCCTATAGGAAACACAGTAGAGTAGAAGAGTGCTCTTTTCTCCAAAGCAGAGTGTGTTTCTTGTAAGGCGAGCTAGTGTTTGTTTCCCAGTCCTAAATGGAGTTGAGTCACATGCAGTTTTTGGTCCTACGAGCAAAAGTTGTTTTCTGGTAAGAAGAGTCACTATTGTGCTCCAATTGCCATACACAGTGTAAGTAGCTCTCGCGTCTGTTCTCAGCAAGTACAGTGTATCGGACTGAAGAGGAGCTACTGTTCTTGTCAGTTTCCTAAGCAGAGTTGAACTAGATATGGCCCGTGTGTGTAGGAATCACAGTTCTTTTGTTCTGAGCAAGCTCACTGTTCTGGCCCTATAGGAAACACAATAGAGTAGAAGAGTGCTCTTTTCTCTAAAGCAGAGTGTGTTTCTTGTAAGGCGAGCTCGCGTTTGTTTCCCAGTCCTAAATGGAGTTGAGTCACAGGCAGTTTTTCGTCCTACGAGCAAGAGTTGTTTTCTGGTAAGAAGAGTCACTATTGCACTCCAAATGCCATACACAGTGCAAATAGCACTCGCGTCTGTTTCCAGCAAGCACAGTGTATTGGACTGAATAGGAGCTACTGTTCTTGTCAGTTTCCTAAGCAGAGTTGAACTACATATGGTCCATGTGTGTGGGAAGCACAGTTCTTTTGTTCTGAGCAAGCTCACTGTTCTGGCCCTATAGGAAACACAGTAGAGTAGATGAGTGCTCTTTTCTCAAAAGCAGAGTGTGTTTCATGTAAGGCGAGCTAGCATTTGTTTCCCATTCCTAAATGGAGTTGAATCACATACAGTTTCTGGACCTACGAGGAAGAGTTTTTTTCTGGTAAAGAAAGTCACTATTGCGCTCCCATTGCCATACACAGTGCAAATAGCACTCGCGTCTGTTCCCAGCAAGTACAGTGTATCGGACAGAAGAGGAGCTACTGTTCTTGCCAGTTTCCTAAGCAGAGTTGACCTAGATATGGCCCGTGTGTAGGAAGCACAGTTCTTTTGTTCTGAGCAAGCTCACTGTTCGGACACCATAGGAAACACAGTAGAGTAGAAGAGTGCTCTTTTCTCAAAAGCAGAGTGTGTTTCTTGTAAGGCGAGCTAGCGTTTTTTTCCCAGTCCTAAATGGAGTTGAATCACATGCAGTTTGTGGTCCTTCGAGCAAGAGTTGTTTTCTGGTAAGGAAAGTCACTATTGCGCTCCCATTGCATTACACAGAACAAAAAGCATTCGCGTCTGTTCCCAGCAAGTACAGTATATCGGACTGAAGAGGAGCTACTCTTTTTGTTAGTTTCCTAAGTAGAATTGAACTAGATATGGCCCGTGAGTGTAGGAAGCACAGTTCTTATGTTCTGAGCAAGCTCACTGTTCTGGCCGTATAGGAAACACAGTAGAGTAGAAGAGTGCTCTTTTCTCTAAAGCGGAGTGTGTTTCTTGTAAGGCGAGCTAGTGTTCCTTTCTCAGTCCTAAATGGAGTTGAATCACATGCAGATTCTGGTCCAACGAGCAAAAGTTGTTTTCTGGTAAGGAAAGTCACTATTGTGCTCCCTTTGCCATACACAGTGCAAATAGCTCTCGCGTCTGTTCCCAGCAAGTACAGTGTATCAGACTGAGGAGGAGCTAGTGTTCCTGTCAGTTTTCTAAGCAGAGTTGAACTAGATATGGCCCGTGTGTGTAGGAAGCACAGTTCTTATGTTCTGAGCAAGTTCACTGTTCTGGCCCTATAGGAAACACAGTAGAGTAGAAGAGTGCTCTTTCTCAAAGCAGAGTGTGTTTCTTGTAAGGCGAGCTAGCGTTTGTTTCCTAGTCCTAAATAGAGTTGAATCACATGCAGTTTCTGGTCCTACGAACAAGAGTTGTTTTCTGGTAAGGAAAGTCACGTT
The DNA here is from genome assembly GCF_949786415.1 of Peromyscus eremicus. Taxonomy (NCBI): domain Eukaryota; kingdom Metazoa; phylum Chordata; class Mammalia; order Rodentia; family Cricetidae; genus Peromyscus; species Peromyscus eremicus. Next base: position 235,174 of record NW_026734540.1, on the reverse strand, counting down.
GCGCTCCCATTGCCATTCACAGTGCAAATAGCACTCCCGTCTGTTCCCAGCAAGTACAGTGTATTGGACTGAATAGGTGCTACTGTTCTTGTCAGTTTCCTAAGCAGAGTTGAACTAGAAATGATCCGTGTGTGTAGGAAGCACAGTTCTTTTGTTCTGAGCAAGCTCACTGTTTGGACCCCATAGGAAACACAGTAGAGTAGAAGAGTGCTCTTTTCTCTAAAGCAGAGTGTGTTTCTTGTAAGGCGAGCTAGCGTTTGTTTCCCAGTCCTAAATGGTGTTGAGTCACATGCAGTTTTTGGTCCTACCAGCAAGAGTTGTTTTCTGGTAAGAAGAGTCACTATTGCGCTGCCATTGCCATACACAGGACAAATAGCACTGGCGTCTGTTCGCAGCAAGTACAGTGTATTGGACTGAAGAGGATCTACTGTTATTGTCAGGTTCCGAAGCAGAATTGAACTAGATATGGCCATGTGTGTAGGAAGCACAGTTCTTTTGTTCTGAGCAAGCTCACTGTTCGGACACCATAGGAAACACAGTAGAGTAGAAGAGTGCTCTTTTCTCAAAAGCAGAGTGTGTTTTTTGTAAGGCAAGCTATCGTTTATTTCCCAGTCCTAAATGGAGTTGAATAACATGCAGTTTCTGGTCCTACGAGCAAGAGTTTTTTTCTGGTAAGGAAAGTCACTATTGCGCTCCCTTTGCCATACACAGTGCAAATAGCACTCGCATCTGTTCCCAGCAAGTCCAGTGTATCGTCCTGGAGAGGAGCTACTGTTCTTGTCTGTTTCCTAAGCAGAGTTGAACTAGATATGGCCCGTTTGTTTAGGAAGCACAGTTATTATGTTCTGAGCAAGCTCACTGTTCTGGCCCTATAGGAAACACAGTAGAGTAGAAGAGTGCTCTTTTCTCAAAAGCAGAGTGTGTTTCTTGTAAGGCGAGCTAGCATTTGTTTCCCAGTCCTAAATGGAGTTGAATCACATGCAGTTTGTGGTCCTACGAGCAAGAGTTGTTTTCTGGTAAGGAAAGTCACTATTGTGCTCCCCTTGCCATATACAGTGCAAATAGCACTCGCATCTGTTCCCACCAAGTACAGTGTATCAGACTGAAGAGGAGCTACTGTTCTTGTCAGTTTCCTAAGCAGAGTTGAACTAGATATGACCCATGTGTGTAGGAAGCACAGTTCTTTTGTTCTGAGCAAGCTCACTGTTCGGACCCCATAGGAAACACAGTAGAGTAGAAGAGTGCTCTTTTCTCAAAAGCAGAGTGTGTTTTTTGTAAGGCGAGCTAGAGTTTGTTTTCCAGTCCTAAAGGGAGTTGAGTCACATGCAGTTTTTTGTCCTACGAGCAAGAGTTGTTTTGTGGTAAGAAGAGTCACTATTGTGCTCCAATTGCCATACACAGTGCAAGTAGCTCTCGCGTGTGTTCTCAGCAAGTACAGTGTATCGGACTGAAGAGGAGCTACTGTTCTTGTCAGTTTCCTAAGCAGAGTTGAACTAGATATGGCCCGTGTGTGTAGGAAGCACAGTTCTTTTGTTCTGAGCAAGCTCACTGTTCTGGCCCTATAGGAAACACAGTAGAGTAGAAGAGTGCTCTTTTCTCTAAAGCAGAGTGTGTTTCTTGTAAGGCAAGCTCGCGTTTGTTTCCCAGTCCTAAATGGAGTTGAGTCACAGGCAGTTTTTCGTCCTACGAGCAAGAGTTGTTTTCTGGTAAGAAGAGTCACTATTGCGCTCCAAATGCCATACACAGTGCAAATAGCACTCGCGTCTGTTTCCAGCAAGCACAGTGTAAATGGACTGAATAGGAGCTACTGTTCTTGTCAGTTTCCTAAGCAGAGTTGAACTACATATGGTCCATGTGTGTGGGAAGCACAGTTCTTTTGTTCTGAGCAAGCTCACTGTTCTGGCCCTATAGGAAACACAGTAGAGTAGAAGAGTGCTCTTTTCTCAAAAGCAGAGTGTGTTTCATGTAAGGCGAGCTAGCATTTGTTTCCCATTCCTAAATGGAGTTGAATCACATGCAGTTTCTGGACCTACGAGCAAGAGTTTTTTCCTGGTAAAGAAAGTCACTATTGCGCTCCCATTGCCATACACAGTGCAAATAGCACTCGCGTCTGTTCCCAGCAAGTACAGTGTATCGGACAGAAGAGGAGCTACTGTTCTTGCCAGTTTCCTAAGCAGAGTTGAACTAGATATGGCCCGTGTGTAGGAAGCACAGTTCTTTTGTTCTGAGCAAGCTCACTGTTCGGACACCATAGGAAACACAGAAGAGTAGAAGAGTGCTCTTTTCTCAAAAGCAGAGTATGTTTCTTGTAAGGCGAGCTAGCGTTTCTTTCTCAGTCCTAAATGGAGTTGAATCACATGCAGTTTCTGGTCCTACGAGCAAGAGTTGTTTTCTGGTAAGGAAAGTCACTATTGTGCTCCCCTTGCCATAAACAGTGCAAATAGCTCTCGCGTCTGTTCCCAGGAAGTACAGTGTATCAGACTGAGGAGGAGCTAATGTTCCTGTCAGTTTCCTAAGCAGAGTTGAACTAGATATGGCCCGTGTGTGTAGGAAGCACAGTTCTTATGTTCTGAGCAAGTTCACTGTTCTGGCCCTATAGGAAACACAGTAGAGTAGAAGAGTGCTCTTTTCTCAAAAGCAGAGTGTGTTTCTTGTAAGGCGAGCTAGCGTTTGTTTCCTAGTCATAAATGGAGTTGCATCACATGCAGTTTCTGGTCCTACGAACAAGAGTTGTTTTCTCGTAAGGAAAGTCACGTTGCGCTCCCATTGCCATTCACAGTGCAAATAGCACTCCCGTCTGTTCCCAGCAGTACAGTGTATTGGACTGAATAGGTGCTACTGTTCTTGTCAGTTTCCTAAGCAGAGTTGAACTAGAAATGATCCGTGTGTGTAGGCAGCACAGTTCTTTTTTTCTGAGCAACCTCACTGTTTGGACCCCATAGGAAACATAGTAGAGTAGAAGAGTGCTCTTTTCTATAAAGCAGAGTGTGTTTCTTGTAAGGCGAGCTAGTGTTTGTTTCCCAGTCCTAAATGGAGTTGAATCCCATGCAGTTTCTGGTACTACGAGCAAGAGTTGTTTTCTGGTAAGAAGAGTCACTATTGCGCTGCCATTGCCATACAAAGGACAAATAGCACTGGCGTCTGTTCCCAGCAAGTACAGTGTATTGGACTGAAGAGGATCTACTGTTATTGTCAGGTTCCGAAGCAGATTTGAACTAGATATGGCCATGTGTGTAGGAAGCACAGTTCTTTTGTTCTGAGCAAGCTCACTGTTTGGACCCCATAGGAAACACAGTAGAGTAGAAGAGTGCTCTTTTCTCAAAAGCAGAGTGTGTTTTTTGTAAGGCAAACTATCGTTTATTTCCCAGTCCTAAATGGAGTTGAATCACATGCAGTTTCTGGTCCTACGAGCAAGAGTTGTTTTCTGGTAAGGAAAGTCACTATTGCGCTGCATTGCCATACACAGTGCAAATAGCACTCGCGTCTGTTCCCAGCAAGTACAGTGTATCGGACTGAAGAGGAGCTACTGTTCTTGTCAGTTTCCTAAGCAGAGTTGAACTAGATATGGTCCATGTGTGTAGGAAGCACAGTTCTTTGTTCTGAGCAAGCTCACTGTTCGGACCCCATAGGAAACACAGTAGAGTAGAAGAGTGCTCTTTTCTCTAAAGCAGAGTGTGTTTCTTGTAAGGCGAGCTAGCATTTGTTTCCCAGTCCTAAACGGAGTTGAATCACATGCAGTTTCTGGTCCTACGAGCAAGAGTTGTTTTCTGGTAAGGAAAGTCACTATTGTGCTCCCTTTGCTATACAGAGTGCAAATAGCACACGCGTCTGTTCCCAGCAAGTACACTGTATCGGACTGAAGAGGAGCTACTGTTCTTGTCAGTTTCTTAAGCAGAGTTGAACTAGATATGGCCCTTGTGTCTAGGAAGCACAGTTCATTTGTTCTGAGCAAGCTCACTCTTCTGGCCCTATAGTAAACACAGTAGAGTAGAAGAGTGCTCTTTTCTCAAAAGCAGAGTGTGTTTCTTGTAAGGCGAGCTAGAGTTTGTTTCCCAGTCCTAAAGGGAGTTGAGTCACATGCAGTTTTTTGTCCTACGAGCAAGAGTTGTTTTCTGGTAAGAAGAGTAACTATTGTGCTCCAATTGCCATACACAGTGCAAATAGCTCTCGCGGCTGTACCCAGCAAGTACAGTGTATCAGACTGAGGAGGAGCTAATGTTCCTGTCAGTTTCCTAAGCAGAGTTGAACTAGATATGGCCCGTGTGTGTAGGAAGAACAGTTCTTATGTTCTGAGCAAGTTCACTGTTCTGGCCATATAGGAAACACAGTAGAGTAGAAGAGTGCTCTTTTCTCAAAAACCGAGTGTGTTTCTTGTAAGGCGAGCTAGCGTTTGTTTCCTAGTCCTAAATGGAGTTGAATCACATGCAGTTTCTTGTCCTATGAACAAGAGTTGTTTTCTGGTAAGAAAAGTCACTTTGCGCTCCCATTGCCATTCACAGTGCAAATAGCACTCCCGTCTGTTCCCAGCAGTACAGTGTATTGGACTGAATAGGTGCTACTGTTCTTGTCAGTTTCCTAAGCAGAGTTGAACTAGAAATGATCCGTGTGTGTAGAAAGCACAGTTCTTTTGTTCTGAGCAAGCTCACTGTTTGGACCCCATAGGAAACACAGTAGAGTAGAAGAGTGCTCTTTTCTCTAAAGCAGAGTGTGTTCCTTGTAAGGCGAGCTAGCGTTTGTTTCCCAGTCCTAAATGGAGTTGAATCCCATGCAGTTTCTGGTCCTACGAGCAAGAGTTGTTTTCTGGTAAGAAGAGTCACTATTGCGCTGCCATTGCCATACACAGGACAAATAGCACTTGCGTCTGTTCCCAGCAAGTACAGTGTATTGGACTGAAGAGGATGTACTGTTATTGTCAGGTTCCGAAGCTGAATTGAACTAGATATGGCCATGTGTGTAGGAAGCACAGTTCTTTTGTTCTGAGCAAGCTCACTGTTCGGACACCATAGGAACACAGTAGAGTAGAAGAGTGCTCTTTTCTCAAAAGCAGAGTGTGTTTTTTGTAAGGCAAGCTATCGTTTATTTCCCAGTCTTAAATGGAGTTGAATCACATGCAGTTTCTGGTCCTACGAGCAAGAGTTGTTTTCTGGTAAGGAAAGTCACTATTGCGCTGCCATTGCCATACACAGTGCAAATAGCACTCGCGTCTGTTCCCAGCAAGTACAGTGTATCGGACTGAAGAGGAGCTACTGTTCTTGTCAGTTTCCTAAGCAGAGTTGAACTAGATATGGCCCGTTTGTTTAGGAAGCACAGTTCTTATGTTCTGAGCAAGCTCACTGTTCTGGCCCTATAGGAAACACAGTAGAGTAGAAGAGTGCTCTTTTCTCTAAAGCAGAGTGTGTTTCTTGTAAGGCGAGCTAGCGTTTGTTTCCCAGTCCTAAATGGAGTTGAGTCACATGCAGTTTTTGGTCCTACGAGCAAGAGTTGTTTTCCGGTAAGAAGAGTCACTATTGTGCTCCAAATGCCATACACAGTGCAAATAGCACTCGTGTCTGTTCCCAGTAAGTACAGTGTATTGGACTGAATAGGAGCTACTGTTCGTGTCAGTTTCCTAAGCAGAGTTGAACTAGATATGGTCCATGTGTGTAGGAAGCACAGTTCTTATGTTCTGAGCAAGCTCACTGTTCGGACCCCATAGGAAACACAGTAGAGTAGAAGAGTGCTCTTTTCTCTAACCAGAGTGTGTTTCTTGTAAGGCGAGCTAGCATTTGTTTCCCAGTCCTAAACGGAGTTGAATCACATGCAGTTTCTGGTCCTACGAGCAAGAGTTGTTTTCTGGTAAGGAAAGTTACTATTGTGCTCCTTTTGCCATACAGAGTGCAAATAGCACACGCGTCTGTTCCCAGCAAGTACACTGTATCGGACTGAAGAGGAGCTACTGTTCTTGTCAGTTTCCTAAGCAGAGTTGAACTAGATATGGCCCTTGTGTCTAGGAAGCACAGTTCATTTGTTCTGAGCAAGCTCACTCTTCTGGCCCTATAGGAAACACAGTAGAGTAGAAGAGTGCTCTTTTCTCCAAAGCAGAGTGTGTTTCTTGTAAGGCGAGCTAGCGTTTGTTTCCCAGTCCTAAATGGAGTTGAATCCCATGCAGTTTCTGGTACTACGAGCAAGAGTTGTTTTCTGGTAAGGAAAGTCACTTTGCGCTCCCATTGCCATTCACAGTGCAAATAGCACTCCCATCTGTTCCCAGCAGTACAGTGTATTGGACTGAATAGGTGCTACTGTTCTTGTCAGTTTCCTAAGCAGAGTTGAACTAGAAATGATCCGTGTGTGTAGGAAGCACACTTCTTTTGTTCTGAGCAAGCTCACTGTTTGGACCCCATAGGAAACACAGTAGAGTAGAAGAGTGCTCTTTTCTCTAAAGCAGAGTGTGTTTCTTGTAAGGCGAGCTAGCGTTTGTTTCCCAGTCCTAAATGGAGTTGAATCCCATGCAGTTTCTGGTACTACGAGCAAGAGTTGTTTTCTGGTAAGAAGAGTCACTATTGCGCTGCCATTGCCATACACAGGACAAATAGCACTGGCGTCTGTTCGCAGCAAGTACAGTGTATTGGACTGAAGAGGATGTACTGTTATTGTCAGGTTCCGAAGCAGAATTGAACTAGATATGGCCATGTGTGTAGGAAGCACAGTTCTTTTGTTCTGAGCAAGCTCACTGTTCGGACACCATAGGAAACACAGTAGAGTAGAAGAGTGCTCTTTTCTCAAAAGCAGAGTGTGTTTTTTGTAAGGCAAGCTATCGTTTATTTCCCAGTCCTAAATGGAGTTGAATCACATGCAGTTTCTGGTCCTACGAGCAAGAGTTGTTTTCTGGTAAGGAAAGTCACTATTGCGTTCCCTTTGCCATACACAGTGCAAATAGCACTCGCGTCTGTTCCCCCCAAGTACAGTGTATCGGACTGAAGAGGAGCTACTGTTCTTGTCAGTTTCCTAAGCAGAGTTGAACTAGATATGGCCCGTTTGTTTAGGAAGCACAGTTATTATGTTCTGAGCAAGCTCACTGTTCTGGCCCTATAGGAAACACAGTAGAGAAGAAGAGTGCTCTTTTCTCTAAAGCAGAGTGTGTTTCTTGTAAGGCGAGCTAGCATTTGTTTCCCATTCCTAAATGGAGTTGAGTCACATGCAGTTTTTGGTCCTACGAGCAAGAGTTGTTTTCTGGTAAGAAGAGTCACTATTGTGCTCCAAATGCCATACACAGTGCAAATAGCACTCGTGTCTGTTCCCAGCAAGTACAGTGTATCGGACAGAAGAGGAGCTACTGTTCTTGCCAGTTTCCTAAGCAGAGTTGAACTAGATATGGCCCGTGTGTAGGAAGCACAGTTCTTTTGTTCTGAGCAAGCTCACTGTTCGGACAACATAGGAAACACAGTAGAGTAGAAGAGTGCTCTTTTCTCAAAAGCAGAGTATGTTTCTTGTAAGGCGAGCTAGCGTTTCTTTCTCAGTCCTAAATGGAGTTGAATCACATGCAGTTTCTGGTCCTACGAGCAAGAGTTGTTTTCTGGCAAGGAAAGTCAGTATTGCGCTGCCATTGCCATACACAGTGCAAATAGCACTCGCGTCTGTTCCCAGCAAGTACAGTGTATCGGACTGAGAAGGAGCTACTGTTTTTGTCAGTTTCCTAATCAGAGTTGAACTAGATATGGCCCGTTTGTTTAGGAAGCACAGTTATTATGTTCTGAGCAAGCTCACTGGTCTGGCCCTATAGGAAACACAGTAGAGTAGAAGAGTGCTCTTTTCTCTAAAGCAGAGTGTGTTTCTTGTAAGGCGAGCTAGCGTTTGTTTCCCAGTCCTAAATGGATTTGAGTCACATGCAGTTTTTGGTCCTACGAGCAAGAGTTGTTTTCCGGTAAGAAGAGTCACTATTGCGCTCCAAATGCCATACACAGTGCAAATAGCACTCGTGTCTGTTCCCAGCAAGCACAGTGTATTGGACTGAATAGGAGCTACTGTTCTTGTCAGTTTCCTAAGCAGAGTTGAACTACATATGGTCCCTGTGTGTGGGAAGCACAGTTCTTTTGTTCTGAGCAAGCTCACTGTTCTGGCCCTATAGGAAACACAGTAGAGTAGAAGAGTGCTCTTTTCTCCAAAGCAGAGTGTGTTTCTTGTAAGGCGAGCTAGCGTTTGTTTGCCAGTCCTAAATGGAGTTGAATCACATGCAGTTTCTGGTCCTACGAGCAAGAGTTGTTTTATGGTAAGAAGAGTCACTATTGCACTGCCATTGCCATACACAGGACAAATAGCACTGGCGTCTGTTCCCAGCAAGTACAGTGTATTGGACTGAAGAGGATCTACTGTTCTTGTCAGGTTCCTAAGCAGAATTGAACTAGATATGGCCTTGTGTGTAGGAAGCACAGTTCTTTTGTTCTGAGCAAGCTCACTGTTCGGACCCCATAGGAAACACAGTAGAGTAGAAGAGTGCTCTTTTCTCAAAAGCAGAGTGTGTTTCTTGTAAGGCGAGCTAGCGTTTTTTTCCCAGTCCTAAATGGAGTTGAATCACATGCAGTTTGTGGTCCTACGAGCAAGAGTTGTTTTCTGGTAAGGAAAGTCACTATTGCGCTCCCATTGCATTGCACAGAACAAATAGCATTCTCGTCTGTTCCCAGCAAGTACAGTATATCGGACTGAAGAGGAGCTACTGTTTTTGTTAGTTTCCTAAGTAGAATTGAACTAGATATGGCCCGTGTGTAGGAAGCACAGTTCTTATGTTCTGAGCAAGCTCACTGTTCTGGCCGTATAGGAAACACAGTAGAGTAGAAGAGTGCTCTTTTCTCTAAAGCAGAGTGTGTTTCTTGTAAGGCGAGCTAGCATTTGTTTCCCATTCCTAAATGGAGTTGAGTCACATGCAGTTTTTGGTCCTACGAGCAAGAGTTGTTTTCTGGTAAGAAGAGTCACTATTGTGCTCCAAATGCCATACACAGTGCAAATAGCACTCGTGTCTGTTCCCAGCAAGTACAGTGTATCGGACAGAAGAGGAGCTACTGTTCTTGCCAGTTTCCTAAGCAGAGTTGAACTAGATATGGCCCGTGTGTAGGAAGCACAGTTCTTTTGTTCTGAGCAAGCTCACTGATCGGACACCATAGGAAACACAGTAGAGTAGAAGAGTGCTCTTTTCTCAAAAGCAGACTATGTTTCTTGTAAGGCGAGCTAGCGTTTCTTTCTCAGTCCTAAATGGAGTTGAATCACATGCAGTTTCTGGTCCTACGAGCAAGAGTTGTTTTCTGGTAAGGAAAGTCACTATTGCGTTGCCATTGCCATACACAGTGCAAATAGCACTCACGTCTGTTCCTAGCAAGTACAGTGTATCAGACTGAAGACGAGCTACTGTTTTTGTCAGTTACCTAAGCAGAGTTGAACTAGATATGGCCCGTTTGTTTAGGAAGCACAGTTATTATGTTCTGAGCAAGCTCACTGTTCTGGCCCTATAGGAAACACAGTAGAGTAGAAGAGTGCTCTTTTCTCTAAAGCTGAGTGTGTTTCTTATAAGGCGAGCTAGCATTTGTTTCCCAGTCCTAAATCGAGTTGAGTCCCATGCAGTTTTTGGTCCTACGAGCAAGAGTTGTTTTCCGGTAAGAAGAGTCACTATTGCGCTCCAAATGCCATACACAGTGCAAATAGCACTCGTGTCTGTTCCCAGCAAGCACAGTGTATTGGACTGAACAGGAGCTACTGTTCTTGTCAGTTTACTAAGCAGAGTTGAACTACATATGGTCCATGTGTGTGGGAAGCACAGTTCTTTTGTTCTGAGCAAGTTCACTGTTCTGGCCCTATAGGAAACACAGTAGAGTAGAAGAGTGCTCTTTTCTCAAAGCAGAGTGTGTTTCTTGTAAGGCGAGCTAGCGTTTGTTTCCTAGTCCTAAATGGAGTTGAATCACATGCAGTTTCTGGTCCTACGAACAAGAGTTGTTTTCTGGTAAGGAAAGTCACGTTGCGCTCCCATTGCCATTCACAGTGCAAATAGCACTCCCGTCTGTTCCCAGCAAGTACAGTGTATTGGACTGAATAGGTGCTACTGTTCTTGTCAGTTTCCTAAGCAGAGTTGAACTAGAAATGATCCGTGTGTGTAGGAAGCACAGTTCTTTTGTTCTGAGCAAGCTCACTGTTTGGACCCCATAGGAAACACAGTAGAGTAGAAGAGTGCTCTTTTCTCAAAAGCAGAGTGTGTTTCTTGTAAGGCGAGCTAGCGTTTGTTTCCCAGTCCTAAATGGTGTTGAGTCACATGCAGTTTTTGGTCCTACGAGCAAGAGTTGTTTTCTGGTAAGAAGAGTCACTATTGCGCTGCCATTGCCATACACAGGACAAATAGCACTGGCGTCTGTTCGCAGCAAGTACAGTGTATTGGACTGAATAGGATCTACTGTTATTGTCAGGTTCCGAAGCAGAATTGAACTCTATATGGCCATGTGTGTAGGAAGCACAGTTCTTTTGTTCTGAGCAAGCTCACTGTTCGGACACCATAGGAAACACAGTAGAGTAGAAGAGTGCTCTTTTCTAAAAAGCAGAGTGTGTTTTTTGTAAGGCAAGCTATCGTTTATTTCCCAGTCCTAAATGGAGTTGAATCACATGCAGTTTCTGGTCCTACGAGCAAGAGTTTTTTTCTGGTAAGGAAAGTCACTATTGCGCTCCCTTTGCCATACACAGTGCAAATAGCACTCCCATCTGTTCTCAGCAAGTCTAGTGTATCGTCCTGAAGAGGAGCTACTGTTCTTGTCAGTTTCCTAAGCAGAGTTGAACTAGATATGGCCCGTTTGTTTAGGAAGCACAGTTCTTATGTTCTGAGCAAGTTCACTGTTCTGGCCCTATAGGAAACACAGTAGAGTAGAAGAGTGCTCTTTTCTCAAAAGCAGAGTGTGTTTCATGTAAGGCGAGCCAGCATTTGTTTCCCAGTCCTAAATGGAGTTGAATCACATGCAGTTTGTGGTCCTACGAGCAAGAGTTGTTTTCTGGTAAGGAAAGTCACTATTGCGCTCCCCTTGCCATACACAGTGCAAATAGCACTCGCATCTGTTCCCACCAAGTACAGTGTATCAGACTGAAGAGGAGCTACTGTTCTTGTCAGTTTCCTAAGCAGAGTTGAACTAGATATGACCCATGTGTGTAGGAAGCACAGTTCTTTTGTTCTGAGCAAGCTCACTGTTCGGACCCCATAGGAAACACAGTAGAGTAGAAGAGTGCTCTTTTCTCTAAAGCAGAGTGTGTTTCATGTAAGGCGAGCGAGCATTTGTTTCCCAGTCCTAAACGGAGTTGAATCACATGCAGTTTCTGGTCCTACGAGCAAGAGTTGTTTTCTGGTAAGGAAAGTCACTATTGTGCTCCCTTTGCCATACACAGTGCAAATAGCACACGCGTCTGTTCCCAGCAAGTACACTGTATCGGACTGAAGAGGAGCTACTGTTCTTGTCAGTTTCCTAAGCAGAGTTGAACTAGATATGGCCCTTGTGTCTAGGAAGCACAGTTCATTTGTTCTGAGCAAGCTCACTATTCAGGCCCTATAGTAAACACAGTAGAGTAGAAGAGTGCTCTTTTCTCAAAAGCAGAGTCTGTTTTTTGTAAGGCGAGCTAGAGTTTGTTTCCCAGTCCTAAAGGGAGTTGAGTCACATGCAGTTTTTTGTCCTACGAGCAAGAGTTGTTTTCTGGTAAGAAGAGTCACTATTGTGCTCCAATTGCCATACACAGTGCAAGTAGCTCTCGCGTCTGTTCTCAGCAAGTACAGTGTATCGGACTGAAGAGGAGCTACTCTTCTTGTCAGTTTCCTAAGCAGAGTTGAACTAGATATGGCCCGTGTGTGTAGGAAGCACAGTTCTTTTGTTCTGAGCAAGCTCACTGTTCTGGCCATATAGGAAACACAGTAGAGTAGAAGAGTGCTCTTTTCTCTAAAGCAGAGTGTGTTTCTTGTAAGGCGAGCTCGCGTTTGTTTCCCAGTCCTAAATGGAGTTGAGTCACAGGCAGTTTTTCGTCCTACGAGCAAGAGTTGTTTTCTGGTAAGAAGAGTCACTATTGCGCTCCAAATGCCATACACAGTGCAAATAGCACTCGCGTCTGTTTCCAGCAAGCACAGTGTATTGGACTGAATAGGAGCTATGTTCTTGTCAGTTTCCTAAGCAGAGTTGAACTACATATGGTCCATGTGTGTGGGAAGCACAGTTCTTTTGTTCTGAGCAAGCTAACTGTTCTGGCCCTATAGGAAACACAGTAGAGTAGAAGAGTGCTCTTTTCTCAAAAGCAGAGTGTGTTTCATGTAAGGCGAGCTAGCATTTGTTTCCCATTCCTAAATGGAGTTGAATCACATGCAGTTTCTGGACCTATGAGCAAGAGTTTTTTCCTGGTAAAGAAAGTCACTATTGCGCTCCCATTGCCATACACAGTGCAAATAGCACTCGCGTCTGTTCTCAGCAAGTACAGTGTATCGGACAGAAGAGGAGCTACTGTTCTTGCCAGTTTCCTAAGCAGAGTTGAACTAGATATGGCCCGTGTGTAGGAAGCACAGTTCTTTTGTTCTGAGCAAGCTCACTGTTCGGACACCATAGGAAACACAGTAGAGTAGAAGAGTGCTCTTTTCTCAAAAGCAGAGTATGTTTCTTGTAAGGCGAGCTAGCGTTTCTTTCTCAGTCCTAAATGGAGTTGAATCACATGCAGTTTGTGGTCCTACGAGCAAGAGTTGTTTTCTGGTAAGGAAAGTCACTATTGCGCTCCCCTTGCCATAAACAGTGCAAATAGCTCTCGGGTCTGTTCCCAGCAAGTACAGTGTATCAGACTGAGGAGGAGCTAATGTTCCTGTCAGTTTCCTAAGCAGAGTTTAACTAGATATTACCCGTGTGTGGAGGAAGCACAGTTCTTATGTTCTGAGCAAGTTCACTGTTCTGGCCCTATAGGAAACACAGTAGAGTAGAAGAGTGCTCTTTTCTCTAAAGCAGAGTGTGTTTCTTGTAAGGCGAGCTAGCTTTTGTTTCCTAGTCCTAAATGGAGTTGAATCACATTCAGTTTCTGGTCCTACGAACAAGAGTTGTTTTCTGGTAAGGAAAGTCACTTTGCGCTCCCATTGCCATTCACAGTGCAAAGAGCACTCCCGTCTGTTCCCAGCAGTACAGTGTTTTGGACTGAATAGGTGCTACTGTTCTTGTCAGTTTCCTAAGCAGAGTTGAACTAGAAATGATCCGTGTGTGTAGGAAGCACACTTCTTTTGTTCTGAGCAAGCTCACTGTTTGGACCCCATAGGAAACACAGTAGAGTAGAAGAGTGCTCTTTTCTCTAAAGCAGAGTATGTTTCTTGTAAGGCGAGCTAGCATTTGTTTCCCAGTCCTAAATGGAGTTGAGTCACATGAAGTTTTTGGTCCTACGAGCAAGAGTTGTTTTCCGGTAAGAAGAGTCACTATTGCGCTCCAAATGCCATACACAGTGCAAATAGCACTCGTGTCTGTTCCCAGCAAGCACAGTGTATTGGACTGAATATGAGCTACTGTTCTTGTCAGTTTCCTAAGCAGAGTTGAACTACATATGGTCCATGTGTGTGGGAAGCACAGTTCTTTTGTTCTGAGCAAGCTCACTGTTCGGACACCATAGGAAACACAGTAGAGTAGAAGAGTGCTCTTTTTTCAAAAGCAGAGTATGTTTCTTGTAAGGCGAGCTAGCGTTTCTTTCTCAGTCCTAAATGGAGTTGAATCACATGCAGTTTCTGGTCCTACGAGCAAGAGTTGTTTTCTGGTAAGGAAAGTGACTATTGCGTTCCCTTTGCCATACACAGTGCAAATAGCACTCGCGTCTGTTCCCAGTAAGTACAGTGTATCAGACTGAGGAGGAGCTACTGTTCCTTTCAGTTTCCTAAGCAGAGTTGAACTAGATATGGCCCGTGTGTGTAGGAAGCACAGTTCTTATGTTCTGAACAAGTTCACTGTTCTGGCCCTATAGGAAACACAGTAGAGTAGAAGAGTGCTCTTTTCTCAAAAGCAGAGTGTGTTTCTTGTAAGGCAAGCTAGCATTTGTTTCCTAGTCCTAAATGGAGTTGAATCACATGCAGTTTCTGGTCCTACGAGCAAGAGTTGTTTTCTGGTAAGGAAAGTCACGTTGCGCTCCCATTGCCATTCACAGTGCAAATAGCACTCCCGTCTGTTCCCAGCAAGTACAGTGTATTGGACTGAATAGGTGCTACTGTTCTTGTCAGTTTCCTAAGCAGAGTTGAAGTAGAAATGATCCGTGTGTGTAGAAAGCACAGTTCTTTTTTTCTGAGCAACCTCACTGTTTGGACCCCTTAGGAAACATAGTAGAGTAGAAGACTGCTCTTTTCTATAAAGCAGAGTGTGTTTCTTGTAAGGCGAGCTAGCGTTCGTTTCCCAGTCCTAAATGGAGTTGAATCCCATGCAGTTTCTGGTACTACGAGCAAGAGTTGTTTTCTGGTAAGAAGAGTCACTATTGCGCTGCCATTGCCATACACAGGACAAATAGCACTGGCGTCTTTTCCCAGCAAGTACAGTGTATTGGACTGAAGAGGATCTACTGTTATTGTCAGGTTCCGAAGCAGATTTGAACTAGATATGGCCATGTGTGTAGGAAGCACAGTTCTTTTGTTCTGAGCAAGCTCACTGTTCGGACACCATAGGAAACACAGTAGAGTAGAAGAGTGCTCTTTTCTCAAAAGCAGAGTGTGTTTTTTGTAAGGCAAACTATCGTTTATTTCCCAGTCCTTAATGGAGTTGAATCACATGCAGTTTCTGGTCCTACGAGCAAGAGTTGTTTTCTGGTAAGGAAAGTCACTATTGCGCTGCCATTGCCATACACAGTGCAAATAGCACTCGCGTCTGTTCCCAGCAAGTACAGTGTATCGGACTGAAGAGGAGCTACTGTTCTTGTCAGTTTCCTAAGCAGAGTTGAACTAGATATGGCCCATTTGTTTAGGAAGCACAGTTATTATGTTCTGAGCAAGCTCACTGTTCTGGCCCTATAGGAAACACAGTAGAGTAGAAGAGTGCTCTTTTCTCTAAAGCAGAGTGTGTTTCTTGTAAGGCGAGCTAGCGTTTGTTTCCCAGTCCTAAATGGAGTTGAGTCACATGCAGTTTTTGGTCCTACGAGCAAGAGTTGTTTTCCGGTAAGAAGAGTCACTATTGTGCTCCAAATGCCGTACACAGTGCAAATAGCACTCGTGTCTGTTCCCAGCCAGTACAGTGTATTGGACTGAATAGGAGCTACTGTTCGTGTCAGTTTCCTAAGCAGAGTTGAACTAGATATGGTCCATGTGTGTAGGAAGCACAGTTCTTTGTTCTGAGCAAGCTCACTGTTCGGACCCCATAGGAAACACAGTAGAGTAGAAGAGTGCTCTTTTCTCTAAAGCAGAGTGTGTTTCTTGTAAGGCGAGCTAGCATTTGTTTCCCAGTCCTAAACGGAGTTGAATCACATGCAGTTTCTGGTCCTACGAGCAAGAGTTGTTTTCTGGTAAGGAAAGTCCCTATTGTGCTCCCTTTGCCATACACAGTGCAAATAGCACACGCGTCTGTTCCCAGCAAGTACACTGTATCGGACTGAAGAGGAGCTACTGTTCTTGTCAGTTTCCTAAGCAGAGTTGAACTAGATATGGCCCTTGTGTCTAGGAAGCACAGTTCATTTGTTCTGAGCAAGCTCACTCTTCTGGCCCTATAGTAAACACAGTAGAGTAGAAGAGTGCTCTTTTCTCAAAAGCAGAGTGTGTTTCTTGTAAGGCGAGCTAGCGTTTGTTTCCCAGTCCTAAATGGAGTTGAGTCACATGCAGTTTTTGGTCCTACGAGCAAGAGTTGTTTTCCGGTAAGAAGAGTCACTATTGCGCTCCAAATGCCATACACAGTGCAAATAGCACTCGTGTCTGTTCCCAGCAAGCACAGTGTATTGGACTGAATAGGAGCTACTGTTCTTGTCAGTTTCCTAAGCAGAGTTGAACTACATATGGTCCATGTGTGTGGGAAGCACAGTTATTATGTTCTCAGCAAGCTCACTGTTCTGGCCCTATAGGAAACACAGTAGAGTAGAAGAGTGCTCTTTTCTCTAAAGCAGAGTGTGTTTCTTGTAAGGCGAGCTAGTGTTTGTTTCCCAGTCCTAAATGGAGTTGAGTCACATGCAGTTTTTGGTCCTACGAGCAAGAGTTGTTTTCCGGTAAGAAGAGTCACTATTGTGCTCCAAATGCCATACACAGTGCAAATAGCACTCGTGTCTGTTCCCAGCAAGTACAGTGTATTGGACTGAATAGGAGCTACTGTTCGTGTCAGTTTCCTAAGCAGAGTTGAACTAGATATGGTCCATGTGTGTAGGAAGCACAGTTCTTTGTTCTGAGCAAGCTCACTGTTCGGACCCCATAGGAAACACAGTAGAGTAGAAGAGTGCTCTTTTCTCTAAAGCAGAGTGTGTTTCTTGTAAGGCGAACTAGCATTTGTTTCCCAGTCCTAAACGGAGTTGAATCACATGCAGTTTCTGGTCCTACGAGCAAGAGTTGTTTTCTGGTAAGGAAAGTCACTATTGTGCTCCCTTTGCCATACCGAGTGCAAATAGCACACGTGTCTGTTCCCAGCAAGTACACTGTATCGGACTGAAGAGGAGCTACTGTTCTTGTCAGTTTCCTAAGCAGAGTTGAACTAGATATGGCCCTTGTGTCTAGGAAGCACAGTTCATTTGTTCTGAGCAAGCTCACTCTTCTGGCCCTATAGTAAACACAGTAGAGTAGAAGAGTGCTCTTTTCTCAAAAGCAGAGTGTGTTTCTTGTAAGGCGAGCTAGCGTTTGTTTCCCAGTCCTAAATGGAGTTGAGTCACATGCAGTTTTTGGTCCTAGGAGCAAGAGTTGTTTTCCGGTAAGAAGAGTCACTATTGTGCTCCAAATGCCATACACAGTGCAAATAGCACTCGTTTCTGTTCCCAGCAAGTACAGTGTTTCGGACTGAAGAGGAGCTACTGTTTTTGTCAGTTTCCTAAGCAGAGTTGAACTAGATATGGCCCGTTTGTTCAGGAAGCACAGTTATTATGTTCTGAGCAAGCTCACTGTTCTGGCCCTATAGGAAACACAGTAGAGTAGAAGAGTGCTCTTTTCTCTAAAGCAGAGTGTGTTTCTTGTAAGGCGAGCTAGCGTTTGTTTCCCAGTCCTAAATGGATTTGAGTCACATGCAGTTTTTGGTCCTACGAGCAAGAGTTGTTTTCCGGTAAGAAGAGTCACTATTGCGCTCCAAATGCCATACACAGTGCAAATAGCACTCGTGTCTGTTCCCAGCTAGCACAGTGTATGGGACTGAATAGGAGCTACTGTTCTTGTCAGTTTCCTAAGCAGAGTTGAACTACATATGGTCCATGTGTGTGGGAAGCACAGTTATTATGTTCTCAGCAAGCTCACTGTTCTGGCCCTATAGGAAACACAGTAGAGTAGAAGAGTGCTCTTTTCTCTAAAGCAGAGTGTGTTTCTTGTAAGGCGAGCTAGCGTTTGTTTCCCAGTCCTAAATGGAATTGAGTCACATGCAGTTTTTGGTCCTACGAGCAAGAGTTGTTTTCCGGTAAGAAGAGTCACTATTGTGCTCCAAATGCCATACACAGTGCAAATAGCTCTCGCGGCTGTACCCAGCAAGTACAGTGTATCAGACTGAGGAGGAGCTAATGTTCCTGTCAGTTTCCTAAGCAGAGTTGAACTAGATATGGCCCGAGTGTGTAGGAAGCACAGTTCTTATGTTCTGAGCAAGTTCACTGTTCTGGCCCTATAGGAAACACAGTAGAGTAGAAGAGTGCTCTTTTCTCAAAAACAGAGTGTGTTTCTTGTAAGGCGAGCTAGCGTTTGTTTCCTAGTCCTAAATGGAGTTGAATCACATGCAGTTTCTGGCCCTATGAACAAGAGTTGTTTTCTGGTAAGAAAAGTCACTTTGCGTTCCCATTGCCATTCACAGTGCAAATAGCACTCCCGTCTGTTCCCAGCAGTACAGTGTATTGGACTGAATAGGTGCTACTGTTCTTGTCAGTTTCCTAAGCAGAGTTGAACTAGAAATGATCCGTGTGTGTAGAAAGCACAGTTCTTTTGTTCTGAGCAAGCTCACTGTTTGGACCCCATAGGAAACACAGTAGAGTAGAAGAGTGCTCTTTTCTCTAAAGCAGAGTGTGTTTCTTGTAAGGCGAGCTAGCGTTTGTTTCCCAGTCCTAAATGGAGTTGAATCCCATGCAGTTTCTGGTACTACGAGCAAGAGTTGTTTTCTGGTAAGAAGAGTCACTATTGCGCTGCCATTGCCATACACAGGACAAATAGCACTGGCGTCTGTTCACAGCAAGTACAGTGTATTGGACTGAAGAGGATGTACTGTTATTGTCAGGTTCCGAAGCTGAATTGAACTAGATATGGCCATGTGTGTAGGAAGCACAGTTCTTTTGTTCTGAGCAAGCTCACTGTTCGGACACCATAGGAAACACAGTAGAGTAGAAGAGTGCTCTTTTCTCAAAAGCAGAGTGTGTTTTTTGTAAGGCAAGCTATCGTTTATTTCCCAGTCCTAAATGGAGTTGAATCACATGCAGTTTCTGGTCCTAAGAGCAAGAGTTGTTTTCTGGTAAGGAAAGTCACTATTGCGTTCTCTTTGCCATACACAGTGCAAATAGCACTCGCGTCTGTTCCCAGCAAGTACAGTGTATCGGACTGAAGAGGAGCTACTGTTCTTGTCAGTTTCCTAAGCAGAGTTGAACTAGATATGGCCCATGTGTGTAGGAAGCACAGTTATTATATTCTGAGCAAGCTCACTGTTCTGGCCCTATAGGAAACACAGTAGAGTAGAAGAGTGCTCTTTTCTCTAAAGCAGAGTGTGTTTCTTGTAAGGCGAGCTAGCGTTTGTTTCCCAGTCCTAAATGGAGTTGAGTCACATGCAGTTTTTGGTCCTACGAGCAAGAGTTGTTTTCTGGTAAGAAGAGTCACTATTGTGCTCCAAATGACATACACAGTGCAAATAGCACTCGTGTCTGTTCCCAGCAAGTACAGTGTATGGGACAGAAGAGGAGCTACTGTTCTTGCCAGTTTCCTAAGCAGAGTTGAACTAGATATGGCCCGTGTGTAGGAAGCACAGTTCTTTTGTTCTGAGCAAGCTCACTGTTCGGACACCATAGGAAACACAGTAGAGTAGAAGAGTGCTCTTTTCTCAAAAGCAGAGTGTGTTTCTTGTAAGGCGAGCTAGCATTTGTTTCCCAGTCTTAAACGGAGTTGTTCACATGCAGTTTCTGGTCCTACGAGCAAGAGTTGTTTTCTGGTAAGGAAAGTCACTATTGTGCTCCAAATGCCATACAGAGTGCAAATAGCACACGCGTCTGTTCCCAGCAAGTACACTGTATCGGACTGAAGAGGAGCTACTGTTCTTGTCAGTTTCCTAAGCAGAGTTCAACTAGATATGGCCCTTGTGTCTAGGAAGCACAGTTCATTTGTTCTGAGCAAGCTCACTCTTCTGGCCCTATAGTAAACACTGTAGAGTAGAAGAGTGCTCTTTTCTCAAAAGCAGAGTGTGTTTCTTGTAAGGCGAGCTAGAGTTTGTTTCCCAGTCCTAAAGGGAGTTGAGTCACATGCAGTTTTTTGTCCTACGAGCAAGAGTTGTTTTCTGGTAAGAAGAGTAACTATTGTGCTCCAATTGCCATACACAGTGCAAATAGCTCTCGCGGCTGTACCCAGCAAGTACAGTGTATCAGACTGAGGAGGAGCTAATGTTCCTGTCAGTTTCCTAAGCAGAGTTGAACTAGATATGGCCCGTGTGTGTAGGAAGCACAGTTCTTATGTTCTGAGCAAGTTCACTGTTCTGGCCCTATAGGAAACACAGTAGAGTAGAAGAGTGCTCATTTCTCAAAAACAGAGTGTGTTTCTTGTAAGGCGAGCTAGCGTTTGTTTCCTAGTCATAAATGGAGTTGAATCACATGCAGTTTCTGGTCCTATGTACAAGAGTTGTTTTCTGGTAAGAAAAGTCACTTTGCGCTCCCATTGCCATTCACAGTGCAAATAGCACTCCCGTCTGTTCCCAGCAGTACAGTGTATTGGACTGAATAGGAGCTACTGTTCTTGTCAGTTTCCTAAGCAGAGTTGAACTACATATGGTCCATGTGTGTGGGAAGCACAGTTCTTTTGTTCTGAGCAAGCTCACTGTTCTGGCCCTATAGGAAACACAGTAGAGTAGAAGAGTGCTCTTTTCTCCAAAGCAGAGTGTGTTTCTTGTAAGGCGAGCTAGCGTTTGTTTGCCAGTCCTAAATGGAGTTGAATCACATGCAGTTTGTGGTCCTACGAGCAAGAGTTGTTTTATGGTAAGAAGAGTCACTATTGCGCTGCCATTGCCATACACAGGACAAATAGCACTGGCGTCTGTTCCCAGCAAGTACAGTGTATTGGACTGAAGAGGATCTACTGTTCTTGTCAGGTTCCTAAGCAGAATTGAACTAGATATGGTCTTGTGTGTAGGAAGCACAGTTCTTTTGTTCTGAGCAAGTTCACTGTTCGGACCCCATAGGAAACACAGTAGAGTAGAAGAGTGCTCTTTTCTCTAAAGCAGAGTGTGTTTCTTGTAAGGCGAGGTAGCGTTTTTTTCCCAGTCCTAAATGGAGTTGAATCACATGCAGTTTGTGGTCCTACGAGCAAGAGTTGTTTTCTGGTAAGGAAAGTCACTATTGCGCTCCCATTGCATTACACAGAACAAATAGCATTCGCGTCTGTTCCCAGCAAGTACAGTATATCGGACTGAAGAGGGCTACTGTTTTTGTTAGTTTCCTAAGTAGAATTGAACTAGATATGGCCCGTGTGTGTAGGAAGCACAGTTCTTGTGTTCTGAGCAAGCTCACTGTTCTGGCCGTATAGGAAACACAGTAGAGTAGAAGAGTGCTCTTTTCTCTAAAGCAGAGTGTGTTTCTTGTAAGGCGAGCTAGCTTTTGTTTCCTAGTCCTAAATGGAGTTGAATCACATTCAGTTTCTGGTCCTACGAACAAGAGTTGTTTTCTGGTAAGGAAAGTCACTTTGCGCTCCCATTGCCATTCACAGTGCAAAGAGCACTCCCGTCTGTTCCCAGCAGTACAGTGTATTGGACTGAATAGGTGCTACTGTTCTTGTCAGTTTCCTAAGCAGAGTTGAACTAGAAATGATCCGTGTGTGTAGGAAGCACACTTCTTTTGTTCTGAGCAAGCTCACTGTTTGGACACCATAGGAAACACAGTAGAGTAGAAGAGTGCTCTTTTCTCTAAAGCAGAGTATGTTTCTTGTAAGGCGAGCTAGCGTTTGTTTCCCAGTCCTAAATGGAGTTGAGTCACATGCAGTTTTTGGTCCTACGAGCAAGAGTTGTTTTCCGGTAAGAAGAGTCACTATTGCGCTCCAAATGCCATACACAGTGCAAATAGCACTCGTGTCTGTTCCCAGCAAGCACAGTGTATTGGACTGAATATCAGCTACTGTTCTTGTCAGTTTCCTAAGCAGAGATGAACTACATATGGTCCATGTGTGTGGGAAGCACAGTTCTTTTGTTCTGAGCAAGCTCACTGTTCGGACACCATAGGAAACACAGTAGAGTAGAAGAGTGCTCTTTTCTCAAAAGCAGAGTATGTTTCTTGTAAGGCGAGCTAGCGTTTCTTTCTCAGTCCTAAATGGAGTTGAATCACATGCAGTTTCTGGTCCTACGAGCAAGAGTTGTTTTCTGGTAAGGAAAGTCACTATTGCGCTCCCCTTGCCATACACAGTGCAAATAGCTCTCGCGTCTGTTCCCAGCAAGTACAGTGTATCAGACTGAGGAGGAGCTAATGTTCCTGTCAGTTTCCTAAGCAGAGTTGAACTAGATATGGCCCGTGTGTGTAGGAAGCACAGTTCTTATGTTCTGAGCAAGCTCACTGTTCGGACCCCATAGGAAACACAGTAGAGTAGAAGAGTGCTCTTTTCTCTAAAGCAGAGTGTGTTTCTTGTAAGGCGAGCTAGCATTTGTTTCCCAGTCCTAAACGGAGTTGAATCACATGCAGTTTCTGGTCCTACGAGCAAGAGTTGTTTTCTGGGAAAGAAAGTCCCTATTGTGCTCCCTTTGCCATACACAGTGCAAATAGCACACGCGTCTGTTCCCAGCAAGTACACTGTATCGGACTGAAGAGGAGCTACTGTTCTTGTCAGTTTCCTAAGCAGAGTTGAACTAGATATGGCCCTTGTGTCTAGGAAGCACAGTTCATTTGTTCTGAGCAAGCTCACTCTTCTGGCCCTATAGTAAACACAGTAGAGTAGAAGAGTGCTCTTTTCTCAAAAGCAGAGTGTGTTTCTTGTAAGGCGAGCTAGCGTTTGTTTCCCAGTCCTAAATGGAGTTGAGTCACATGCAGTTTTTGGTCCTACGAGCAAGAGTTGTTTTCCGGTAAGAAGAGTCACTATTGTGCTCCAAATGCCATACACAGTGCAAATAGCACTCGTTTCTGTTCCCAGCAAGTACAGTGTATCGGACTGAAGAGGAGCTACTGTTTTTGTCAGTTTCCTAAGCAGAGTTGAACTAGATATGGCCCGTTTGTTCAGGAAGCACAGTTATTATGTTCTGAGCAAGCTCACTGTTCTGGCCCTATAGGAAACACAGTAGAGTAGAAGAGTGCTCTTTTCTCTAAAGCAGAGTGTGTTTCTTGTAAGGCGAGCTAGCGTTTGTTTCCCAGTCCTAAATGGATTTGAGTCACATGCAGTTTTTGGTCCTACGAGCAAGAGTTGTTTTCCGGTAAGAAGAGTCACTATTGCGCTCCAAATGCCATACACAGTGCAAATAG
The DNA here is from genome assembly GCF_949786415.1 of Peromyscus eremicus. Lineage (NCBI taxonomy): Eukaryota > Metazoa > Chordata > Mammalia > Rodentia > Cricetidae > Peromyscus > Peromyscus eremicus. The sequence goes on along the minus strand of NW_026734540.1, from coordinate 212,419 downwards.
CACTCGTGTCTGTTCCCAGCAAGCACAGTGTATTGGACTGAATAGGAGCTACTGTTCTTGTCAGTTTCCTAAGCAGAGTTGAACTACATATGGTCCATGTGTGTGGGAAGCACAGTTATTATGTTCTCAGCAAGCTCACTGTTCTGGCCCTATAGGAAACACAGTAGAGTAGAAGAGTGCTCTTTTCTCTAAAGCAGAGTGTGTTTCTTGTAAGGCGAGCTAGTGTTTGTTTCCCAGTCCTAAATGGAGTTGAGTCACATGCAGTTTTTGGTCCTACGAGCAAGAGTTGTTTTCCGGTAAGAAGAGTCACTATTGTGCTCCAAATGCCATACACAGTGCAAATAGCACTCGTGTCTGTTCCCAGCAAGTACAGTGTATTGGACTGAATAGGAGCTACTGTTCGTGTCAGTTTCCTAAGCAGAGTTGAACTAGATATGGTCCATGTGTGTAGGAAGCACAGTTCTTTGTTCTGAGCAAGCTCACTGTTTGGACCCCATAGGAAACACAGTAGAGTAGAAGAGTGCTCTTTTCTCTAAAGCAGAGTGTGTTTCTTGTAAGGCGAGCTAGCGTTTGTTTCCCAGTCCTAAATGGAGTTGAATCCCATGCAGTTTCTGGTACTACGAGCAAGAGTTGTTTTCTGGTAAGAAGAGTCACTATTGCGCTGCCATTGCCATACACAGGACAAATAGCACTGGCGTCTGTTCACAACAAGTACAGTGTATTGGACTGAAGAGGATGTACTGTTATTGTCAGGTTCCGAAGCTGAATTGAACTAGATATGGCCATGTGTGTAGGAAGCACAGTTCTTTTGTTCTGAGCAAGCTCACTGTTCGGACACCATAGGAAACACAGTAGAGTAGAAGAGTGCTCTTTTCTCAAAAGCAGAGTGTGTTTTTTGTAAGGCAAGCTATCGTTTATTTCCCAGTCCTAAATGGAGTTGAATCACATGCAGTTTCTGGTCCTAAGAGCAAGAGTTGTTTTCTGGTAAGGAAAGTCACTATTGCGTTCCCTTTGCCATACACAGTGCAAATAGCACTCGCGTCTGTTCCCAGCAAGTACAGTGTATCGGACTGAAGAGGAGCTACTGTTCTTGTCAGTTTCCTAAGCAGAGTTGAACTAGATATGGCCCATGTGTGTAGGAAGCACAGTTATTATATTCTGAGCAAGCTCACTGTTCTGGCCCTATAGGAAACACAGTAGAGTAGAAGAGTGCTCTTTTCTCTAAAGCAGAGTGTGTTTCTTGTAAGGCGAGCTAGCGTTTGTTTCCCAGTCCTAAATGGAGTTGAGTCACATGCAGTTTTTGGTCCTACGAGCAAGAGTTGTTTTCTGGTAAGAAGAGTCACTATTGTGCTCCAAATGACATACACAGTGCAAATAGCACTCGTGTCTGTTCCCAGCAAGTACAGTGTATGGGACAGAAGAGGAGCTACTGTTCTTGCCAGTTTCCTAAGCAGAGTTGAACTAGATATGGCCCGTGTGTAGGAAGCACAGTTCTTTTGTTCTGAGCAAGCTCACTGTTCGGACACCATAGGAAACACAGTAGAGTAGAAGAGTGCTCTTTTCTCAAAAGCAGAGTGTGTTTCTTGTAAGGCGAGCTAGCATTTGTTTCCCAGTCCTAAACGGAGTTGAATCACATGCAGTTTCTGGTCCTACGAGCAAGAGTTGTTTTCTGGTAAGGAAAGTCACTATTGTGCTCCAAATGCCATACAGAGTGCAAATAGCACACGCGTCTGTTCCCAGCAAGTACACTGTATCGGACTGAAGAGGAGCTACTGTTCTTGTCAGTTTCCTAAGCCTAGTTCAACTAGATATGGCCCTTGTGTCTAGGAAGCACAGTTCATTTGTTCTGAGCAAGCTCACTCTTCTGGCCCTATAGTAAACACTGTAGAGTAGAAGAGTGCTCTTTTCTCAAAAGCAGAGTGTGTTTCTTGTAAGGCGAGCTAGAGTTTGTTTCCCAGTCCTAAAGGGAGTTGAGTCACATGCAGTTTTTTGTCCTACGAGCAAGAGTTGTTTTCTGGTAAGAAGAGTAACTATTGTGCTCCAATTGCCATACACAGTGCAAATAGCTCTCGCGGCTGTACCCAGCAAGTACAGTGTATCAGACTGAGGAGGAGCTAATGTTCCTGTCAGTTTCCTAAGCAGAGTTGAACTAGATATGGCCCGTGTGTGTAGGAAGCACAGTTCTTATGTTCTGAGCAAGTTCACTGTTCTGGCCCTATAGGAAACACAGTAGAGTAGAAGAGTGCTCATTTCTCAAAAACAGAGTGTGTTTCTTGTAAGGCGAGCTAGCTTTTGTTTCCTAGTCATAAATGGAGTTGAATCACATGCAGTTTCTGGTCCTATGTACAAGAGTTGTTTTCTGGTAAGAAAAGTCACTTTTCGCTCCCATTGCCATTCACAGTGCAAATAGCACTCCCGTCTGTTCCCAGCAGTACAGTGTATTGGACTGAATAGGAGCTACTGTTCTTGTCAGTTTCCTAAGCAGAGTTGAACTACATATGGTCCATGTGTGTGGGAAGCACAGTTCTTTTGTTCTGAGCAAGCTCACTGTTCTGGCCCTATAGGAAACACAGTAGAGTAGAAGAGTGCTCTTTTCTCCAAAGCAGAGTGTGTTTCTTGTAAGGCGAGCTAGCGTTTGTTTGCCAGTCCTAAATGGAGTTGAATCACATGCAGTTTGTGGTCCTACGAGCAAGAGTTGTTTTATGGTAAGAAGAGTCACTATTGCGCTGCCATTGCCATACACAGGACAAATAGCACTGGCGTCTGTTCCCAGCAAGTACAGTGTATTGGACTGAAGAGGATCTACTGTTCTTGTCAGGTTCCTAAGCAGAATTGAACTAGATATGGTCTTGTGTGTAGGAAGCACAGTTCTTTTGTTCTGAGCAAGTTCACTGTTCGGACCCCATAGGAAACACAGTAGAGTAGAAGAGTGCTCTTTTCTCTAAAGCAGAGTGTGTTTCTTGTAAGGCGAGGTAGCGTTTTTTTCCCAGTCCTAAATGGAGTTGAATCACATGCAGTGTGTGGTCCTACGAGCAAGAGTTGTTTTCTGGTAAGGAAAGTCACTATTGCGCTCCCATTGCATTACACAGAACAAATAGCATTCGCGTCTGTTCCCAGCAAGTACAGTATATCGGACTGAAGAGGGCTACTGTTTTTGTTAGTTTCCTAAGTAGAATTGAACTAGATATGGCCCGTGTGTGTAGGAAGCACAGTTCTTGTGTTCTGAGCAAGCTCACTGTTCTGGCCGTATAGGAAACACAGTAGAGTAGAAGAGTGCTCTTTTCTCTAAAGCAGAGTGTGTTTCTTGTAAGGCGAGCTAGCTTTTGTTTCCTAGTCCTAAATGGAGTTGAATCACATTCAGTTTCTGGTCCTACGAACAAGAGTTGTTTTCTGGTAAGGAAAGTCACTTTGCGCTCCCATTGCCATTCACAGTGCAAAGAGCACTCCCGTCTGTTCCCAGCAGTACAGTGTATTGGACTGAATAGGTGCTACTGTTCTTGTCAGTTTCCTAAGCAGAGTTGAACTAGAAATGATCCGTGTGTGTAGGAAGCACACTTCTTTTGTTCTGAGCAAGCTCACTGTTTGGACACCATAGGAAACACAGTAGAGTAGAAGAGTGCTCTTTTCTCTAAAGCAGAGTATGTTTCTTGTAAGGCGAGCTAGCGTTTGTTTCCCAGTCCTAAATGGAGTTGAGTCACATGCAGTTTTTGGTCCTACGAGCAAGAGTTGTTTTCCGGTAAGAAGAGTCACTATTGCGCTCCAAATGCCATACACAGTGCAAATAGCACTCGTGTCTGTTCCCAGCAAGCACAGTGTATTGGACTGAATATCAGCTACTGTTCTTGTCAGTTTCCTAAGCAGAGATGAACTACATATGGTCCATGTGTGTGGGAAGCACAGTTCTTTTGTTCTGAGCAAGCTCACTGTTCGGACACCATAGGAAACACAGTAGAGTAGAAGAGTGCTCTTTTCTCAAAAGCAGAGTATGTTTCTTGTAAGGCGAGCTAGCGTTTCTTTCTCAGTCCTAAATGGAGTTGAATCACATGCAGTTTCTGGTCCTACGAGCAAGAGTTGTTTTCTGGTAAGGAAAGTCACTATTGCGCTCCCCTTGCCATACACAGTGCAAATAGCTCTCGCGTCTGTTCCCAGCAAGTACAGTGTATCAGACTGAGGAGGAGCTAATGTTCCTGTCAGTTTCCTAAGCAGAGTTGAACTAGATATGGCCCGTGTGTGTAGGAAGCACAGTTCTTATGTTCTGAGCAAGCTCACTGTTCGGACCCCATAGGAAACACAGTGGAGTAGAAGAGTGCTCTTTTCTCTAAAGCAGAGTGTGTTTCTTGTAAGGCGAGCTAGCATTTGTTTCCCAGTCCTAAACGGAGTTGAATCACATGCAGTTTCTGGTCCTACGAGCAAGAGTTGTTTTCTGGGAAAGAAAGTCCCTATTGTGCTCCCTTTGCCATACACAGTGCAAATAGCACACGCGTCTGTTCCCAGCAAGTACACTGTATCGGACTGAAGAGGAGCTACTGTTCTTGTCAGTTTCCTAAGCAGAGTTGAACTAGATATGGCCCGTGTGTGTAGGAAGCACAGTTCTTATGTTCTGAGCAAGTTCACTGTTCTGGCCCTATAGGAAACACAGTAGAGTAGAAGAGTGCTCTTTTCTCTAAAGCAGAGTGTGTTTCTTGTAAGGCGAGCTAGCGTTTGTTTCCCAGTCCTAAATGGAGTTGAGTCACATGCAGTTTTAGGTCCTACAAGCAAGAGTTGTTTTCTGGTAAGAAGAGTAACAATTGTGCTCCAAATGCCATACACAGTGCAAATAGCACTCGTGTCTGTTCCCAGCAAGTACAGTGTATCGGACAGAAGAGGAGCTACTGTTCTTGCCAGTTTACTAAGCAGAGTTGAACTAGATATGGCCCGTGTGTAGGAAGCACAGTTCTTTTGATCTGAGCAAGCTCACTGTTCGGACACCATAGGAAACACAGTAGAGTAGAAGAGTGCTCTTTTCTCAAAAGGAGAGTATGTTTCTTGTAAGGCGAGCTAGCGTTTCTTTCTCAGTCCTAAATGGAGTTGAATCACATGCAGTTTCTGGTCCTACGAGCAAGAGTTGTTTTCTGGTAAGGAAAGTCACTATTGCGCTGCCATTGCCATACACAGTGCAAATAGCACTCGCGTCTGTTCCCAGCAAGTACAGTGTATCGGACTGAAGAGGAGCTACTGTTTTTGTCAGTTTCCTAAGCAGAGTTGAACTAGATATGGCCCGTTTGTTCAGGAAGCACAGTTATTATGTTCTGAGCAAGCTCACTGTTCTGGCCCTATAGGAAACACAGTAGAGTAGAAGAGTGCTCTTTTCTCTAAAGCAGAGTGTGTTTCTTGTAAGGCGAGCTAGCGTTTGTTTCCCAGTCCTAAATGGATTTGAGTCACATGCAGTTTTTGGTCCTACGAGCAAGAGTTGTTTTCCGGTAAGAAGAGTCACTATTGCGCTCCAAATGCCATACACAGTGCAAATAGCACTCCCGTCTGTTCCCAGCAAGCACAGTGTATTGGACTGAATAGGAGCTACTGTTCTTGTCAGTTTCCTAAGCAGAGTTGAACTACATATGGTCCATGTGTGTGGGAAGCACAGTTCTTTTGTTCTGAGCAAGCTCACTCTTCTGGCCCTATAGGAAACACAGTAGAGTAGAAGAGTGCTCTTTTCTCCAAAGCAGAGTGTGTTTCTTGTAAGGCGAGCTAGCGTTTGTTTGCCAGTCCTAAATGGAGTTGAATCACATGCAGTTTCTGGTCCTATTAGCAAGAGTTCTTTTATGGTAAGAAGAGTCACTATTGCGCTGCCATTGCCATACACAGGAGAAATAGCACTGGCGTCTGTTCCCAGCAAGTACAGTGTATTGGACTGAAGAGGATCTACTGTTCTTGTCAGGTTCTTAAGCAGAATTGAACTAGATATGGTCTTGTGTGTAGGAAGCACAGTTCTTTTGTTCTGAGCAAGTTCACTGTTCGGACCCCATAGGAAACACAGTAGAGTAGAAGAGTGCTCTTTTCTCTAAAGCAGAGTGTGTTTCTTGTAAGGCGAGGTAGCCTTTTTTTCCCAGTCCTAAATGGAGTTGAATCACATGCAGTTTGTGGTCCTACGAGCAAGAGTTGTTTTCTGGTAAGGAAAGTCACTATTGCGCTCCCATTGCATTACACAGAACAAATAGCATTCGCGTCTGTTCCCAGCAAGTACAGTATATCGGACTGAAGAGGAGCTACTGTTTTTGTTAGTTTCCTAAGTAGAATTGAACTAGATATGGCCCGTGTGTGTAGGAAGCACAGTTCTTGTGTTCTGAGCAAGCTCACTGTTCTGGCCGTATAGGAAACACAGTAGAGTAGAAGAGTGCTCTTTTCTCTAAAGCAGAGTGTGTTTCTTGTAAGGCGAGCTAGCTTTTGTTTCCTAGTCCTAAATGGAGTTGAATCACATTCAGTTTCTGGTCCTACGAACAAGAGTTGTTTTCTGGTAAGGAAAGTCACTTTGCGCTCCCATTGCCATTCACAGTGCAAAGAGCACTCCCGTCTGTTCCCAGCAGTACAGTGTATTGGACTGAATAGGTGCTACTGTTCTTGTCAGTTTCCTAAGCAGAGTTGAACTAGAAATGATCCCTGTGTGTAGGAAGCACACTTCTTTTGTTCTGAGCAAGCTCACTGTTTGGACCCCATAGGAAACACAGTAGAGTAGAAGAGTGCTCTTTTCTCTAAAGCAGAGTATGTTTCTTGTAAGGCGAGCTAGCGTTTGTTTCCCAGTCCTAAATGGAGTTGAGTCACATGCAGTTTTTGGTCCTACGAGCAAGAGTTGTTTTCCGGTAGGAAGAGTCACTATTGCGCTCCAAATGCCATACACAGTGCAAATAGCACTCGTGTCTGTTCCCAGCAAGCACAGTGTATTGGACTGAATATGAGCTACTGTTCTTGTCAGTTTCCTAAGCAGAGTTGAACTACATATGGTCCATGTGTGTGGGAAGCACAGTTCTTTTGTTCTGAGCAAGCTCACTGTTCTGGCCCTATAGGAAACACAGTAGAGTAGAAGAGTGCTCTTTTCTCCAAAGCAGAGTGTGTTTCTTGTAAGGCGAGCTAGCGTTTGTTTGCCAGTCCTAAATGGAGTTGAGTCACATGCAGTTTTTGGTCCTACGAGCAAGAGTTGTTTTCTGGTAAGAAGAGTCACTATTGTGCTCCAATTGCCATACACAGTGTAAGTAGCTCTCGCGTCTGTTCTCAGCAAGTACAGTGTATCGGACTGAAGAGGAGCTACTGTTCTTGTCAGTTTCCTAAGCAGAGTTGAACTAGATATGGCCCGTGTGTGTAGGAAGCACAGTTCTTTTGTTCTGAGCAAGTTCACTGTTCTGGCCCTATAGGAAACACAGTAGAGTAGAAGAGTGCTCTTTTCTCTAAAGCAGAGTGTGTTTCTTGTAAGGCGAGCTAGCGTTTGTTTCCCAGTCCTAAATGGAGTTGAGTCACATGCAGTTTTAGGTCCTACGAGCAAGAGTTGTTTTCTGGTAAGAAGAGTCACAATTGTGCTCCAAATGCCATACACAGTGCAAATAGCACTCGTGTCTGTTCCCAGCAAGTACAGTGTATCGGACAGAAGAGGAGCTACTGTTCTTGCCAGTTTACTAAGCAGAGTTGAACTAGATATGGCCCGTGTGTAGGAAGCACAGTTCTTTTGATCTGAGCAAGCTCACTGTTCGGACACCATAGGAAACACAGTAGAGTAGAAGAGTGCTATTTTCTCAAAAGGAGAGTATGTTTCTTGTAAGGCGAGCTAGCGTTTCTTTCTCAGTCCTAAATGGAGTTGAATCACATGCAGTTTCTGGTCCTACGAGCAAGAGTTGTTTTCTGGTAAGGAAAGTCACTATTGCGCTGCCATTGCCATACACAGTGCAAATAGCACTCGCGTCTGTTCCCAGCAAGTACAGTGTATCGGACTGAAGAGGAGCTACTGTTTTTGTCAGTTTCCTAAGCAGAGTTGAACTAGATATGGCCCGTTTGTTCAGGAAGCACAGTTATTATGTTCTGAGCAAGCTCACTGTTCTGGCCGTATAGGAAACACAGTAGAGTAGAAGTGTGCTCTTTTCTCTAAAGCAGAGTGTGTTTCTTGTAAGGCGAGCTAGCTTTTGTTTCCTAGTCCTAAATGGAGTTGAATCACATGCAGTTTCTGGTCCTACGAACAAGAGTTGTTTTCTGGTAAGGAAAGTCACTTTGCGCTCCCATTGCCATTCACAGTGCAAATAGCACTCCCGTCTGTTCCCAGCAGTACAGTGTATTGGACTGAATAGGTGCTACTGTTCTTGTCAGTTTCCTAAGCAGAGTTGAACTAGAAATGATCCATGTGTGTAGGAAGCACACTTCTTTTGTTCTGAGCAAGCTCACTGTTTGGACCCCATAGGAAACACAGTAGAGTAGAAGAGTGCTCTTTTCTCTAAAGCAGAGTATGTTTCTTGTAAGGCGAGCTAGCGTTTGTTTCCCAGTCCTAAATGGAGTTGTATCCCATGCAGTTTCTGGTACTACGAGCAAGAGTTGTTTTCTGGTAAGAAGAGTCACTATTGCGCTGCCATTGCCATACACAGGACAAATAGCACTGGCGTCTGTTCGCAGCAAGTACAGTGTATTGGACTGAAGAGGATGTACTGTTATTGTCAGGTTCCGAAGCAGAATTGAACTAGATATGGCCATGTGTGTAGGAAGCACAGTTCTTTTGTTCTGAGCAAGCTCACTGTTCGGACACCATAGGAAACACAGTAGAGTAGAAGAGTGCTCTTTTCTCAAAAGCAGAGTGTGTTTTTTGTAAGGCAAGCTATCGTTTATTTCCCAGTCCTAAATGGAGTTGAATCACATGCAGTTTCTGGTCCTACGAGCAAGAGTTGTTTTCTGGTAAGGAAAGTCACTATTGCGTTCCCTTTGCCATACACAGTGCAAATAGCACTCGCGTCTGTTCCCAGCAAGTACAGTGTATCGGACTGAAGAGGAGCTACTGTTCTTGTCAGTTTCCTAAGCAGAGTTGAACTAGATATGGCCCGTTTGTTTAGGAAGCACAATTATTAAGTTCTGAGCAAGCTCACTGTTCTGGCCCTATAGGAAACACAGTAGAGTAGAAGAGTGCTCTTTTCTCTAAAGCAGAGTGTGTTTCTTGTAAGGCGAGCTAGCGTTTGTTTCCCAGTCCTAAATGGAGTTGAGTCACATGCAGTTTTTGGTCCTACGAGCAAGAGTTGTTTTCTGGTAAGAATAGTCACTATTGTGCTCCAAATGCCATACACAGTGCAAATAGCACTCGTGTCTGTTCCCAGCAAGTACAGTGTATTGGACAGAAGAGGAGCTACTGTTCTTGCCAGTTTCCTAAGCAGAGTTGAACTAGATATGGCCCGTGTGTAGGAAGCACAGTTCTTTTGTTCTGAGCAAGCTCACTGTTCGGACACCATAGGAAACACAGTAGAGTAGAAGAGTGCTCTTTTCTCAAAAGCAGAGTATGTTTCTTGTAAGGCGAGCTAGCGTTTCTTTCTCAGTCCTAAATGGAGTTGAATCACATGCAGTTTCTGGTCCTACGAGCAAGAGTTGTTTTCTGGTAAGGAAAGTCACTATTGCGCTGCCATTGCCATACACAGTGCAAATAGCACTCGCGTCTGTTCCCAGCAAGTACAGTGTATCGGACTGAAGAGGAGCTACTGTTTTTGTCAGTTTCCTAAGCAGAGTTGAACTAGATATGGCCCGTTTGTTTAGGAAGCACAGTTATTATGTTCTGAGCAAGCTCACTGTTCTGGCCCTATAGGAAACACAGTAGAGTAGAAGAGTGCTCTTTTCTCTAAAGCAGAGTGTGTTTCTTGTAAGGCGAGCTAGCGTTTGTTTCCCAGTCCTAAATGGATTTGAGTCACATGCAGTTTTTGGTCCTACGAGCAAGAGTTGTTTTCCGGTAAGAAGAGTCACTATTGCGCTCTAAATGCCATACACAGTGCAAATAGCACTCGTGTCTCTTCCCAGCAAGCACAGGGTATTGGACTGAATAGGAGCTACTGTTCTTGTCTGTTTCCTAAGCAGAGTTGAACTACATATGGTCCATGTGTGTGGGAAGCACAGTTCTTTTGTTCTGAGCAAGCTCACTGTTCTGGCCCTATAGGAAACACAGTAGAGTAGAAGAGTGCTCTTTTCTCCAAAGCAGAGTGTGTTTCTTGTAAGGCGAGCTAGCGTTTGTTTGCCAGTCCTAAATGGAGTTGAGTCACATGCAGTTTTTGGTCCTACGAGCAAGAGTTGTTTTCTGGTAAGAAGAGTTACTATTGTGCTCCAATTGCCATACACAGTGCAAGTAGCTCTCGCGTCTGTTCTCAGCAAGTACAGTGTATCGGACTGAAGAGGAGCTACTGTTCTTGTCAGTTTCCTAAGCAGAGTTGAACTAGATATGGCCCGTGTGTGTAGGAAGCACAGTTCTTTTGTTCTGAGCAAGCTCACTGTTCTGGCCCTATAGGAAACACAGTAGAGTAGAAGAGTGCTCTTTTCTCTAAAGCAGAGTGTGTTTCTTGTAAGGCGAGCTCGCGTTTGTTTCCCAGTCCTAAATGGAGTTGAGTCACAGGCAGTTTTTCGTCCTATGAGCAAGAGTTGTTTTCTGGTAAGAAGAGTCACTATTGCGCTCCAAATGCCATACACAGTGCAAATAGCACTCGCGTCTGTTTCCAGCAAGCACAGTGTATTGGACTGAATAGGAGCTACTGTTCTTGTCAGTTTCCTAAGCAGAGTTGAACTACATATGGTCCATGTGTGTGGGAAGCACAGTTCTTTTGTTCTGAGCAAGCTCACTGTTCTGGCCCTATAGGAAACACAGTAGAGTAGAAGAGTGCTCTTTTCTCAAAAGCAGAGTGTGTTTCATGTAAGGCGAGCTAGCATTTGTTTCCCATTCCTAAATGGAGTTGAATCACATGCAGTTTCTGGACCTACGAGCAAGAGTTTTTTTCTGGTAAAGAAAGTCACTATTGTGCTCCCATGGCCATACACAGTGCAAATAGCACTCGCGTCTGTTCCCAGCAAGTACAGTGTATCGGACAGAAGAGGAGCTACTGTTCTTGCCAGTTTCCTAAGCAGAGTTGAACTAGATATGGCCCGTGTGTAGGAAGCACAGTTCTTTCGTTCTGAGAAAGCTCACTGTTCGGACACCATAGGAAACACAGTAGAGTAGAAGAGTGCTCTTTTCTCAAAAGCAGAGTATGTTTCTTGTAAGGCGAGCTAGCGTTTCTTTCTCAGTCCTAAATGGAGTTCAATCACATGCAGTTTCTGGTCCTACGAGCAAGAGTTGTTTTCTTGTAAGGAAAGTCACTATTGCGCTGCCATTGCCATACACAGTGCAAATAGCACTCGCGTCTGTTCCCAGCAAGTACAGTGTATCAGACTGAAGAGGAGCTAATGTTCCTGTCAGTTTCCTAAGCAGAGTTGAACTAGATATGGCCCGTGTGTGTAGGAAGCACAGTTCTTATGTTCTGAGCAAGTTCACTGTTCTGGCCCTATAGGAAACACAGTAGAGTAGAAGAGTGCTCTTTTCTCTAAAGCAGAGTGTGTTTCTTGTAAGGCGAGCTAGCGTTTGTTTCCCAGTACTAAATGGAGTTGAGTCACATGCAGTTTTTGGTCCTACGAGCAAGAGTTGTTTTCCGGTAAGAAGAGTCACTATTGCGCTCCAAATGCCATACACAGTGCAAATAGCACTCGTGTCTGTTCCCAGCAAGCACAGTGTATTGGACTGAATAGGAGCTACTGTTCTTGTCAGTTTCCTAAGCAGAGTTGAACTACATATGGTCCATGTGTGTGGGAAGCACAGTTCTTTTGTTCTGAGCAAGCTCACTGTTCTGGCCCTATAGGAAACACAGTAGAGTAGAAGAGTGCTCTTTTCTCCAAAGCAGAGTGTGTTTCTTGTAAGGCGAGCTAGCGTTTGTTTGCCAGTCCTAAATGGAGTTGAATTACATGCAGTTTCTGGTCCTATTAGCAAGAGTTCTTTTATGGTAAGAAGAGTCACTATTGCGCTGCCATTGCCATACACAGGACAAATAGCACTGGCGTCTGTTCCCAGCAAGTACAGTGTATTGGACTGAAGAGGATCTACTGTTCTTGTCAGGTTCCTAAGCAGAATTGAACTAGATATGGCCTTGTGTGTAGGAAGCACAGTTCTTTTGTTCTGAGCAAGTTCACTGTTCGGACCCCATAGGAAACACAGTAGAGTAGAAGAGTGCTCTTTTCTCTAAAGCAGAGTGTGTTTCTTGTAAGGCGAGGTAGCGTTTTTTTCCCAGTCCTATATGGAGTTGAATCACATGCAGTTTGTGGTCCTACGAGCAAGAGTTGTTTTCTGGTAAGGAAAGTCACTATTGCGCTCACATTGCATTACACAGAACAAATAGCATTCGCGTCTGTTCCCAGCAAGTACAGTATATCGGACTGAAGAGGAGCTACTGTTTTTGTTAGTTTCCTAAGTAGAATTGAACTAGATATGGCCCGTGTGTGTAGGAAGCACAGTTCTTATGTTCTGAGCAAGCTCACTGTTCTGGCCATATAGGAAACACAGTAGAGTAGAAGAGTGCTCTTTTCTCTAAAGCAGAGTGTGTTTCTTGTAAGGCGAGCTAGCTTTTGTTTCCTAGTCCTAAATGGAGTTGAATCACATGCAGTTTCTGGTCCTACGAACAAGAGTTGTTTTCTGGTAAGGAAAGTCACTTTGCGCTCCCATTGCCATTCACAGTGCAAATAGCACTCCCGTCTGTTCCCAGCAGTACAGTGTATTGGACTGAATAGGTGCTACTGTTCTTGTCAGTTTCCTAAGCAGAGTTGAACTAGAAATGATCCGTGTGTGTAGGAAGCACACTTCTTTTCTTCTGAGCAAGCTCACTGTTTGGACCCCATAGGAAACACAGTAGAGTAGAAGAGTGCTCTTTTCTCTAAAGCTGAGTATGTTTCTTGTAAGGCGAGCTAGCGTTTGTTTCCCAGTCCTAAATGAAGTTGAATCCCATGCAGTTTCTGGTACTACGAGCAAGAGTTGTTTTCTGGTAAGAAGAGTCACTATTGCGCTGCCATTGCCATACACAGGACAAATAGCACTGGCGTCTGTTCGCAGCAAGTACAGTGTATTGGACTGAAGAGGATGTACTGTTATTGTCAGGTTCCGAAGCAGAATTGAACTAGATATGGCCATGTGTGTAGGAAGCACAGTTCTTTTGTTCTGAGCAAGCTCACTGTTCGGACACCATAGGAAACACAGTAGAGTAGAAGAGTGCTCTTTTCTCAAAAGCAGAGTGGGTTTTTTGTAAGGCAAGCTATCGTTTTTTTCCCAGTCCTAAATGGAGTTGAATCACATGCAGTTTCTGGTCCTACGAGCAAGAGTTGTGTTCTGGTAAGGAAAGTCACTATTGCGCTCACATTGCATTACACAGAACAAATAGCACTCGCGTCTGTTCCCAGCAAGTACAGTGTATCGGACTGAAGAGGAGCTACTGTTTTTGTCAGTTTCCTAAGCAGAGTTGAACTAGATATGGCCCGTTTGTTCAGGAAGCACAGTTATTATGTTCTGAGCAAGCTCACTGTTCTGGCCGTATAGGAAACACAGTAGAGTAGAAGTGTGCTCTTTTCTCTAAAGCAGAGTGTGTTTCTTGTAAGGCGAGCTAGCTTTTGTTTCCTAGTCCTAAATGGAGTTGAATCACATGCAGTTTCTGGTCCTACGAACAAGAGTTGTTTTCTGGTAAGGAAAGTCACTTTGCGCTCCCATTGCCATTCACAGTGCAAATAGCACTCCCGTCTGTTCCCAGCAGTACAGTGTATTGGACTGAATAGGTGCTACTGTTCTTGTCAGTTTCCTAAGCAGAGTTGAACTAGAAATGATCCATGTGTGTAGGAAGCACACTTCTTTTGTTCTGAGCAAGCTCACTGTTTGGACCCCATAGGAAACACAGTAGAGTAGAAGAGTGCTCTTTTCTCTAAAGCAGAGTATGTTTCTTGTAAGGCGAGCTAGCGTTTGTTTCCCAGTCCTAAATGGAGTTGTATCCCATGCAGTTTTTGGTCCTACGAGCAAGAGTTGTTTTCTGGTAAGAAGAGTCACTATTGCGCTGCCATTGCCATACACAGGACAAATAGCACTGGCGTCTGTTCGCAGCAAGTACAGTGTATTGGACTGAAGAGGATGTACTGTTATTGTCAGGTTCCGAAGCAGAATTGAACTAGATATGGCCATGTGTGTAGGAAGCACAGTTCTTTTGTTCTGAGCAAGCTCACTGTTCGGACACCATAGGAAACACAGTAGAGTAGAAGAGTGCTCTTTTCTCAAAAGCAGAGTGTGTTTTTTGTAAGGCAAGCTATCGTTTATTTCCCAGTCCTAAATGGAGTTGAGTCACATGCAGTTTTTGGTCCTACGAGCAAGAGTTGTTTTCTGGTAAGAAGAGTCACTATTGTGCTCCAAATGCCATACACAGTGCAAATAGCACTCGTGTCTGTTCCCAGCAAGTACAGTGTATCGGACAGAAGAGGAGCTACTGTTCTTGCCAGTTTCCTAAGCAGAGTTGAACTAGATATGGCCCGTGTGTAGGAAGCACAGTTCTTTTGTTCTGAGCAAGCTCACTGTTCGGACACCATAGGAAACACAGTAGAGTAGAAGAGTGCTCTTTTCTCAAAAGCAGAGTATGTTTCTTGTAAGGCGAGCTAGCGTTTCTTTCTCAGTCCTAAATGGAGTTGAATCACATGCAGTTTCTGGTCCTAGGAGCAAGACTTGTTTTCTGGTAAGGAAAGTCACTATTGCGCTGCCATTGCCATACACAGTGCAAATAGCACTCGCGTCTGTTCCCAGCAAGTACAGTGTATCGGACTGAAGAGGAGCTACTGTTTTTGTCAGTTTCCTAAGCAGAGTTGAACTAGATATGGCCCGTTTGTTTGGGAAGCACAGTTATTATGTTCTGAGCAAGCTCACTGTTCTGGCCCTATAGGAAACACAGTAGAGTAGAAGAGTGCTCTTTTCTCTAAAGCAGAGTGTGTTTCTTGTAAGGCGAGCTAGCGTTTGTTTCCCAGGCCTAAATGGAGTTGAGTCAAATGCAGTTTTTGGTCCTACGAGCAAGAGTTGTTTTCCGGTAAGAAGAGTCACTATTGCGCTCCAAATGACATACACAGTGCAAATAGCACTCGTGTCTTTTCCCAGCAAGCACAATGTATTGGACTGAATAGGAGCTACTGTTCTTGTCAGTTTCCTAAGCAGAGTTGAACTACATATGGTCCATGTGTGTGGGAAGCACAGTTCTTTTGTTCTGAGCAAGCTCACTGTTCTGGCCCTATAGGAAACACAGTAGAGTAGAAGAGTGCTCTTTTCTCCAAAGCAGAGTGTGTTTCTTGTAAGGCGAGCTAGCGTTTGTTTGCCATTCCTAAATGGAGTTGAGTCACATGCAGTTTTTGGTCCTACGAGCTAGAGTTGTTTTCTGGTAAGAAGAGTCACTATTGTGCTCCAATTGCCATACACAGTGCAAGTAGCTCTCGCGTCTGTTCTCAGCAAGTACAGTGTATCGGACTGAAGAGGAGCTACTGTTCTTGTCAGTTTCCTAAGCAGAGTTGAACTAGATATGGCCCGTGTGTGTAGGAAGCACAGTTCTTTTGTTCAGAGCAAGCTCACTGTTCTGGCCCTATAGAAAACACAGTAGAGTAGAAGAGTGCTCTTTTTTCTAAAGCAGAGTGTGTTTCTTGTAAGGCGAGCTCGCGTTTGTTTCCCAGTCCTAAATGGAATTGAGTCACAGGCAGTTTTTCATCCTACGAGCAAGAGTTGTTTTCTGGTAAGAAGAGTCACTATTGCGCTCCAAATGCCATACACAGTGCAAATAGCACTCGCGTCTGTTTCCAGCAAGCACAGTGTATTGGACTGAATAGGAGCTACTGTTCTTGTCAGTTTCCTAAGCAGAGTTGAACTACATATGGTCCATGTGTGTGGGAAGCACAGTTCTTTTGTTCTGAGCAAGCTCACTGTTCTGGCCCTATAGGAAACACAGTAGAGTAGAAGAGTGCTCTTTTCTCAAAAGCAGAGTGTGTTTCATGTAAGGCGAGCTAGCATTTGTTTCCCATTCCTAAATGGAGTTGAATCACATGCAGTTTCTGGACCTACGAGCAAGAGTTTTTTTCTGGTAAAGAAAGTCACGATTGCGCTCCCTTTGCCATACACAGTGCAAATAGCACTCGCGTCTGTTCCCAGCAAGTACAGTGTATCGGACAGAAGAGGAACTACTGTTCTTGCCAGTTTCCTAAGCAGAGTTGAACTAGATATGGCCCGTGTGTAGGAAGCACAGTTCTTTTGTTCTGAGCAAGCTCACTGTTTGGACACCATAGGAAACACAGTAGAGTAGAAGAGTGATCTTTTCTCAAAAGCAGAGTATGTTTCTTTTAAGGCGAGCTAGCGTTTCTTTCTCAGTCCTAAATGGAGTTGAATCACATGCAGTTTCTGGTCCTACGAGCAAGAGTTGTTTTCTGTTAAGGAAAGTCACTATTGCGCTCCCCTTGCCATACACAGTGCAAATAGCTCTCGTGTCTGTTCCCAGCAAGTACAGTGTATCAGACTGAGGAGGAGCTAATGTTCCTGTCAGTTTCCTAAGCAGAGTTGAACTAGATATGGCCCATGTGTGTAGGAAGCACAGTTCTTATGTTCTGAGCAAGTTCACTGTTCTGGGCCTATAGGAAACACAGTAGAGTAGAAGAGTGCTCTTTTCTCAAAAGCAGAGTGTGTTTCTTGTAAGGCGAGCTAGCTTTTGTTTCCTAGTCCTAAATGGAGTTGAATCACATGCAGTTTCTGGTCCTACGAACAAGAGTTGTTTTCTGGTAAGGAAAGTCACTTTGCGCTCCCATTGCCATTCACAGTGCAAATAGCACTCCTGTCTGTTCCCAGCAGTACAGTGTATTGGACTGAATAGGTGCTACTGTTCTTGTCAGTTTCCTAAGCAGAGTTGAACTAGAAATGATCCGTGTGTGTAGGAAGCACACTTCTTTTCTTCTGAGCAAGCTCACTGTTTGGACCCCATAGGAAACACAGTAGAGTAGAAGAGTGCTCTTTTCTCTAAAGCAGAGTGTGTTTCTTGTAAGGCGAGCTAGCGTTTGTTTCCCAGTCCTAAATGGAGTTGAATCCCATGCAGTTTCTGGTACTATGAGCAAGAGTTGTTTTCTGGTAAGAAGAGTCACTATTGCGCTGCCATTGCCATACACAGGACAAATAGCACTGGCGTCTGTTCCCAGCAAGTACAGTGTATTGGACTGAAGAGGATCTACTGTTATTGTCAGGTTCCGAAGCAGATTTGAACTAGATATGGCCATGTGTGTAGGAAGCACAGTTCTTTTGTTCTGAGCAAGCTCACTGTTCGGACACCATAGGAAACACAGTAGAGTAGAAGAGTGCTCTTTTCTCAAAAGCAGAGTGTGTTTTTTGTAAGGCAAGCTATCGTTTATTTCCCAGTCCTAAATGGAGTTGAATCACATGCAGTTTCTGGTCCTACGAGCAAGAGTTGTTTTCTGGTAAGGAAAGTCACTATTGCGCTGCCATTGCCATACACAGTGCAAATAGCACTCGCGTCTGTTTCCAGCAAGTACAGTGTATCGGACTGAAGAGGAGCTACTGTTCTTGTCAGTTTCCTAAGCAGAGTTGAACTAGATATGGCCCGTTTGTTTAGGAAGCACAGTTATTATGTTCTGAGCAAGCTCACTGTTCTGGCCCTATAGGAAACACAGTAGAGTAGAAGAGTGCTCTTTTCTCTAAAGCAGAGTGTGTTTCTTGTAAGGCGAGCTCGCGTTTGTTTCCCAGTCCTAAATGGAGTTGATTCACAGGCAGTTTTTCATCCTACGAGCAAGAGTTGTTTTCTGGTAAGAAGAGTCACTATTGCGCTCCAAATGCCATACACAGTGCAAATAGCACTCGCGTCTGTTTCCAGCAAGCACAGTGTATTGGACTGAATAGGAGCTACTGTTCTTGTCAGTTTCCTAAGCAGAGTTGAACTACATATGGTCCATGTGTGTGGGAAGCACAGTTCTTTTGTTCTGAGCAAGCTCACTGTTCTGGCCCTATAGGAAACACAGTAGAGTAGAAGAGTGCTCTTTTCTCAAAAGCAGAGTGTGTTTCATGTAAGGCGAGCTAGCATTTGTTTCCCATTCCTAAATGGAGTTGAATCACATGCAGTTTCTGGACCTACGAGCAAGAGTTTTTTTCTGGTAAAAAAAGTCACTATTGCGCTCCCATTGCAATACACAGTGCAAATAGCACTCGCGTCTGTTCCCAGCAAGTACAGTGTATCGGACAGAAGAGGAACTACTGTTCTTGCCAGTTTCCTAAGCAGAGTTGAACTAGATATGGCCCGTGTGTAGGAAGCACAGTTCTTTTGTTCTGAGCAAGCTCACTGTTCGGACACCATAGGAAACACAGTAGAGTAGAAGAGTGCTCTTTTCTTAAAAGCAGAGTATGTTTCTTTTAAGGCGAGCTGGCGTTTCTTTCTCAGTCCTAAATGGAGTTGAATCACATGCAGTTTCTGGTCCTACGAGCAAGAGTTGTTTTCTGTTAAGGAAAGTCACTATTGCGCTCCCCTTGCCATACACAGTGCAAATAGCTCTCGCGTCTGTTCCCAGCAAGTACAGTGTATCAGACTGAGGAGGAGCTAATGTTCCTGTCAGTTTCCTAAGCAGAGTTGAACTAGATATGGCCTGTGTGTGTAGGAAGCACAGTTCTTATGTTCTGAGCAAGTTCACTGTTCTGGCCCTATAGGAAACACAGTAGAGTAGAAGAGTGCTCTTTTCTCAAAAGCAGAGTGTGTTTCTTGTAAGGCGAGCTAGCGTTTGTTTCCTAGTCCTAAATGGAGTTGAATCACATGCAGTTTCTGGTCCTACGAACAAGAGTTGTTTTCTGGTAAGGAAAGACACTTTGCGCTCCCATTGCCATTCACAGTGCAAATAGCACTCCTGTCTGTTCCCAGCAGTACAGTGTATTGGACTGAATAGGTGCTACTGTTCTTGTCAGTTTCCTAAGCAGAGTTGAACTAGAAATGATCCGTGTGTGTAGGAAGCACACTTCTTTTCTTCTGAGCAAGCTCACTGTTTGGACCCCATAGGAAACACAGTAGAGTAGAAGAGTGCTCTTTTCTCTAAAGCAGAGTGTGTTTCTTGTAAGGCGAGCTAGCGTTTGTTTCCCAGTCCTAAATGGAGTTGAATCCCATGCAGTTTCTGGTACTATGAGCAAGAGTTGTTTTCTGGTAAGAAGAGTCACTATTGCGCTGCCATTGCCATACACAGGACAAATAGCACTGGCGTCTGTTCCCAGCAAGTACAGTGTATTGGACTGAAAAGGATCTACTGTTATTGTCAGGTTCCGAAGCAGATTTGAACTAGATATGGCCATGTGTGTAGGAAGCACAGTTCTTTTGTTCTGAGCAAGCTCACTGTTCGGACACCATAGGAAACACAGTAGAGTAGAAGAGTGCTCTTTTCTCAAAAGCAGAGTGTGTTTTTTGTAAGGCAAGCTATCGTTTATTTCCCAGTCCTAAATGGAGTTGAATCACATGCAGTTTCTGGTCCTACGAGCAAGAGTTGTTTTCTGGTAAGGAAAGTCACTATTGCGCTGCCATTGCCATATACAGTGCAAATAGCACTCGCGTCTGTTTCCAGCAAGTACAGTGTATCGGACTGAAGAGGAGCTACTGTTCTTGTCAGTTTCCTAAGCAGAGTTGAACTAGATATGGCCTGTTTGTTTAGGAAGCACAGTTATTATGTTCTGAGCAAGCTTACTGTTCTGGCCCTATAGGAAACACAGTAGAGTAGAAGAGTGCTCTTTTCTCTAAAGCAGAGTGTGTTTCTTGTAAGGAGAGCTAGCGTTTGTTTCCCAGCCCTAAATGGAGTTGAGTCACATGCAGTTTTTGGTCCTACGAGCAAGAGTTGTTTTCTGGTAAGAAGAGTCACTATTGTGCTCCAAATACCATACACAGTGCAAATAGCACTCGTGTCTGTTCCCAGCAAGTACAGTGTATCGGACAGAAGAGGAGCTACTGTTCTTGCCAGTTTCCTAAGGAGAGTTGAACTAGATATGGCCCGTGTGAAGGAAGCACAGTTCTTTTGTTCTGAGCAAGCTCACTGTTCGGACACCATAGGAAACACAGTAGAGTAGAAGAGTGCTCTTTTCTCAAAAGCAGAGTATGTTTCTTGTAAGGCGAGCTAGCGTTTCTTTCTCAGTCCTAAATGGAGTTGAATCACATGCAGTTTCTGGTCCTACGAGCAAGAGTTGTTTTCTGGTAAGGAAAGTCACTATTGCGCTGCCATTGCCATACACAGTGCAAACAGCACTCGCGTCTGTTCCCAGCAAGTACAGTGTATCGGACTGAAGAGGAGCTACTGTTTTTGTCAGTTTCCTAAGCAGAGTTGAACTAGATATGGCCCGTTTGTTTAGGAAGCACAGTTATTATGTTCTGAGCAAGCTCACTGTTCTGGCCCTATAGGAAACACAGTAGAGTAGAAGAGTGCTCTTTTCTCCAAAGCAGAGTGTGTTTCTTGTAAGGCGAGCTAGCGTTTGTTTGCCAGTCCTAAATGGAGTTGAATCACATGCAGTTTCTGGTCCTACGAGCAAGAGTTGTTTTATGGTAAGAAGAGTCACTATTGCGCTGCCATTGCCATACACAGGACAAATAGCAATGGCGTCTGTTCCCAGCAAGTACAGTGTATTGGACTGAAGAGGATCTACTGTTCTTGTCAGGTTCCTAAGCAGAATTGAACTAGATATGGCCTTGTGTGTAGGAAGCACAGTTCTTTTGTTCTGAGCAAGTTCACTGTTCGGACCCCATAGGAAACACAGTAGAGTAGAAGAGTGCTCTTTTCTCAAAAGCAGAGTGTGTTTCTTGTAAGGCGAGCTAGCGTTTTTTTCCCAGTCCTAAATGGAGTTGAATCACATGCAGTTTGTGGTCCTACGAGCAAGAGTTGTTTTCTGGTAAGGAAAGTCACTATTGCGCTCCCATTGCACTACACAGAACAAATAGCATTCGCGTCTGTTCCCAGCAAGTACAGTATATCGGACTGAAGAGGAGCTACTGTTTTTGTTAGTTTCCTAAGTAGAATTGAACTAGATATGGCCCGTGTGTGTAGGAAGCACAGTTCTTATGTTCTGAGCAAGCTCACTGTTCTGGCCGTATAGGAAACACAGTAGAGTAGAAGAGTGCTCTTTTCTCTAAAGCAGAGTGTGTTTCTTGTAAGGCGAGCTAGCTTTTGTTTCCTAGTCCTAAATGTAGTTCAATCACATGCAGTTTCTGGTCCTACGAACAAGAGTTGTTTTCTGGTAAGGAAAGTCACTTTGCGCTCCCATTGCCATTCACAGTGCAAATAGCACTCCCGTCTGTTCCCAGCAGTACAGTGTATTGGACTGAATAGGTGCTACTGTTCTTGTCAGTTTCCTAAGCAGAGTTGAACTAGAAATGATCCGTGTGTGTAGGAAGCACACTTCTTTTGTTCTGAGCAAGCTCACTGTTTGGACCCCATAGGAAACACAGTAGAGTAGAAGAGTGCTCTTTTCTCAAAAGCAGAGAGTGTTTTTTGTAAGGCAAGCTATCGTTTATTTCCCAGTCCTAAATGGAGTTGAATCACATGCAGTTTCTGGTCCTACGAGCAAGAGTTGTTTTCTGGTAAGGAAAGTCACTATTTGGTTCCCTTTGCCATACACAGTGCAAATAGCACTCGCGTCTGTTCCCAGCAAGTACAGTGTATCGGACTGAAGAGGAGCTACTGTTCTTGTCAGTTTCCTAAGCAGAGTTGAACTAGATATGGCCCGTTTGTTTAGGAAGCACAGTTATTATGTTCTGAGCAAGCTCACTGTTCTGGCCCTATAGGAAACACAGTAGAGTAGAAGAGTGCTCTTTTCTCTAAAGCAGAGTGTGTTTCTTGTAAGGAGAGCTAGCGTTTGTTTCCCAGCCCTAAATGGAGTTGAGTCACATGCAGTTTTTGGTCCTATGAGCAAGAGTTGTTTTCCGGTAAGAAGAGTCACTATTGTGCTCCAAATGCCATACACAGTGCAAATAGCACTCGTGTCTGTTCCCAGCAAGTACAGTGTATTGGACTGATTAGGAGCTACTGTTCGTGTCAGTTTCCTAAGCAGAGTTGAACTAAATATGGTCCATGTGTGTAGGAAGCACAGTTCTTTGTTCTGAGCAAGCTCACTGTTCGGACCACGTAGGAAACACAGTAGAGTAGAAGAGTGCTCTTTTCTCTACAGCAGAGTGTGTTTCTTGTAAGGCGAGCTAGCATTTGTTTCCCAGTCCTAAACGGAGTTGAATCATATGCAGTTTCTGGTCCTACGAGCAAGAGTTGTTTTCTGGTAAGGAAAGTCACTATTGTGCTCCCTTTGCCATACACAGTGCAAATAGCACACGCGTCTGTTCCCAGCAAGTACACTGTATCGGACTGAAGAGGAGCTACTGTTCTTGTCAGTTTCCTAAGCAGAGTTGAACTAGATATGCCCCTTGTGTCTAGGAAGCACAGTTCATTTGTTCTGAGCAAGCTCACTCTTCTGGCCCTATAGTAAACGCAGTAGAGTAGAAGAGTGCTCTTTTCTCAAAAGCATAGTGTGTTTCTTGTAAGGCGAGCTAGAGTTTGTTTCCCAGTCCTAAAGGGAGTTGAGTCACATGCAGTTTTTTGTCCTACGAGCAAGAGTTGTTTTCTGGTAAGAAGAGTCACTATTGTGCTCCAATTCCCTTACACAGTGCAAATAGCTCTCGCGGCTGTACCCAGCAAGTACAGTGTATCAGACTGAGGAGGAGCTAATGTTCCTGTCAGTTTCCTAAGCAGAGTTGAACTAGATATGGCCCGTGTGTGTAGGAAGCACAGTTCTTATGTTCTGAGCAAGTTCACTGTTCTGGCCCTATAGGAAACACAGTAGAGTAGAAGAGTGCTCTTTTCTCAAAAGCAGAGTGTGTTTCTTGTAAGGCGAGCTAGCGTTTGTTTCCTAGTCCTAAATGGAGTTGAATCACATGCAGTTTCTGGTCCTACGAACAAGAGTTGTTTTCTGGTAAGGAAAGACACTTTGCGCTCCCATTGCCATTCACAGTGCAAATAGCACTCCTGTCTGTTCCCAGCAGTACAGTGTATTGGACTGAATAGGTGCTACTGTTCTTGTCAGTTTCCTAAGCAGAGTTGAACTAGAAATGATCCGTGTGTGTAGGAAGCACACTTCTTTTCTTCTGAGCAAGCTCACTGTTTGGACCCCATAGGAAACACAGTAGAGTAGAAGAGTGCTCTTTTCTCTAAAGCAGAGTGTGTTTCTTGTAAGGCGAGCTAGCGTTTGTTTCCCAGTCCTAAATGGAGTTGAATCCCATGCAGTTTCTGGTACTATGAGCAAGAGTTGTTTTCTGGTAAGAAGAGTCACTATTGCGCTGCCATTGCCATACACAGGACAAATAGCACTGGCGTCTGTTCCCAGCAAGTACAGTGTATTGGACTGAAAAGGATCTACTGTTATTGTCAGGTTCCGAAGCAGATTTGAACTAGATATGGCCATGTGTGTAGGAAGCACAGTTCTTTTGTTCTGAGCAAGCTCACTGTTCGGACACCATAGGAAACACAGTAGAGTAGAAGAGTGCTCTTTTCTCAAAAGCAGAGTGTGTTTTTTGTAAGGCAAGCTATCGTTTATTTCCCAGTCCTAAATGGAGTTGAATCACATGCAGTTTCTGGTCCTACGAGCAAGAGTTGTTTTCTGGTAAGGAAAGTCACTATTGCGCTGCCATTGCCATACACAGTGCAAATAGCACTCGCGTCTGTTTCCAGCAAGTACAGTGTATCGGACTGAAGAGGAGCTACTGTTCTTGTCAGTTTCCTAAGCAGAGTTGAACTAGATATGGCCCGTTTGTTTAGGAAGCACAGTTATTATGTTCTGAGCAAGCTTACTGTTCTGGCCCTATAGGAAACACAGTAGAGTAGAAGAGTGCTCTTTTCTCTAAAGCAGAGTGTGTTTCTTGTAAGGAGAGCTAGCGTTTGTTTCCCAGCCCTAAATGGAGTTGAGTCACATGCAGTTTTTGGTCCTACGAGCAAGAGTTGTTTTCTGGTAAGAAGAGTCACTATTGTGCTCCAAATACCATACACAGTGCAAATAGCACTCGTGTCTGTTCCCAGCAAGTACAGTGTATCGGACAGAAGAGGAGCTACTGTTCTTGCCAGTTTCCTAAGGAGAGTTGAACTAGATATGGCCCGTGTGAAGGAAGCACAGTTCTTTTGTTCTGAGCAAGCTCACTGTTCGGACACCATAGGAAACACAGTAGAGTAGAAGAGTGCTCTTTTCTCAAAAGCAGAGTATGTTTCTTGTAAGGCGAGCTAGCGTTTCTTTCTGAGTCCTAAATGGAGTTGAATCACATGCAGTTTCTGGTCCTACGAGCAAGAGTTGTTTTCTGGTAAGGAAAGTCACTATTGCGCTGCCATTGCCATACACAGTGCAAACAGCACTCGCGTCTGTTCCCAGCAAGTACAGTGTATCGGACTGAAGAGGAGCTACTGTTTTTGTCAGTTTCCTAAGCAGAGTTGAACTAGATATGGCCCGTTTGTTTAGGAAGCACAGTTATTATGTTCTGAGCAAGCTCACTGTTCTGGCCCTATAGGAAACACAGTAGAGTAGAAGAGTGCTCTTTTCTCCAAAGCAGAGTGTGTTTCTTGTAAGGCGAGCTAGCGTTTGTTTGCCAGTCCTAAATGGAGTTGAATCACATGCAGTTTCTGGTCCTACGAGCAAGAGTTGTTTTATGGTAAGAAGAGTCACTATTGCGCTGCCATTGCCATACACAGGACAAATAGCACTGGCGTCTGTTCCCAGCAAGTACAGTGTATTGGACTGAAGAGGATCTACTGTTCTTGTCAGGTTCCTAAGCAGAATTGAACTAGATATGGCCTTGTGTGTAGGAAGCACAGTTCTTTTGTTCTGAGCAAGTTCACTGTTCGGACCCCATAGGAAACACAGTAGAGTAGAAGAGTGCTCTTTTCTCAAAAGCAGAGTGTGTTTCTTGTAAGGCGAGCTAGCGTTTTTTTCCCAGTCCTAAATGGAGTTGAATCACATGCAGTTTGTGGTCCTACGAGCAAGAGTTGTTTTCTGGTAAGGAAAGTCACTATTGCGCTCCCATTGCATTACACAGAACAAATAGCATTCGCGTCTGTTCCCAGCAAGTACAGTATATCGGACTGAAGAGGAGCTACTGTTTTTGTTAGTTTCCTAAGTAGAATTGAACTAGATATGGCCCGTGTGTGTAGGAAGCACAGTTCTTATGTTCTGAGCAAGCTCACTGTTCTGGCCGTATAGGAAACACAGTAGAGTAGAAGAGTGCTCTTTTCTCTAAAGCAGAGTGTGTTTCTTGTAAGGCGAGCTAGCTTTTGTTTCCTAGTCCTAAATGTAGTTCAATCACATGCAGTTTCTGGTCCTACGAACAAGAGTTGTTTTCTGGTAAGGAAAGTCACTTTGCGCTCCCATTGCCATTCACAGTGCAAATAGCACTCCCGTCTGTTCCCAGCAGTACAGTGTATTGGACTGAATAGGTGCTACTGTTCTTGTCAGTTTCCTAAGCAGAGTTGAACTAGAAATGATCCGTGTGTGTAGGAAGCACACTTCTTTTGTTCTGAGCAAGCTCACTGTTTGGACCCCATAGGAAACACAGTAGAGTAGAAGAGTGCTCTTTTCTCAAAAGCAGAGAGTGTTTTTTGTAAGGCAAGCTATCGTTTATTTCCCAGTCCTAAATGGAGTTGAATCACATGCAGTTTCTGGTCCTACGAGCAAGAGTTGTTTTCTGGTAAGGAAAGTCACTATTTGGTTCCCTTTGCCATACACAGTGCAAATAGCACTCGCGTCTGTTCCCAGCAAGTACAGTGTATCGGACTGAAGAGGAGCTACTGTTCTTGTCAGTTTCCTAAGCAGAGTTGAACTAGATATGGCCCGTTTGTTTAGGAAGCACAGTTATTATGTTCTGAGCAAGCTCACTGTTCTGGCCCTATAGGAAACACAGTAGAGTAGAAGAGTGCTCTTTTCTCTAAAGCAGAGTGTGTTTCTTGTAAGGCGAGCTAGCGTTTGTTTCCCAGTCCTAAATGGAGTTGAGTCACATGCAGTTTTTGGTCCTACGAGCAAGAGTTGTTTTCTGGTAAGAAGAGTCACTATTGTGCTGCAAATGCCATACACAGTGCAAATAGCACTCGTGTCTGTTCCCCGCAAGTACAGTGTATCGGACAGAAGAGGAGCTACTGTTCTTGCCAGTTTCCTAAGCAGAGTTGAACTAGATATGGCCCGTGTGTAGGAAGCACAGTTCTTTTGTTCTGAGCAAGCTCACTGTTCGGACACCATAGGAAACACAGTAGAGTAGAAGAGTGCTCTTTTCTCAAAAGCAGAGTATGTTTCTTGTAAGGCGAGCTAGCGTTTCTTTCTCAGTCCTAAATGGAGTTGAATCACATGCAGTTTCTGGTCCTACGAGCAAGAGTTGTTTTCTGGTAAGGAAAGTCACTATTGCGCTGCCATTGCCATACACAGTGCAAATAGCACTCGCGTCTGTTCCCAGCAAGTACAGTGTATCGGACTGAAGAGGTGCTACTGTTTTTTGTCAGTTTCCTAAGCCGAGTTGAACTAGATATGGCCCGTTTGTTTAGGAAGCACAGTTATTATGTTCTGAGCAAGCTCACTGTTCTGGCCCTATAGGAAACACTGTAGAGTAGAAGAGTGCTCTTTTCTCTAAAGCAGAGTGTGTTTCTTGTAAGGCGAGCTAGCGTTTGTTTCCCAGTCCTAAATGGAGTTGAGTCACATGCAGTTTATGGTCCTACGAGCAAGAGTTGTTTTCCGGTAAGAAGAGTCACTATTGCGCTCCAAATGCCATACACAGTGCAAATAGCACTCGTGTCTGTTCCCAGCAAGCACAGTGTATTGGACTGAATAGGAGCTACTGTTCTTGTCAGTTTCCTAAGCAGAGTTGAACTAGAAATGATCCGTGTGTGTAGGAAGAACACTTCTTTTGTTCTGAGCAAGCTCACTGTTCGGACACCATAGGAAACACAGTAGAGTAAAAGAGTGCTCTTTTCTCAAAAGCAGAGTGTGTTTTTTGTAAGGCAAGCTATCGTTTATTTCCCAGTCCTAAATGGAGTTGAATCACATGCAGTTTCTGGTCCTACGAGCAAGAGTTGTTTTCTGGTAAGGAAAGTCACTATTGTGTTCCCTTTGCCATACACAGTGCAAATAGCACTCGCGTCTGTTCCCAGCAAGTACAGTGTATCGGACTGAAGAGGAGCTACTGTTCTTGTCAGTTTCCTAAGCAGAGTTGAACTAAATATGGCCCGTTTGTTTAGGAAGCACAGTTATTATGTTCTGAGCAAGCTCACTGTTCTGGCCCTATAGGAAACACAGTAGAGTAGAAGAGTGCTCTTTTCTCTAAAGCAGAGTGTGTTTCTTGTAAGGCGAGCTAGCGTTTGTTTCCCAGTCCTAAATGGAGTTGAGTCACATGCAGTTTTTGGTCCTACGAGCAAGAGTTGATTTCTGGTAAGAAGAGTCACTATTGTGCTCCAAATGCCATACACAGTGCAAATAGCAATCGTGTCTGTTCCCAGCAAGTACAGTGTATCGGACAGAAGAGGAGCTACTGTTCTTGCCAGTTTCCTAAGCAGAGTTGAACTAGATATGGCCCGTGTGTAGGAAGCACAGTTCTTTTGTTCTGAGCAAGCTCACTGTTCGGACACCATAGGAAACACAGTAGAGTAGAAGAGTGCTCTTTTCTCAAAAGCAGAGTATGTTTCTTGTAAGGCGAGCTAGCGTTTCTTTCTCAGTCCTAAATGGAGTTGAATCACATGCAGTTTCTGGTCCTACGAGCAAGAGTTGTTTTCCGGTAAGAAGAGTCACTATTGCGCTCCAAATGCCATACACAGTGCAAATAGCACTCGTGTCTGTTCCCAGCAAGCACAGTGTATTGGACTGAATAGGAGCTACTGTTCTTGTCAGTTTCCTAAGCAGAGTTGAACTACATATGGTCCATGTGTGTGGGAAGCACAGTTCTTTTGTTCTGAGCAAGCTCACTGTTCTGGCCCTATAGGAAACACAGTAGAGTAGAAGAGTGCTCTTTTCTCCAAAGCAGAGTGTGTTTCTTGTAAGGCGAGCTAGCGTTTGTTTGCCATTCCTAAATGGAGTTGAGTCACATGCAGTTTTTGGTCCTACGAGCTAGAGTTGTTTTCTGGTAAGAAGAGTCACTATTGTGCTCCAATTGCCATACAGAGTGCAAGTAGCTCTCGCGTCTGTTCCCAGCAAGTACAGTGTATCAGACTGAGGAGGAGCTAATGTTCCTGTCAGTTTCCTAAGCAGAGTTGAACTAGATATGGCCCATGTGTGTAGGAAGCACAGTTCTTATGTTCTGAGCAAGTTCACTGTTCTGGCCCTATAGGAAACACAGTAGAGTAGAAGAGTGCTCTTTTCTCAAAAGCAGAGTGTGTTTCTTGTAAGGCGAGCTAGCGTTTGTTTCCTAGTCCTAAATGGAGTTGAATCACATGCAGTTTCTGGTCCTACGAACAAGAGTTGTTTTCTGGTAAGGAAAGTCACTTTGCGCTCCCATTGCCATTCACAGTGCAAATAGCACTCCTGTCTGTTCCCAGCAGTACAGTGTATTGGACTGAATAGGTGCTACTGTTCTTGTCAGTTTCCTAAGCAGAGTTGAACTAGAAATGATCCGTGTGTGTAGGAAGCACACTTCTTTTCTTCTGAGCAAGCTCACTGTTTGGACCCCATAGGAAACACAGTAGAGTAGAAGAGTGCTCTTTTCTCTAAAGCAGAGTGTGTTTCTTGTAAGGCGAGCTAGCGTTTGTTTCCCAGTCCTAAATGGAGTTGAATCCCATGCAGTTTCTGGTACTACGAGCAAGAGTTGTTTTCTGGTAAGAAGAGTCACTATTGCGCTGCCATTGCCATACACAGGAAAAATAGCACTGGCGTCTGTTCCCAGCAAGTACAGTGTATTGGACTGAAGAGGATCTACTGTTATTGTCAGGTTCCGAAGCAGATTTGAACTATATATGGCCATGTGTGTAGGAAGCACAGTTCTTTTGTTCTGAGCAAGCTCACTGTTCGGACACCATAGGAAACACAGTAGAGTAGAAGAGTGCTCTTTTCTCAAAAGCAGAGTGTGTTTTTTGTAAGGCAATCTATCGTTTATTTCCCAGTCCTAAATGGAGTTGAATCACATGCAGTTTCTGGTCCTACGAGCAAGAGTTGTTTTCTGGTAAGGAAAGTCACTATTGCGCTGCCATTGCCATACACAGTGCAAATAGCACTCGCGTCTGTTTCCAGCAAGTACAGTGTATCGGACTGAAGAGGAGCTACTGTTCTTGTCAGTTTCCTAAGCAGAGTTGAACTAGATATGGCCCGTTTGTTTAGGAAGCACAGTTATTATGTTCTGAGCAAGCTCACTGTTCTGGCCCTATAGGAAACACAGTAGAGTAGAAGAGTGCTCTTTTCTCTAAAGCAGAGTGTGTTTCTTGTAAGGCGAGCTAGCATTTGTTTCCCAGTCCTAAATGGAGTTGAGTCACATGCAGTTTTTGGTCCTATGAGCAAGAGTTGTTTTCTGGTAAGAAGAGTCACTATTGTGCTGCAAATGCCCTATACAGTCCAAATAGCACTCGTGTCTGTTCCCAGCAAGTACAGTGTATCGGACAGAAGAGGAGCTACTGTTCTTGCCAGTTTCCTAAGCAGAGTTGAACTAGATATGGCCCGTGTGTAGGAAGCACAGTTCTTTTGTTCTGAGCAAGCTCACTGTTCGGACACCATAAAAAACACAGTAGAGTAGAAGAGTGCTCTTTTCTCAAAAGCAGAGTATGTTTCTTGTAAGGCGAGCTAGCGTTTCTTTCTCAGTCCTAAATGGAGTTGAATCACATGCAGTTTCTGGTCCTACGAGCAAGAGTTGTTTTCTGGTAAGGAAAGTCACTATTGCGCTGCCATTGCCATACACAGTGCAAATAGCACTCGCGTCAGTTCCCAGCAAGTACAGTGTATCGGACTGAAGAGGAGCTACTGTTTTTGTCAGTTTCCTAAGCAGAGTTGAACTAGATATGGCCCGTTTGTTTAGGAATCACAGTTATTATGTACTGAGCAAGCTCACTGTTCTGGCCCTATAAAAAAAACAGTAGAGTAGAAGAGTGCTCTTTTCTCTAAAGCAGAGTGTGTTTCTTGTAAGGCGAGCTAGCGTTTGTTTCCCAGTCCTAAATGGAGTTGAGTCACATGCAGTTTTTGGTCCTACGAGCAAGAGTTGTTTTCCGGTAAGAAGAGTCACTATTGCGCTCCAAATGCCATACACAGTGCAAATAGCACTCGTGTCTGTTCCCAGCAAGCACAGTGTATTGGACTGAATAGGAGCTACTGTTCTTGTCAGTTTCCTAAGCAGAGTTGAACTACATATGGTCCATGTGTGTGGGAAGCACAGTTCTTTTGTTCTGAGCAAGCTCACTGTTCTGGCCCTATAGGAAACCCAGTAGAGTAGAAGAGTGCTCTTTTCTCAAAAGCAGAGTGTGTTTCTTGTAAGGCGAGCTAGTGTTTTTTTGCCAGTCCTAAATGGAGTTGAATCACATGCAGTTTCTGGTCCTACGAGCAAGAGTTGTTTTATGGTAAGAAGAGTCACTATTGCGCTGCCATTGCATTACACAGAACAAATAGCATTCGCGTCTGTTCCCAGCAAGTACAGTATATCGGACTGAAGAGGAGCTACTGTTTTTGTTAGTTTCCTAAGTAGAATTGAACTAGATATGGCCCGTGAGTGTAGGAAGCACAGTTCTTATGTTCTGAGCAAGCTCACTGTTCTGGCCGTATAGGAAACACAGTAGAGTAGAAGAGTGTTCTTTTCTCTAAAGCAGAGTGTGTTTCTTGTAAGGCGAGCTAGCTTTTGTTTCCTAGTCCTAAATGGAGTTTAATCACATGCAGTTTCTGGTCCTACGAACAAGAGTTGTTTTCTGGTAAGGAAAGTCACTTTGCGCTCCCATTGCCATTCACAGTGCAAATAGCACTCCCGTCTGTTCCCAGCAGTACAGTGTATTGGACTGAATAGGTGCTACTGTTCTTGTCAGTTTCCTAAGCAGAGTTGAACTAGAAATGATCCGTGTGTGTAGAAAGCACACTTCTTTTGTTCTGAGCAAGCTCACTGTTTGGACCCCATAGGAAACACAGTAGAGTAGAAGAGTGCTCTTTTCTATAAAGCAGAGTGTGTTTCTTGTAAGGCGAGCTAGCGTTTGTTTCCCAGGCCTAAATGGAGTTGAATACCATGCAGTTTCTGGTACTACGAGCAAGAGTTGTTTTCTGGTAAGAAGAGTCAACATTGCGCTGCCATTGCCATACACAGGACAAATAGCACTGGCGTCTGTTCGCAGCAAGTACAGTGTATTGGACTGAAGAGGATGTACTGTTATTGTCAGGTTCCGAAGCAGAATTGAACTAGATATGGCCATGTCTGTTGGAAGCACAGTTCTTTTGTTCTGAGCAAGCTCACTGTTCGGACCCCATAGGAAACACAGTAGAGTAGAAGAGTGCTCTTTTCTCAAAAGCAGAGTGTGTTTTTTTTAAGGCAAGCTATCGTTTATTTCCCAGTCCTAAATGGAGTTGAATCACATGCAGTTTCTGGTCCTACGAGCAAGAGTTGTTTTCTGGTAAGGAAAGTCACTATTGCGTTCCCTTTGCCATACACAGTGCAAATAGCACTCGCGTCTGTTCCCAGCAAGTACAGTGTATCGGACTGAAGAGGAGCTACTGTTCTTGTCAGTTTCCTAAGCAGAGTTGAACTAGATATGGCCCGTTTGTTTAGGAAGCACAGTTATTATGTTCTGAGCAAGCTCACTGTTCTGGCCCTATAGGAAACACAGTAGAGTAGAAGAGTGCTCTTTTCTCTAAAGCAGAGTGTGTTTCTTGTAAGGCGAGCTAGCGTTTGTTTCCCAGTCCTAAATGGAGTTGAGTCACATGCAGTTTTTGGTCCTACGAGCAAGAGTTGTTTTCTGGTAAGAAGAGTCACTATTGTGCTCCAAATGCCATACACAGTGCAAATACCACTCGTGTCTGTTCCCAGCAAGTACAGTGTATCGGACAGAAGAGGAGCTACTGTTCTTGCCAGTTTCCTAAGCAGAGTTGAACTAGATATGGCCCGTGTGTAGGAAGCACAGTTCTTTTGTTCTGAGCAAGCTCACTGTTCGGACACCATAGGAAACACTGTAGAGTAGAAGAGTGCTCTTTTCTCAAAAGCAGAGTATGTTTCTTGTAAGGCGAGCTAGCGTTTCTTTCTCAGTCCTAAATGGAGTTGAATCACATACAGTTTCTGGTCCTACGAGCAAGAGTTGTTTTCTGGTAAGGAAAGTCACTATTGCGCTGCCATTGCCATACACAGTGCAAATAGCACTCGCGTCTGTTCCCAGCAAGTACAGTGTATCGGACTGAAGAGGAGCTACTGTTTTTGTCAGTTTCCTAAGCAGAGTTGAACTAGATATGGCCCGTTTGTTTAGGAAGCACAGTTATTATGTTCTGAGCAAGCTCACTGTTCTGGCCCTATAGGAAACACAGTAGAGTAGAAGAGTGCTCTTTTCTCCAAAGCAGAGTGTGTTTCTTGTAAGGCGAGCTAGCGTTTGTTTGCCAGTCCTAAATGGAGTAGAATCACATGCAGTTTCTGGTCCTACGAGCAAGAGTTGTTTTATGGTAAGAAGAGTCACTATTGCGCTGCCATTGCCATACACAGGACAAATAGCACTGGCGTCTGTTCCCAGCAAGTACAGTGTATTGGACTGAAGAGGATCTACTGTTCTTGTCAGGTTCCTAAGCAGAATTGAACTAGATATGGCCTTGTGTGTAGGAAGCACAGTTCTTTTGTTCTGAGCAAGTTCACTGTTCGGACCCCATAGGAAACACAGTAGAGTAGAAGAGTGCTCTTTTCTCAAAAGCAGAGTGTGTTTCTTGTAAGGCGAGCTAGCGTTTTTTTCCCAGTCCTAAATGGAGTTGAATCACATGCAGTTTGTGGTCCTACGAGCAAGAGTTGTTTTCTGGTAAGGAAAGTCACTATTGCGCTCCCATTGCATTACACAGAACAAATAGCATTCGCGTCTGTTCCCAGCAAGTACAGTATATCAGACTGAAGAGGAGCTACTGTTTTTGTTAGTTTCCTAAGTAGAATTGAACTAGATATGGCCCGTGTGTGTAGGAAGCACAGTTCTTATGTTCTGAGCAAGCTCACTGTTCTGGCCGTATAGGAAACACAGTAGAGTAGAAGAGTGCTCTTTTCTCTAAAGCAGAGTGTGTTTCTTGTAAGGCGAGCTAGCTTTTGTTTCCTAGTCCTAAATGGAGTTCAATCACATGCAGTTTCTGGTCCTACGAACAAGAGTTGTTTTCTGGTAAGGAAAGTCACTTTGCGCTCCCATTGCCATTCACAGTGCAAATAGCACTCCCGTCTGTTCCCAGCAGTACAGTGTATTGGACTGAATAGGTGCTACTGTTCTTGTCAGTTTCCTAAGTAGAGTTGAACTAGAAAAGATCCGTGTGTGTAGGAAGCACACTTCTTTTGTTCTGAGCAAGCTCACTGTTTGGACCCCATAGGAAACACAGTAGAGTAGAAGAGTGCTCTTTTCTCAAAAGCAGAGAGTGTTTTTTGTAAGGCAAGCTATCGTTTATTTCCCAGTCCTAAATGGAGTTGAATCACATGCAGTTTCTGGTCCTACGAGCAAGAGTTGTTTTCTGGTAAGGAAAGTCACTATTTGGTTCCCTTTGCCATACACAGTGCAAATAGCACTCGCGTCTGTTCCCAGCAAGTACAGTGTATCGGACTGAAGAGGAGCTACTGTTCTTGTCAGTTTCCTAAGCAGAGTTGAACTAGATATGGCCCGTTTGTTTAGGAAGCACAGTTATTATGTTCTGAGCAAGCTCACTGTTCTGGCCCTATAGGAAACACAGTAGAGTAGAAGAGTGCTCTTTTCTCTAAAGCAGAGTGTGTTTCTTGTAAGGCGAGCTAGCGTTTGTTTCCCAGTCCTAAATGGAGTTGAGTCACATGCAGTTTTTGGTCCTACGAGCAAGAGTTGTTTTCTGGTAAGAAGAGTCACTATTGTGCTGCAAATGCCATACACAGTGCAAATAGGACTCGTGTCTGTTCCCAGCAAGTACAGTGTATCGGACAGAAGAGGAGCTACTGTTCTTGCCAGTTTCCTAAGCAGAGTTGAACTAGATATGGCCCGTGTGTAGGAAGCACAGTTCTTTTGTTCTGAGCAAGCTCACTGTTCGGACACCATAGGAAACACAGTAGAGTAGAAGAGTGCTCTTTTCTCAAAAGCAGAGTATGTTTCTTGTAAGGCGAGCTAGCGTTTCTTTCTCAGTCCTAAATGGAGTTGAATCACATGCAGTTTCTGGTCCTACGAGCAAGAGTTGTTTTCTGGTAAGGAAAGTCACTATTGCGCTGCCATTGCCATACACAGTGCAAATAGCACTCGCGTCTGTTCCCAGCAAGTACAGTGTATCGGACTGAAGAGGAGCTACTGTTTTTTGTCAGTTTCCTAAGCAGAGTTGAACTAGATATGGCCCGTTTGTTTAGGAAGCACAGTTATCATGTTCTGAGCAAGCTCACTGTTCTGGCCCTATAGGAAACACAGTAGAGTAGAAGAGTGCTCTTTTCTCTAAAGCAGAGTGTGTTTCTTGTAAGGCGAGCTAGCGTTTGTTTCCCAGTCCTAAATGGAGTTGAGTCACATGCAGTTTATGGTCCTACGAGCAAGAGTTGTTTTCCGGTAAGAAGAGTCACTATTGCGCTCCAAATGCCATACACAGTGCAAATAGCACTCGTGTCTGTTCCCAGCAAGCACAGTGTATTGGACTGAATAGGAGCTACTGTTCTTGTCAGTTTCCTAAGCAGAGTTGAACTAGAAATGATCCGTGTGTGTAGGAAGCACACTTCTTTTGTTCTGAGCAAGCTCACTGTTTGGACCCCATAGGAAACACAGTAGAGTAGAAGAGTGCTCTTTTCTCTAAAGCAGAGTGTGTTTCTTGTAAGGCGAGCTAGCGTTTGTTTCCCAGTCCTAAATGGAGTTGAATCCCATGCAGTTTCTGGTACTACGAGCAAGAGTTGTTTTCTAGTAAGAAGAGTCACTATTGCGCTGCCATTGCCATACGCAGGACAAATAGCACTGGAGTCTGTTCGCAGCAAGTACAGTGTATTGGACTGAAGAGGATGTACTGTTATTGTCAGGTTCCGAAGCAGAATTGAACTAGATATGGCCATGTGTGTAGGAAGCACAGTTCTTTTGTTCTGAGCAAGCTCACTGTTCGGACACCATAGGAAACACAGTAGAGTAAAAGAGTGCTCTTTTCTCAAAAGCAGAGTGTGTTTTTTGTAAGGCAAGCTATCGTTTATTTCCCAGTCCTAAATGGAGTTGAATCACATGCAGTTTCTGGTCCTACGAGCAAGAGTTGTTTTCTGGTAAGGAAAGTCACTATTGCGTTCCCTTTGCCATACACAGTGCAAATAGCACTCGCGTCTGTTCCCAGCAAGTACAGTGTATCGGACTGAAGAGGAGCTACTGTTTTTGTCAGTTTCCTAAGCAGAGTTGAACTAGATATGGCCCGTTTGTTTAGGAAGCACAGTTCTTTTGTTCTGAGCAAGCTCACTGTTCGGACACCATAGGAAACACAGTAGAGTAGAAGAGTGCTCTTTTCTCAAAAGCAGAGTATGTTTCTTGTAAGGCGAGCTAGCGTTTCTTTCTCAGTCCTAAATGGAGTTGAATCACATGCAGTTTCTGGTCCTACGAGCAAGAGTTGTTTTCTGGTAAGGAAAGTCACTATTGCGCTGCCATTGCCATACACAGTGCAAATAGCACTCGCGTCTGTTCCCAGCAAGTACAGTGTATCAGACTGAAGAGGAGCTACTGTTTTTGTCAGTTTCCTAAGCAGAGTTGAACTAGATATGGCCCGTTTGTTTAGGAAGCACAGTTATTATGTTCTGAGCAAGCTCACTGTTCTGGCCCTATAGGAAACACAGTAGAGTAGAAGAGTGCTCTTTTCTCTAAAGCAGAGTGTGTTTCTTGTAAGGCGAGCTAGCGTTTGTTTCCCAGGCCTAAATGGAGTTGAGTCACATGCAGTTTTTGGTCCTACGAGCAAGAGTTGTTTTCAGGTAAGAAGAGTCACTATTGCGCTCCAAATGCCATACACAGTGCAAATAGCACTCGTGTCTGTTCCCAGCAAGCACAGTGTATTGGACTGAATAGGAGCTACTGTTCTTGTCAGTTTCCTAAGCAGAGTTGAACTACATATGGTCCATGTGTGTGGGAAGCACAGTTCTTTTGTTCTGAGCAAGCTCACTGTTCTGGCCCTATAGGAAACACAGTAGAGTAGAAGAGTGCTCTTTTCTCCAAAGCAGAGTGTGTTTCTTGTAAGGCGAGCTAGCGTTTGTTTGCCATTCCTAAATGGAGTTGAGTCACATGCAGTTTTTGGTCCTACGAGCTAGAGTTGTTTTCTGGTAAGAAGAGTCACTATTGTGCTCCAATTGCCATACACAGTGCAAGTAGCTCTCGCGTCTGTTCTCAGCAAGTACAGTGTATCGAACTGAAGAGGAGCTACTGTTCTTGTCAGTTTCCTAAGCAGAGTTGAACTAGATATGGCCCGTGTGTGTAGGAAGCACAGTTCTTTTGTTCTGAGCAAGCTCACTGTTCTGGCCCTATAGGAAACACAGTAGAGTAGAAGAGTGCTCTTTTTTCTAAAGCAGAGTGTGTTTCTTGTAAGGCGAGCTCGCGTTTGTTTCCCAGTCCTAAATGGAGTTGAGTCACAGGCAGTTTTTCGTCCTACGAGCAAGAGTTGTTTTCTGGTAAGGAAAGTCACTATTGCGCTGCCATTGCCATACACAGTGCAAATAGCACTCGCGTCTGTTCCCAGCAAGTACAGTGTATCGGACTGAAGAGGAGCTACTGTTTTTGTCAGTTTCCTAAGCAGAGTTGAACTAGATATGGCCCGTTTGTTTAGGAAGCACAGTTATTATGTTCTGAGCAAGCTCACTGTTCTGGCCCTATAGGAAACACAGTAGAGTAGAAGAGTGCTCTTTTCTCCAAAGCAGAGTGTGTTTCTTGTAAGGCGAGCTAGCGTTTGTTTGCCAGTCCTAAATGGAGTAGAATCACATGCAGTTTCTGGTCCTACGAGCAAGAGTTGTTTTATGGTAAGAAGAGTCACTATTGCGCTGCCATTGCCATACACAGGACAAATAGCACTGGCGTCTGTTCCCAGCAAGTACAGTGTATTGGACTGAAGAGGATCTACTGTTCTTGTCAGGTTCCTAAGCAGAATTGAACTAGATATGGCCTTGTGTGTAGGAAGCACAGTTCTTTTGTTCTGAGCAAGTTCACTGTTCGGACCCCATAGGAAACACAGTAGAGTAGAAGAGTGCTCTTTTCTCAAAAGCAGAGTGTGTTTCTTGTAAGGCGAGCTAGCGTTTTTTTCCCAGTCCTAAATGGAGTTGAATCACATGCAGTTTGTGGTCCTACGAGCAAGAGTTGTTTTCTGGTAAGGAAAGTCACTATTGCGCTCCCATTGCATTACACAGAACAAATAGCATTCGCGTCTGTTCCCAGCAAGTACAGTATATCAGACTGAAGAGGAGCTACTGTTTTTGTTAGTTTCCTAAGTAGAATTGAACTAGATATGGCCCGTGTGTGTAGGAAGCACAGTTCTTATGTTCTGAGCAAGCTCACTGTTCTGGCCGTATAGGAAACACAGTAGAGTAGAAGAGTGCTCTTTTCTCTAAAGCAGAGTGTGTTTCTTGTAAGGCGAGCTAGCTTTTGTTTCCTAGTCCTAAATGGAGTTCAATCACATGCAGTTTCTGGTCCTACGAACAAGAGTTGTTTTCTGGTAAGGAAAGTCACTTTGCGCTCCCATTGCCATTCACAGTGCAAATAGCACTCCCGTCTGTTCCCAGCAGTACAGTGTATTGGACTGAATAGGTGCTACTGTTCTTGTCAGTTTCCTAAGTAGAGTTGAACTAGAAAAGATCCGTGTGTGTAGGAAGCACACTTCTTTTGTTCTGAGCAAGCTCACTGTTTGGACCCCATAGGAAACACAGTAGAGTAGAAGAGTGCTCTTTTCTCAAAAGCAGAGAGTGTTTTTTGTAAGGCAAGCTATCGTTTATTTCCCAGTCCTAAATGGAGTTGAATCACATGCAGTTTCTGGTCCTACGAGCAAGAGTTGTTTTCTGGTAAGGAAAGTCACTATTTGGTTCCCTTTGCCATACACAGTGCAAATAGCACTCGCGTCTGTTCCCAGCAAGTACAGTGTATCGGACTGAAGAGGAGCTACTGTTCTTGTCAGTTTCCTAAGCAGAGTTGAACTAGATATGGCCCGTTTGTTTAGGAAGCACAGTTATTATGTTCTGAGCAAGCTCACTGTTCTGGCCCTATAGGAAACACAGTAGAGTAGAAGAGTGCTCTTTTCTCTAAAGCAGAGTGTGTTTCTTGTAAGGCGAGCTAGCGTTTGTTTCCCAGTCCTAAATGGAGTTGAGTCACATGCAGTTTTTGGTCCTACGAGCAAGAGTTGTTTTCTGGTAAGAAGAGTCACTATTGTGCTGCAAATGCCATACACAGTGCAAATAGGACTCGTGTCTGTTCCCAGCAAGTACAGTGTATCGGACAGAAGAGGAGCTACTGTTCTTGCCAGTTTCCTAAGCAGAGTTGAACTAGATATGGCCCGTGTGTAGGAAGCACAGTTCTTTTGTTCTGAGCAAGCTCACTGTTCGGACACCATAGGAAACACAGTAGAGTAGAAGAGTGCTCTTTTCTCAAAAGCAGAGTATGTTTCTTGTAAGGCGAGCTAGCGTTTCTTTCTCAGTCCTAAATGGAGTTGAATCACATGCAGTTTCTGGTCCTACGAGCAAGAGTTGTTTTCTGGTAAGGAAAGTCACTATTGCGCTGCCATTGCCATACACAGTGCAAATAGCACTCGCGTCTGTTCCCAGCAAGTACAGTGTATCGGACTGAAGAGGAGCTACTGTTTTTTGTCAGTTTCCTAAGCAGAGTTGAACTAGATATGGCCCGTTTGTTTAGGAAGCACAGTTATCATGTTCTGAGCAAGCTCACTGTTCTGGCCCTATAGGAAACACAGTAGAGTAGAAGAGTGCTCTTTTCTCTAAAGCAGAGTGTGTTTCTTGTAAGGCGAGCTAGCGTTTGTTTCCCAGTCCTAAATGGAGTTGAGTCACATGCAGTTTATGGTCCTACGAGCAAGAGTTGTTTTCCGGTAAGAAGAGTCACTATTGCGCTCCAAATGCCATACACAGTGCAAATAGCACTCGTGTCTGTTCCCAGCAAGCACAGTGTATTGGACTGAATAGGAGCTACTGTTCTTGTCAGTTTCCTAAGCAGAGTTGAACTAGAAATGATCCGTGTGTGTAGGAAGCACACTTCTTTTGTTCTGAGCAAGCTCACTGTTTGGACCCCATAGGAAACACAGTAGAGTAGAAGAGTGCTCTTTTCTCTAAAGCAGAGTGTGTTTCTTGTAAGGCGAGCTAGCGTTTGTTTCCCAGTCCTAAATGGAGTTGAATCCCATGCAGTTTCTGGTACTACGAGCAAGAGTTGTTTTCTAGTAAGAAGAGTCACTATTGCGCTGCCATTGCCATACGCAGGACAAATAGCACTGGAGTCTGTTCGCAGCAAGTACAGTGTATTGGACTGAAGAGGATGTACTGTTATTGTCAGGTTCCGAAGCAGAATTGAACTAGATATGGCCATGTGTGTAGGAAGCACAGTTCTTTTGTTCTGAGCAAGCTCACTGTTCGGACACCATAGGAAACACAGTAGAGTAAAAGAGTGCTCTTTTCTCAAAAGCAGAGTGTGTTTTTTGTAAGGCAAGCTATCGTTTATTTCCCAGTCCTAAATGGAGTTGAATCACATGCAGTTTCTGGTCCTACGAGCAAGAGTTGTTTTCTGGTAAGGAAAGTCACTATTGCGTTCCCTTTGCCATACACAGTGCAAATAGCACTCGCGTCTGTTCCCAGCAAGTACAGTGTATCGGACTGAAGAGGAGCTACTGTTTTTGTCAGTTTCCTAAGCAGAGTTGAACTAGATATGGCCCGTTTGTTTAGGAAGCACAGTTCTTTTGTTCTGAGCAAGCTCACTGTTCGGACACCATAGGAAACACAGTAGAGTAGAAGAGTGCTCTTTTCTCAAAAGCAGAGTATGTTTCTTGTAAGGCGAGCTAGCGTTTCTTTCTCAGTCCTAAATGGAGTTGAATCACATGCAGTTTCTGGTCCTACGAGCAAGAGTTGTTTTCTGGTAAGGAAAGTCACTATTGCGCTGCCATTGCCATACACAGTGCAAATAGCACTCGCGTCTGTTCCCAGCAAGTACAGTGTATCAGACTGAAGAGGAGCTACTGTTTTTGTCAGTTTCCTAAGCAGAGTTGAACTAGATATGGCCCGTTTGTTTAGGAAGCACAGTTATTATGTTCTGAGCAAGCTCACTGTTCTGGCCCTATAGGAAACACAGTAGAGTAGAAGAGTGCTCTTTTCTCTAAAGCAGAGTGTGTTTCTTGTAAGGCGAGCTAGCGTTTGTTTCCCAGGCCTAAATGGAGTTGAGTCACATGCAGTTTTTGGTCCTACGAGCAAGAGTTGTTTTCAGGTAAGAAGAGTCACTATTGCGCTCCAAATGCCATACACAGTGCAAATAGCACTCGTGTCTGTTCCCAGCAAGCACAGTGTATTGGACTGAATAGGAGCTACTGTTCTTGTCAGTTTCCTAAGCAGAGTTGAACTACATATGGTCCATGTGTGTGGGAAGCACAGTTCTTTTGTTCTGAGCAAGCTCACTGTTCTGGCCCTATAGGAAACACAGTAGAGTAGAAGAGTGCTCTTTTCTCCAAAGCAGAGTGTGTTTCTTGTAAGGCGAGCTAGCGTTTGTTTGCCATTCCTAAATGGAGTTGAGTCACATGCAGTTTTTGGTCCTACGAGCTAGAGTTGTTTTCTGGTAAGAAGAGTCACTATTGTGCTCCAATTGCCATACACAGTGCAAGTAGCTCTCGCGTCTGTTCTCAGCAAGTACAGTGTATCGAACTGAAGAGGAGCTACTGTTCTTGTCAGTTTCCTAAGCAGAGTTGAACTAGATATGGCCCGTGTGTGTAGGAAGCACAGTTCTTTTGTTCTGAGCAAGCTCACTGTTCTGGCCCTATAGGAAACACAGTAGAGTAGAAGAGTGCTCTTTTTTCTAAAGCAGAGTGTGTTTCTTGTAAGGCGAGCTCGCGTTTGTTTCCCAGTCCTAAATGGAGTTGAGTCACAGGCAGTTTTTCGTCCTACGAGCAAGAGTTGTTTTCTGGTAAGAAGAGTCACTATTGCGCTCCAAATGCCATACACAGTGCAAATAGCACTCGCGTCTGTTTCCAGCAAGCACAGTGTATTGGACTGAATAGGAGCTACTGTTCTTGTCAGTTTCCTAAACAGAGTTGAACTACATATGGTCCATGTGTGTGGGAAGCACAGTTCTTTTGTTCTGAGCAAGCTCACTGTTCTGGCCCTATAGGAAACACAGTAGAGTAGAAGAGTGCTCTTTTCTCAAAAGCAGAGTGTGTTTCATGTAAGGCGAGCTAGCATTTGTTTCCCATTCCTAAGTGGAGTTGAATCACATGCAGTTTCTGGACCTACGAGCAAGAGTTTTTTTCTGGTAAAGAAAGTCACTTTTGCGCTCTCATTGCCATACACGGTGCAAATAGTTCTCGCGTCTGTTCCCAGCAAGTACAGTGTATCAGACAGAAGAGGAGCTACTGTTCTTGCCAGTTTCCTAAGTAGAGTTGAACTAGATATGGCCCGTGTGTAGGAAGCACAGTTCTTTTGTTCTGAGCAAGCTCACTGTTCGGACACCATAGGAAACACAGTAGTGTAGAAGAGTGCTCTTTTCTCAAAAGCAGAGTATGTTTCTTGTAAGGCGAGCTAGCGTTTCTTTCTCAGTCCTAAATGGAGTTGAATCACATGCAGTTTCTGGTCCTACGAGCAAGAGTTGTTTTCTGGTAAGGAAAGTCACTATTGCGTTCCCTTTGCCATACACAGTGCAAATAGCACTCGCGTCTGTTCCCAGCAAGTACAGTGTATCGGACTGAAGAGGAGCTACTGTTCTTGTCAGTTTCCTAAGCAGAGTTGAACTAGATATGGCCCGTTTGTTTAGGAAGCACAGTTATTATGTTCTGAGCAAGCTCACTGTTCTGGCCCTATAGGAAACACAGTAGAGTAGAAGAGTGCTCTTTTCTCTAAAGCAGAGTGTGTTTCTTGTAAGGCGAGCTAGCGTTTGTTTCCCAGTCCTAAATGGAGTTGAGTCACATGCAGTTTTTGGTCCTACGAGCAAGAGTTGATTTCTGGTAAGAAGAGTCACTATTGTGCTCCAAATGCCATACACAGTGCAAATAGCAATCGTGTCTGTTCCCAGCAAGTACAGTGTATCGGACAGAAGAGGAGCTACTGTTCTTGCCAGTTTCCTAAGCAGAGTTGAACTAGATATGGCCCGTGTGTAGGAAGCACAGTTCTTTTGTTCTGAGCAAGCTCACTGTTCTGGCTCTATAGGAAACACAGTAGAGTAGAAGAGTGCTC
Organism: Peromyscus eremicus; assembly: GCF_949786415.1. Taxonomy (NCBI): domain Eukaryota; kingdom Metazoa; phylum Chordata; class Mammalia; order Rodentia; family Cricetidae; genus Peromyscus; species Peromyscus eremicus. The sequence goes on along the minus strand of NW_026734540.1, from coordinate 169,886 downwards.
TTTTCTCAAAAGCAGAGTATGTTTCTTGTAAGGCGAGCTAGCGTTTCTTTCTCAGTCCTAAATGGAGTTGAATCACATGCAGTTTCTGGTCCTACGAGCAAGAGTTGTTTTCTGGTAAGGAAAGTCACTATTGCGCTGCCATTGCCATACACAGTGCAAATAGCACTCGCGTCTGTTCCCAGCAAGTACAGTGTATCGGACTGAAGAGGAGCTACTGTTTTTGTCAGTTTCCTAAGCAGAGTTGAACTAGATATGGCCCGTTTGTTTAGGAAGCACAGTTATTATGTTCTGAGCAAGCTCACTGTTCTGGCCCTATAGGAAACACAGTAGAGTAGAAGAGTGCTCTTTTCTCTAAAGCAGAGTGTGTTTCTTGTAAGGCGAGCTAGCGTTTGTTTCCCAGGCCTAAATGGAGTTGAGTCACATGCAGTTTTTGGTCCTACGAGCAAGAGTTGTTTTCCGGTAAGAAGAGTCACTATTGCGCTCCAAATGCCATACACAGTGCAAATAGCACTCGTGTCTGTTCCCAGCAAGCACAGTGTATTGGACTGAATAGGAGCTACTGTTCTTGTCAGTTTCCTAAGCAGAGTTGAACTACATATGGTCCATGTGTGTGGGAAGCACAGTTCTTTTGTTCTGAGCAAGCTCACTGTTCTGGCCCTATAGGAAACACAGTAGAGTAGAAGAGTGCTCTTTTCTCCAAAGCAGAGTGTGTTTCTTGTAAGGCGAGCTAGCGTTTGTTTGCCATTCCTAAATGGAGTTGAGTCACATGCAGTTTTTGGTCCTACGAGCTAGAGTTGTTTTCTGGTAAGAAGAGTCACTATTGTGCTCCAATTGCCATACACAGTGCAAGTAGCTCTCGCGTCTGTTCTCAGCAAGTACAGTGTATCGAACTGAAGAGGAGCTACTGTTCTTGTCAGTTTCCTAAGCAGAGTTGAACTAGATATGGCCCGTGTGTGTAGGAAGCACAGTTCTTTTGTTCTGAGCAAGCTCACTGTTCTGGCCCTATAGGAAACACAGTAGAGTAGAAGAGTGCTCTTTTTTCTAAAGCAGAGTGTGTTTCTTGTAAGGCGAGCTCGCGTTTGTTTCCCAGTCCTAAATGGAGTTGAGTCACAGGCAGTTTTTCGTCCTACGAGCAAGAGTTGTTTTCTGGTAAGAAGAGTCACTATTGCGCTCCAAATGCCATACACAGTGCAAATAGCACTCGCGTCTGTTTCCAGCAAGCACAGTGTATTGGACTGAATAGGAGCTACTGTTCTTGTCAGTTTCCTAAACAGAGTTGAACTACATATGGTCCATGTGTGTGGGAAGCACAGTTCTTTTGTTCTGAGCAAGCTCACTGTTCTGGCCCTATAGGAAACACAGTAGAGTAGAAGAGTGCTCTTTTCTCAAAAGCAGAGTGTGTTTCATGTAAGGCGAGCTAGCATTTGTTTCCCATTCCTAAATGGAGTTGAATCACATGCAGTTTCTGGACCTACGAGCAAGAGTTTTTTTCTGGTAAAGAAAGTCACTTTTGCGCTCTCATTGCCATACACGGTGCAAATAGCTCTCGCGTCTGTTCCCAGCAAGTACAGTGTATCAGACAGAAGAGGAGCTACTGTTCTTGCCAGTTTCCTAAGTAGAGTTGAACTAGATATGGCCCGTGTGTAGGAAGCACAGTTCTTTTGTTCTGAGCAAGCTCACTGTTCGGACACCATAGGAAACACAGTAGAGTAGAAGAGTGCTCTTTTCTCAAAAGCAGAGTATGTTTCTTGTAAGGCGAGCTAGCGTTTCTTTCTCAGTCCTAAATGGAGTTGAATCACATGCAGTTTCTGGTCCTACGAGCAAGAGTTGTTTTCTGGTAAGGAAAGACACTATTGCGCTGCCACTGCCATACACAGTGCAAATAGCACTCGCGTCTGTTCCCAGCAAGTACAGTGTATCGGACTGAAGAGGAGCTACTGTTTTTGTCAGTTTCCTAAGCAGAGTTGAACTAGATATGGCCCGTTTGTTTAGGAAGCACAGTTATTATGTTCTGAGCAAGCTCACTGTTCTGGCCCTATAGGAAACACAGTAGAGTAGAAGAGTGCTCTTTTCTCTAAAGCAGAGTGTGTTTCTTGTAAGGCGAGCTAGTGTTTGTTTCCCAGGCCTAAATGGAGTTGAGTCACATGCAGTTTTTGGTCCTACGAGCAAGAGTTGTTTTCCGGTAAGAAGAGTCACTATTGCGCTCCAAATGCCATACACAGTGCAAATAGCACTCGTGTCTGTTCCCAGCAAGCACAGTGTATTGGACTGAATAGGAGCTACTGTTCTTGTCAGTTTCCTAAGCAGAGTTGAACTACATATGGTCCATGTGTGTGGGAAGCACAGTTCTTTTGTTCTGAGCAAGCTCACTGTTCTGGCCCTATAGGAAACACAGTAGAGTAGAAGAGTGCTATTTTCTCCAAAGCAGAGTGTGTTTCTTGTAAGGCGAGCTAGCGTTTGTTTGCCATTCCTAAATGGAGTTGAGTCACATGCAGTTTTTGTCCTACGAGCAAGAGTTGTTTTCTGGTAAGAAGAGTCACTATTGTGCTCCAATTGCCATACACAGTGCAAGTAGCTCTCGCGTCTGTTCTCAGCAAGTACAGTCTATCGGACTGAAGAGGAGCTACTGTTCTTGTCAGTTTCCTAAGCAGAGTTGAACTAGATATGGCCCGTGTGTGTAGGAAGCACAGTTCTTTTGTTCAGTGCAAGCTCACTGTTCTGGCCCTATAGGAAACACAGTAGAGTAGAAGAGTGCTCTTTTTTCTAAAGCAGAGTGTGTTTCTTGTAAGGCGAGCTCGCGTTTGTTTCCCAGTCCTAAATGGAGTTGAGTCACAGGCAGTTTTTCATCCTACGAGCAAGAGTTGTTTTCTGGTAAGAAGAGTCACTATTGCGCTCCAAATGCCATACACAGTGCAAATAGCACTCGCGTCTGTTTCCAGCAAGCACAGTGTATTGGACTGAATAGGAGCTACTGTTCTTGTCAGTTTCCTAAGCAGAGTTGAACTACATATGGTCCATGTGTGTGGGAAGCACAGTTCTTTTGTTCTGAGCAAGCTCACTGTTCGGACCCCGTAGGAAACACAGTAGAGTAGAAGAGTGCTCTTTTCTCAAAAGCAGAGTGTGTTTCTTGTAAGGCGAGCTAGCGTTTTTTTCCCAGTCCTAAATGGAGTTGAATCACATGCAGTTTCTGGTCCTACGAGCAAGAGTTGTTTTCTGGTAAGGAAAGTCACTATTGCGCTCCCATTGCATTACACAGAACAAATAGCATTCGCGTCTGTTCCCAGCAAGTACAGTATATCGGACTGAAGAAGAGCTACTGTTTTTGTTAGTTTCCTAAGTAGAATTGAACTAGATATGGCCCGTGTGTGTAGGAAGCACAGTTATTATGTTCTGAGCAAGCTCACTGTTCTGGCCCTATAGGAAACACAGTAGAGTAGAAGAGTGCTCTTTTCTCTAAAGCAGAGTGTGTTTCTTGTAAGGCGAGCTAGCTTTTGTTTCCTAGTCCTAAATGGAGTTCAATCACATGCAGTTTCTGGTCCTACGAACAAGAGTTGTTTTCTGGTAAGGAAAGTCACTTTGCGCTCCCATTGCCATTCACAGTGCAAATAGCACTCCCGTCTGTTCCCAGCAGTACAGTGTATTGGACTGAATAGGTGCTACTGTTCTTGTCAGTTTCCTAAGCAGAGTTGAACTAGAAATGATCCGTGTGTGTAGGAAGCACACTTCTTTTGTTCTGAGCAAGCTCACTGTTTGGACCCCATAGGAAACACAGTAGAGTAGAAGAGTGCTCTTTTCTCAAAAGCAGAGTGTGTTTTTTGTAAGGCAAGCTATCTTTTATTTCCCAGTCCTAAATGGAGTTGAATCACATGCAGTTTCTGGTCCTACGAGCAAGAGTTGTTTTCTGGTAAGGAAAGTCACTATTTGGTTCCCTTTGCCATTCACAGTGCAAATAGCACTCCCGTCTCTTCCCAGCAGTACAGTGTATCGGACTGAAGAGGTGCTACTGTTCTTGTCAGTTTCCTAAGCAGAGTTGAACTAGAAATGATCCGTGTGTGTAGGAAGCACAGTTCTTTTGTTCTGAGCAAGCTCACTGTTTGGACCCCATAGGAAACACAGTAGAGTAGAAGAGTGCTCTTTTCTCTAAAGCAGAGTGTGTTTCTTGTAAGGCGAGCTAGCGTTTGTTTCCCAGTCCTAAATGGAGTTGAATCCCATGCAGTTTCTGGTACTACGATCAAGAGTTGTTTTCTGGTAAGAAGAGTCACTATTGCGCTGCCATTGCCATACACAGGACAAATAGCACTGGCGTCTGTTCTCAGCAAGTACAGTGTATTGGATGGAAGAGGATGTACTGTTATTGTCAGGTTCCGAAGCAGAATTGAACTAGATATGGCCATGTGTGTAGGAAGCACAGTTCTTTTGTTCTGAGCAAGCTCACTGTTCGGACCCCATAGGAAACACAGTAGAGTAGAAGAGTGCTCTTTTCTCAAAAGCAGAGTGTGTTTTTTGTAAGGCAAGCTATCGTTTATTTCCCAGTCCTAAATGGAGATGAATCACATGCAGTTTCTGGTCCTACGAGCAAGAGTTGTTTTCTGGTAAGGAAAGTCACTATTGCGTTCCCTTTGCCATACACAGTGCAAATAGCACTCGCGTCTGTTCCCAGCAAGTACAGTGTATCGGACTGAAGAGGAGCTACTGTTCTTGTCAGTTTCCTAAGCAGAGTTGAACTAGATATGGCCCGTTTGTTTAGGAAGCACAGTTATTATGTTCTGAGCAAGCTCACTGTTCTGGCCCTATAGGAAACACAGTAGAGTAGAAGAGTGCTCTTTTCTCTAAAGCAGAGTGTGTTTCTTGTAAGGCGAGCTAGCGTTTGTTTCCCAGCCCTAAATGGAGTTGAGTCACATGCAGTTTTTGGTCCTACGAGCAAGAGTTGTTTTCTGGTAAGAAGAGTCACTATTGTGCTCCAAATGCCATACACAGTGCAAATAGCACTCGTGTCTGTTCCCAGCAAGTACAGTGTATCGGACAGAAGAGGAGCTACTGTTCTTGCCAGTTTCCTAAGCAGAATTGAACTAGATATGGCCCGTGTGTAGGAAGCACAGTTCTTTTGTTCTGAGCAAGCTCACTGTTCGGACACCATAGGAAACACTGTAGAGTAGAAGAGTGCTCTTTTCTCAAAAGCAGAGTATGTTTCTTGTAAGGCGAGCTAGCGTTTCTTTCTCAGTCCTAAATGGAGTTGAATCACATGCAGTTTCTGGTCCTACGAGCAAGAGTTGTTTTCTGGTAAGGAAAGTCACTATTGCGCTGCCATTGCCATACACAGTGCAAATAGCACTCGCGTCTGTTCCCAGCAAGTACAGTGTATCGGACTGAAGAGGAGCTACTGTTTTTGTCAGTTTCCTAAGCAGAGTTGAACTAGATATGGCCCGTTTGTTTAGGAAGCACAGTTATTATGTTCTGAGCAAGCTCACTGTTCTGGCCCTATAGGAAACACAGTAGAGTAGAAGAGTGCTCTTTTCTCTAAAGCAGAGTGTGTTTCTTGTAAGGCGAGCTAGCGTTTGTTTCCCAGGCCTAAATGGAGTTGAGTCACATGCAGTTTTTGGTCCTACGAGCAAGAGTTGTTTTCCGGTAAGAAGAGTCACTATTGCGCTCCAAATGCCATACACAGTGCAAATAGCACTCGTGTCTGTTCCCAGCAAGCACAGTGTATTGGACTGAATAGGAGCTACTGTTCTTGTCAGTTTCCTAAGCAGAGTTGAACTACATATGGTCCATGTGTGTGGGAAGCACAGTTCTTTTGTTCTGAGCAAGCTCACTGTTCTGGCCCTATAGGAAACACAGTAGAGTAGAAGAGTGCTCTTTTCTCCAAAGCAGAGTGTGTTTCTTGTAAGGCGAGCTAGCGTTTGTTTGCCATTCCTAAATGGAGTTGAGTCACATGCAGTTTTTGGTCCTACGAGCTAGAGTTGTTTTCTGGTAAGAAGAGTCACTATTGTGCTCCAATTGCCATACACAGTGCAAGTAGCTCTCGCGTCTGTTCTCAGCAAGTACAGTGTATCGAACTGAAGAGGAGCTACTGTTCTTGTCAGTTTCCTAAGCAGAGTTGAACTAGATATGGCCCGTGTGTGTAGGAAGCACAGTTCTTTTGTTCTGAGCAAGCTCACTGTTCTGGCCCTATAGGAAACACAGTAGAGTAGAAGAGTGCTCTTTTTTCTAAAGCAGAGTGTGTTTCTTGTAAGGCGAGCTCGCGTTTGTTTCCCAGTCCTAAATGGAGTTGAGTCACAGGCAGTTTTTCGTCCTACGAGCAAGAGTTGTTTTCTGGTAAGAAGAGTCACTATTGCGCTCCAAATGCCATACACAGTGCAAATAGCACTCGCGTCTGTTTCCAGCAAGCACAGTGTATTGGACTGAATAGGAGCTACTGTTCTTGTCAGTTTCCTAAACAGAGTTGAACTACATATGGTCCATGTGTGTGGGAAGCACAGTTCTTTTGTTCTGAGCAAGCTCACTGTTCTGGCCCTATAGGAAACACAGTAGAGTAGAAGAGTGCTCTTTTCTCAAAAGCAGAGTGTGTTTCATGTAAGGCGAGCTAGCATTTGTTTCCCATTCCTAAATGGAGTTGAATCACATGCAGTTTCTGGACCTACGAGCAAGAGTTTTTTTCTGGTAAAGAAAGTCACTTTTGCGCTCTCATTGCCATACACGGTGCAAATAGCTCTCGCGTCTGTTCCCAGCAAGTACAGTGTATCAGACAGAAGAGGAGCTACTGTTCTTGCCAGTTTCCTAAGTAGAGTTGAACTAGATATGGCCCGTGTGTAGGAAGCACAGTTCTTTTGTTCTGAGCAAGCTCACTGTTCGGACACCATAGGAAACACAGTAGAGTAGAAGAGTGCTCTTTTCTCAAAAGCAGAGTATGTTTCTTGTAAGGCGAGCTAGCGTTTCTTTCTCAGTCCTAAATGGAGTTGAATCACATGCAGTTTCTGGTCCTACGAGCAAGAGTTGTTTTCTGGTAAGGAAAGACACTATTGCGCTGCCACTGCCATACACAGTGCAAATAGCACTCGCGTCTGTTCCCAGCAAGTACAGTGTATCGGACTGAAGAGGAGCTACTGTTTTTGTCAGTTTCCTAAGCAGAGTTGAACTAGATATGGCCCGTTTGTTTAGGAAGCACAGTTATTATGTTCTGAGCAAGCTCACTGTTCTGGCCCTATAGGAAACACAGTAGAGTAGAAGAGTGCTCTTTTCTCTAAAGCAGAGTGTGTTTCTTGTAAGGCGAGCTAGTGTTTGTTTCCCAGGCCTAAATGGAGTTGAGTCACATGCAGTTTTTGGTCCTACGAGAAAGAGTTGTTTTCCGGTAAGAAGAGTCACTATTGCGCTCCAAATGCCATACACAGTGCAAATAGCACTCGCGTCTGTTCCCAGCAAGTACACTGTATCAGACTGAAGAGGAGCTACTGTTCTTGTCAGTTTCCTAAGCAGAGTTGAACTACATATGGTCCATGTGTGTGGGAAGCACAGTTCTTTTGTTCTGAGCAAGCTCACTGTTCTGGCCCTATAGGAAACACAGTAGAGTAGAAGAGTGCTCTTTTCTCCAAAGCAGAGTGTGTTTCTTGTAAGGCGAGCTAGCGTTTGTTTGCCATTCCTAAATGGAGTTGAGTCACATGCAGTTTTTGTCCTACGAGCAAGAGTTGTTTTCTGGTAAGAAGAGTCACTATTGTGCTCCAATTGCCATACACAGTGCAAGTAGCTCTCGCGTCTGTTCTCAGCAAGTACAGTCTATCGGACTGAAGAGGAGCTACTGTTCTTGTCAGTTTCCTAAGCAGAGTTGAACTAGATATGGCCCGTGTGTGTAGGAAGCACAGTTCTTTTGTTCAGTGCAAGCTCACTGTTCTGGCCCTATAGGAAACACAGTAGAGTAGAAGAGTGCTCTTTTTTCTAAAGCAGAGTGTGTTTCTTGTAAGGCGAGCTCGCGTTTGTTTCCCAGTCCTAAATGGAGTTGAGTCACAGGCAGTTTTTCATCCTACGAGCAAGAGTTGTTTTCTGGTAAGAAGAGTCACTATTGCGCTCCAAATGCCATACACAGTGCAAATAGCACTCGCGTCTGTTTCCAGCAAGCACAGTGTATTGGACTGAATAGGAGCTACTGTTCTTGTCAGTTTCCTAAGCAGAGTTGAACTACATATGGTCCATGTGTGTGGGAAGCACAGTTCTTTTGTTCTGAGCAAGCTCACTGTTCGGACCCCGTAGGAAACACAGTAGAGTAGAAGAGTGCTCTTTTCTCAAAAGCAGAGTGTGTTTCTTGTAAGGCGAGCTAGCGTTTTTTTCCCAGTCCTAAATGGAGTTGAATCACATGCAGTTTCTGGTCCTACGAGCAAGAGTTGTTTTCTGGTAAGGAAAGTCACTATTGCGCTCCCATTGCATTACACAGAACAAATAGCATTCGCGTCTGTTCCCAGCAAGTACAGTATATCGGACTGAAGAAGAGCTACTGTTTTTGTTAGTTTCCTAAGTAGAATTGAACTAGATATGGCCCGTGTGTAGGAAGCACAGTTATTATGTTCTGAGCAAGCTCACTGTTCTGGCCCTATAGGAAACACAGTAGAGTAGAAGAGTGCTCTTTTCTCTAAAGCAGAGTGTGTTTCTTGTAAGGCGAGCTAGCTTTTGTTTCCTAGTCCTAAATGGAGTTCAATCACATGCAGTTTCTGGTCCTACGAACAAGAGTTGTTTTCTGGTAAGGAAAGTCACTTTGCGCTCCCATTGCCATTCACAGTGCAAATAGCACTCCCGTCTGTTCCCAGCAGTACAGTGTATTGGACTGAATAGGTGCTACTGTTCTTGTCAGTTTCCTAAGCAGAGTTGAACTAGAAATGATCCGTGTGTGTAGGAAGCACACTTCTTTTGTTCTGAGCAAGCTCACTGTTTGGACCCCATAGGAAACACAGTAGAGTAGAAGAGTGCTCTTTTCTCTAAAGCAGAGTGTGTTTCTTGTAAGGCGAGCTAGCGTTTGTTTCCCAGTCATAAATGGAGTTGAATCCCATGCAGTTTCTGGTACTACGAGCAAGAGTTGTTTTCTAGTAAGAAGAGTCACTATTGCGATGCCATTGCCATACGCAGGACAAATAGCACTGGAGTCTGTTCGCAGCAAGTACAGTGTATTGGACTGAATAGGATGTACTGTTATTGTCAGGTTCCGAAGCAGAATTGAACTAGATATGGCCATGTGTGTAGGAAGCACAGTTCTTTTGTTCTGAGCAAGCTCACTGTTCGGACACCATAGGAAACACAGTAGAGTAAAAGAGTGCTGTTTTCTCCAAAGCAGAGTGTGTTTTTTGTAAGGCAAGCTATCGTTTATTTCCCAGTCCTAAATGGAGTTGAATCACATGCAGTTTCTGGTCCTACGAGCAAGAGTTGTTTTCTGGTAAGGAAAGTCACTATTGCGTTCCCTTTGCCATACACAGTGTAAATAGCACTTGCCTCTGTTCCCAGCAAGTACAGTGTATCGGACTGAAGAGGAGCTACTGTTCTTGTCAGTTTCCTAAGCAGAGTTGAACTAGATATGGCCCGTTTGTTTAGGAAGCACAGTTATTATGTTCTGAGCAAGCTCACTGTTCTGGCCCTATAGGAAACACAGTAGAGTAGAAGAGTGCTCTTTTCTCTAAAGCAGAGTGTGTTTCTTGTAAGGCGAGCTAGCGTTTGTTTCCCAGTCCTAAATGGAGTTGAGTCACATGCAGTTTTTGGTCCTACGAGCAAGAGTTGTTTTCTGGTAAGAAGAGTCACTATTGTGCTCCAAATGCCATACACAGTGCAAATAGCACTCGTGTCTGTTCCCAGCAAGTACAGTGTATCGGACAGAAGAGGAACTACTGTTCTTGCCAGTTTCCTAAGCAGAGTTGAACTAGATATGGCCCATGTGTAGGAAGCACAGTTCTTTTGTTCTGAGCAAGCTCACTGTTCGGACACCATAGGAAAAACAGTAGAGTAGAAGAGTGCTCTTTTCTCAAAAGCAGAGTATGTTTCTTGTAAGGCGAGCTAGCGTTTCTTTCTCAGTCCTAAATGGAGTTGAATCACATGCAGTTTCTGGTCCTACGAGCAAGAGTTGTTTTCTGGTAAGGAAAGTCACTATTGCGCTGCCATTGCCATACACAGTGCAAATAGCACTCGCGTCTGTTCCCAGCAAGTACAATGTATCGGACTGAAGAGGAGCTATTGTTTTTGTCAGTTTCCTAAGCAGAGTTGAACTAGATGTGGCCCGTTTGTTTAGGAAGCACAGTTATTATGTTCTGAGCAAGCTCACTGTTCTGGCCCTATAGGAAACACAGTAGAGTAGAAGAGTGCTCTTTTCTCTAAAGCAGAGTGTGTTTCTTGTAAGGCGAGCTAGCGTTTGTTTCCCAGTCCTAAATGGAGTTGAGTCACATGCAGTTTTTGGTCCTACGAGCAAGAGTTGTTTTCCGGTAAGAAGAGTCACTATTGCGCTCCAAATGCCATACACAGTGCAAATAGCACTCGTGTCTGTTCCCAGCAAGCACAGTGTATTGGACTGAATAGGAGCTACTGTTCTTGTCAGTTTCCTAAGCAGAGTTGAACTACATATGGTCCATGTGTGTGGGAAGCACAGTTCTTTTGTTCTGAGCAAGCTCACTGTTCTGGCCCTATAGGAAACACAGTAGAGTAGAAGAGTGCTCTTTTCTCAAAAGCAGAGTGTGTTTCTTGTAAGGCGAGCTAGCGTTTGTTTGCCAGTCCTAAATGGAGTTGAATCACATGCAGTTTCTGGTCCTACGAGCAAGAGTTGTTTTATGGTAAGAAGAGTCACTATTGCGCTGCCATTGCCATACACAGGACAAATAGCACTGGCGTCTGTTCCCAGCAAGTACAGTGTATTGGACTGAAGAGGATCTACTGTTCTTGTCAGGTTCCTAAGCAGAATTGAACTAGATATGGCCTTGTATGTAAGAAGCACAGTTCTTTTGTTCTGAGCAAGTTCACTGTTCGGACCCCATAGGAAACACAGTAGAGTAGAAGAGTGCTCTTTTCTCAAAAGCAGAGTGTGTTTCTTGTAAGGCGAGCTAGCGTTTTTTTCCCAGTCCTAAATGGAGTTGAATCACATGCAGTTTGTGGTCCTACGAGCAAGAGTTGTTTTCTGGTAAGGAAAGTCACTATTGCGCTCCCATTGCATTACACAGAACAAATAGCAATCTCGTCTGTTCCCAGCAAGTACAGTATATCGGACTGAAGAGGAGCTACTGTTTTTGTTAGTTTCCTAAGTAGAATTGAACTAGATATGGCCCGTGTGTGTAGGAAGCACAGTTCTTATGTTCTGAACAAGCTCACTGTTCTGGCCATATAGGAAACACAGTAGAGTAGAAGAGTGCTCTTTTCTCTAAAGCAGAGTGTGTTTCTTGTAAGGCGAGCTAGCTTTTGTTTCCTAGTCCTAAATGGAGTTCAATCACATGCAGTTTCTGGTCCTACGAACAAGAGTTGTTTTCTGGTAAGGAAAGTCACTTTGCGCTCCCATTGCCATTCACAGTGCAAATAGCACTCCCGTCTGTTCCCAGCAGTACAGTGTATTGGACTGAATAGGTGCTACTGTTCTTGTCAGTTTCCTAAGCAGAGTTGAACTAGAAATGATCCGTGTGTGTAGGAAGCACACTTCTTTTGTTCTGAGCAAGCTCACTGTTTGGACCCCATAGGAAACACAGTAGAGTAGAAGAGTGCTCTTTTCTCTAAAGCAGAGTGTGTTTCTTGTAAGGCGAGCTAGCGTTTGTTTCCCAGTCCTAAATGGAGTTGTATCCCATGCAGTTTCTGGTACTACGAGCAAGAGTTGTTTTCTGGTAAGAAGAGTCACTATTGCGCTGCCATTGCCATACACAGGACAAATAGCACTGGCGTCTGTTCGCAGCAAGTACAGTGTATTGGACTGAAGAGGATGTACTGTTATTGTCAGGTTCCGAAGCAGAATTGAACTAGATATGGCCATGTGTGTAGGAAGCACAGTTCTTTTGTTCTGAGCAAGCTCACTGTTCGGACACCATAGGAAACACAGTAGAGTAGAAGAGTGCTCTTTTCTCAAAAGCAGAGTGGGTTTTTTGTAAGGCAAGCTATATTTTATTTCCCAGTCCTAAATGGAGTTGAATCACATGCAGTTTCTGGTCCTACGAGCAAGAGTTGTTTTCTGGTAAGGAAAGTCACTATTGCGTTCCCTTTGCCATACACAGTGCAAATAGCACTCGCGTCTGTTCCCAGCAAGTACAGTGTATCGGACTGAAGAGGAGCTACTGTTCTTGTCAGTTTCCTAAGCAGAGTTGAACTAGATATGGCCCGTTTGTTTAGGAAGCACAGTTATTATGTTCTGAGCAAGCTCACTGTTCTGGCCCTATAGGAAACACAGTAGAGTAGAAGAGTGCTCTTTTCTCTAAAGCAGAGTGTGTTTCTTGTAAGGCGAGCTAGCGTTTGTTTCCCAGTCCTAAATGGAGTTGAGTCACATGCAGTTTTTGGTCCTACGAGCAAGAGTTGATTTCTGGTAAGAAGAGTCACTATTGTGCTCCAAATGCCATACACAGTGCAAATAGAAATCGTGTCTGTTCCCAGCAAGTACAGTGTATCGGACAGAAGATGAGCTACTGTTCTTGCCAGTTTCCTAAGAAGAGTTGAACTAGATATGGCCCATGTGTAGGAAGCACAGTTCTTTTGTTCTGAGCAAGCTCACTGTTCGGACACCATAGGAAACACAGTAGAGTAGAAGAGTGCTCTTTTCTCAAAAGCAGAGTATGTTTCTTGTAAGGCAAGCTAGCGTTTCTTTCTCAGTCCTAAATGGAGTTGAATCACATGCAGTTTCTGGTCCTATGAGCAAGAGTTGTTTTCTGGTAAGGAAAGTCACTAATGCGCTGCCATTGCCATACACAGTGCAAATAGCACTCGCGTCTGTTCCCAGCAAGTACAGTGTATCGGACTGAAGAGGAGCTACTGTTTTTGTCAGTTTCCTAAGCAGAGTTGAACTAGATATGGCCCGTTTGTTTAGGAAGCACAGTTATTATGTTCTGTGCAAGCTCACTGTTCTGGCCCTATAGGAAACACAGTAGAGTAGAAGAGTGCTCTTTTCTCTAAAGCAGAGTGTGTTTCTTGTATGGCGAGCTAGCGTTTGTTTCCCAGTCCTAAATGGAGTTGAGTCACATACAGTTTTTGGTCCTACGAGCAAGAGTTGTTTTCTGGTAAGAAGAGTCACTATTGCGCTCCAAATGCCATACACAGTGCAAATAGCACTCGTGTCTGTTCCCAGCAAGCACAGTGTATTGGACTGAATAGGAGCTACTGTTCTTGTCAATTTCCTAAGCAGAGTTGAACTCCATATGGTCCATGTGTGTGGGAAGCACAGTTCTTTTGTTCTGAGCAAGCTCACTGTTCTGGCCCTATAGGAAACACAGTAGAGTAGAAGAGTGCTCTTTTCTCCAAAGCAGAGTGTGTTTCTTGTAAGGCGAGCTAGCGTTTGTTTGCCAGTCCTAAATGGAGTTGAATCACATGCAGTTTCTGGTCCTACGAGCAAGAGTTGTTTTATGGTAAGAAGAGTCACTATTGCGCTGCCATTGCCATACACAGGACAAATAGCACTGGCGTCTGTTCCCAGCAAATACAGTGTATTGGACTGAAGAGGATCTACTGTTCTTGTCAGGTTCCTAAGCAGAATTGAACTAGATATGGCCATGTGTGTAGGAAGCACAGTTCTTTTGTTCTGAGCAACTTCACTGTTCGGACCCCATAGGAAACACAGTAGAGTAGAAGAGTGCTCTTTTCTCAAAAGCAGAGTGTGTTTCTTGTAAGGCGAGCTAGCGTTTTTTTCCCAGTCCTAAATGGAGTTGAATCACATGCAGTTTGTGGTCCTACGAGCAAGAGCTGTTTTCTGGTAAGGAAAGTCACTATTGCGCTCCCATTGCATTACAGAGAACAAATAGCATTCGCGTCTGTTCCCAGCAAGTACAGTATATCGGACTGAAGAGGAGCTACTGTTTTTGTTAGTTTCCTAAGTAGAATTGAACTAGATATGGCCCGTGTGTGTAGGAAGCACAGTTCTTATGTTCTGAGCAAGCTCACTGTTCTGGCCGTATAGGAAACACAGTAGAGTAGAAGAGTGCTCTTTTCTCTAAAGCAGAGTGTGTTTCTTGTAAGGCGAGCTAGCGTTTGTTTCCTAGTCCTAAATGGAGTTGAATCACATGCAGTTTCTGGTCCTATGAACAAGAGGTGTTTTCTGGTAAGGAAAGTCACTATTGCGCTCCCTTTGCCATACACAGTGCAAATAGCACTCGCGTCTGTTCCCAGCAAGTACACTGTATCAGACTGAAGAGGAGCTACTGTTCTTGTCAGTTTCCTAAGCAGAGTTGAACTAGATATGGCCCTTGTGTCTAAGAAGCACAGTTCATTTGTTCTGAGCAAGCTCACTCTTCTGGCCCTATAGGAAACACAGTACAGTAGAAGAGTGCTCTTTTCTCAAAACCAGAGTGTGTTTCTTGTAAGGCGAGCTAGAGTTTGTTTCCCAGTCCTAAACGGAGTTTAGTCACATGCAGTTTTTTGTCCTACGAGCAAGAGTTGTTTTCTGGTAAGGAAAGTCACTATTGTGCTCCAATTGCCATACACAGTGCAAGTAGCACTCGCGTCAGTTCTCAGCAAGTACAGTGTATCGGACTGAAGATGAGCTACTGTTCTTGTCAGTTTCCTAAGCAGAGTTGAACTAGATATGGCCCGTGTGTGTAGGAAGCACAGTTCTTTTGTTCTGAGCAAGCTCACTGTTCTGGCCGTATAGGAAACACAGTAGAGTAGAAGAGTGCTCTTTTCTCAAAAGCAGAGTGTGTTTTGTGTAAGGCAAGCTATCGTTTATTTCCCAGTCGTAAATGGAGTTGAATCACATGCAGTTTCTGGTCCTACGAGCAAGAGTTGTTTTCTGGTAAGGAAAGTCACTATTTGGTTCCCTTTGCCATACACAGTGCAAATAGCACTCGCGTCTGTTCCCAGCAAGTACAGTGTATCGGACTGAAGAGGAGCTACTGTTCTTGTCAGTTTCCTAAGCAGAGTTGAACTAGATATGGCCCGTTTGTTTAGGAAGCACAGTTATTATGTTCTGAGCAAGCTCACTGTTCTGGCCCTATAGGAAACACAGTAGAGTAGAAGAGTGCTCTTTTCTCTAAAGCAGAGTGTGTTTCTTGTAAGGCGAGCTAGCGTTTGTTTCCCAGTCCTAAATGGAGTTGAGTCACATGCAGTTTCAGGTCCTACGAGCAAGAGTTGTTTTATGGTAAGAAGAGTCACTATTGCGCTGCCATTGCCATACACAGGACAAATAGCACTGGCGTCTGTTCCCAGCAAGTACAGTGTATTGGACTGAAGAGGATCTACTGTTCTTGTCAGGTTCCTAAGCAGAATTGAACTACATATGGCCATGTGTGTAGGAAGCACAGTTCTTTTGTTCTGAGCAAGTTCACTGTTCGGACCCCATAGGAAACACAGTAGAGTAGAAGAGTGCTCTTTTCTCAAAAGCAGAGTGTGTTTCTTGTAAGGCGAGCTTGCGCTTTTTTCCCAGTCCTAAATGGAGTTGAATCACATGCAGTTTGTGGTCCTACGAGCAAGAGTTGTTTTCTGGTAAGGAAAGTCACTATTGCGCTCCCATTGCATTACACAGAACAAATAGCATTCGCGTCTGTTCCCAGCAAGTACAGTATATCGGACTGAAGAGGAGCTACTGTTTTTGTTAGTTTCCTAAGTAGAATTGAACTAGATATGGCCCGTGTGTGTAGGAAGCACAGTTCTTATGTTCTGAGCAAGCTCACTGTTCTGGCCGTATAGGAAACACAGTAGAGTAGAAGAGTGCTCTTTTCTCTAAAGCAGAGTGTGTTTCTTGTAAGGCGAGCTAGCATTTGTTTCCCAGTCCTAAATGGAGTTGTATCCCATGCAGTTTCTGGTACTACGAGCAAGAGTTGTTTTCTGGTAAGAAGAGTCACTATTGCGCTGCCATTGCCATACACAGGACAAATAGCACTGGCGTCTGTTCGCAGCAAGTACAGTGTATTGGACTGAATAGGATGTACTGTTATTGTCAGGTTCCGAAGCAGAATTGAACTAGATATGGCCATGTGTGTAGGAAGCACAGTTCTTTTGTTCTGAGCAAGCTCACTGTTCGGACACCATAGGAAACACAGTAGAGTAGAAGAGTGCTCTTTTCTCAAAAGCAGAGTGTGTTTTTTGTAAGGCAAGCTATCTTTTATTTCCCAGTCCTAAATGGAGTTGAATCACATGCAGTTTCTGGTCCTACGAGCAAGAGTTGTTTTCTGGTAAGGAAAGTCACTATTGCGCTGCCATTGCCATACACAGTGGAAATAGCACTCGCGTCTGTTCCCAGCAAGTACAGTGTATCGGACTGAAGAGGAGCTACTGTTTTTGTCAGTTTCCTAAGCAGAGTTGAACTAGATATAGCCCGTTTGTTTAGGAAGCACAGTTATTATGTTCTGTGCAAGCTCACTGTTCTGGCCCTATAGGAAACACAGTAGAGTAGAAGAGTGCTCTTTTCTCTAAAGCAGAGTGTGTTTCTTGTAAGGCGAGCTAGCGTTTGTTTCCCAGTCCTAAATGGAGTTGAGTCACATGCAGTTTTTGGTCCTACGAGCAAGAGTTGTTTTCCGGTAAGAAGAGTCACTATTGCGCTCCATATGCCATACACAGTGCAAATAGCACTCGTGTCTGTTCCCAGCAAGCACAGTGTATTGGACTGAATAGGAGCTACTGTTCTTGTCAGTTTCCTAAGCAGAGTTGAACTACATATGGTCCATGTGTGTGGGAAGCACAGTTCTTTTGTTCTGAGCAAGCTCACTGTTCTGGCCCTATAGGAAACACAGTAGAGTAGAAGAGAGCTCTTTTCTCCAAAGCAGAGTGTGTTTATTGTAAGGCGAGCTAGCGTTTGTTTGCCATTCCTAAATGGAGTTGAATCACATGCAGTTTCTGGTCCTACGAGCAAGAGTTGTTTTATGGTAAGAAGAGTCACAATTGCGCTGCCATTGCCATACACAGGACAAATAGCACTGGCGTCTGTTCCCAGCAAGTACAGTGTATTGGACTGAAGAGGATCTACTGTTCTTGTCAGGTTCCTAAGCAGAATTGAACTAGATATGGCCTTGTGTGTAGGAAGCACAGTTCTTTTGTTCTGAGCAACTTCACTGTTCGGACCCCATAGGAAACACAGTAGTGTAGAAGAGTGCTCTTTTCTCAAAAGCAGAGTGTGTTTCTTGTAAGGCGAGCTAGCGTTTTTTTCCCAGTCCTAAATGGAGTTGAATCACATGCAGTTTGTGGTCCTACGAGCAAGAGTTGTTTTCTGGTAAGGAAAGTCACTATTGCGCTCCCATTGCATTACACAGAACAAATAGCATTCGCGTCTGTTCCCAGCAAGTACAGTATATCGGACTGAAGAGGAGCTACTGTTTTTGTTAGTTTCCTAAGTAGAATTGAACTAGATATGGCCCATGTGTGTAGGAAGCACAGTTCTTATGTTCTGAGCAAGCTCACTCTTCGGACCCCATAGGGAACACAGTAGAGTAGAAGAGTGCTCTTTTCTCAAAAGCAGAGTATGTTTCTTGTAAGGCGAGCTAGTGCTTCTTTCTCAGTTCTAAATGGAGTTGAATCACATGCAGTTTCTGGTCCTACGAACAAGAGTTGTTTTCTGGTAAGGAAAGTCACGTTGCGCTCCCATTGCCATTCACAGTGCAAATAGCACTCCCGTCTGTTCCCAGCAAGTACAGTGTATTGGACTGAATAGGTGCTACTGTTCTTGTCAGTTTCCTAAGCAGAGTTGAACTAGAAATGATCCGTGTGTGTAGGAAGCACAGTTCTTTTGTTCTGAGCAAGCTCACTCTTTGGACCCCATAGGGAACACAGTAGAGTAGAAGAGTGCTCTATTCTCTAAAGCAGAGTGTGTTTCTTGTAAGGCGAGCTAGCGTTTGTTTCCCAGGCCTAAATGGAGTTGAATCCCATGAAGTTTCTGGTACTATGAGCAAGAGTTGTTTCTGGTAAGAAGAGTCACTATTTTACTCCAATTGCCATACACAGTGCAAGTAGTACTCGCGTCTGTTCTCAGCAAGTACAGTGTATCGGACTGAAGAGGAGCTACTGTTCTTGTCAGTTTCCTAAGCAGAGTTGAACTAGATATGGCCCGTCTGTGTAGGAAGCACAGGTCTTTTGTTCTGAGCAAGCTCACTTTCTAGGCCTATAGGAAACACAGTAGAGTAGAAGAGTGCTCTTTTCTCAAAAGCAGAGTGTGTTTCTTGTAAGGCGAGCTCGCGTTTGTTTCCCAGTCCTAAATGGAGTTGAGTCACATGCAGTTTCTGGTCCTACGAGCAAGAGTTGTTTTATGGTAAGAAGAGTCACTATTGCGCTGCCATTGCCATATACAGGACAAATAGCACTGTCGTCTGTTCCCAGCAAGTACAGTGTATTGGACTGAAGAGGATCTACTGTTCTTGTCAGGTTCCTAAGCAGAATTGAACTAGATATGGCCTTGTGTGTAGGAAGCACAGTTCTTTTGTTCTGAGCACGTTCACTGTTCGGACCCCATAGGAAACACACTAGAGTAGAAGAGTGCTCTTTTCTCAAAAGCAGAGTGTGTTTCTTGTAAGGCGAGCTAGCGTTTGTTTCCCAGTTCTAAATGGAGTTGAGTCACATGCAGTTTTTTGTCCTAAGAGAAAGAGTTGTTTTCTGGTAAGACGAGTCACTATTGTGCTCCAATTGTCATACACAGTGCAAGTAGCACTCGCGCATCTTCCCCGCAAGTACAGTGTATTGGACTGAAGAGGATCTACTGTTCTTGTCAGTTTCCTAAGCAGAGTTGAATTAGATATGGCCCGTGTGTGTAGGAAGCACAGTTCTTTTGTTCTGAGCAAGCTCACTTTTCGGACCCCATAGGAAACACAGTAGAGTAGAAGAGTGCTCTTTTCTCAAAAGCAGAGTGTGTTTCATGTAAGGCGAGCTAACATTTGTTTCCCAGTCCTAAATGGCGTTGAATCACATGCAGTTTCTGTTCCTACGAGCAAGATTTTTTTTCTGGTAAAGAAAGTCACTATTGCGCTCCCATTGCAATACACAGTGCAAATAGCACTCGCGTCTGTTCCCAGCAAGTACAGTGTATCGGACAGAAGAGGAGCTACTGTTCTTGCCAGTTTCTTAAGCAGAGTTGAACTAGATATGGCCCGTGTGTAGGAAGCACACTTCTTTTGTTCTGAGCAAGCTCACTGTTCGGACACCATAGGAAACACAGAAGGTAGAAGAGTGCTCTTTTCTCAAAAGCGGAGTATGTTTCTTGTAAGGCGAGCTAGCGTTTCTTTCTCAGTCCTAAATGGAGTTGAATCACATGCAGTTTCTGGTCCTACGAGCAAGAATTGTTTTCTGGTAAGGAAAGTCACTATTGCGCTCCCCTTGCCATACACAGTGCAAATAACTCTCGTGTCTGTTCCCAGCAAGTACAGTGTATCAGACTGAGGAGGAGCTACTGCTCCTGTCAGTTTCCTAAGTAGAGTTGAAGTAGATATGGCCCGTGTGTGTAGGAAGCACAGTTCTTATGTTCTGAGCAAGTTCACTGTTCTGGCCCTATAGGAAGCACAGTAGAGTAGAAGAGTGCTCTTTTCTCAAAAGCAGAGTGTGTTTCTTGTAAGGCGAGCTAAAGTTTGTTTCCCAGGCCTAAAGGGAGTTGAGTCACATGCAGTTTTTTGTCCTACGAGCAAGAGTTGTTTTCTGGTAAGAAGAGTCACTATTGTGCTCCAATTGCCATACACAGTGCAAGTAGCTCTCGCGTCTGTTCTCAGCAATTACAGTGTATCGGACTGAAGAGGAGCTATTGTTCTTGTCAGTTTGCTAAGCAGAGTTGAACTAGATATTGACCGTGTGTGTAGGAAGCACAGTTCTTTTGTTCTGAGCAAGCTCACTGTTCTGGCCCTATAGGAAACACAGTAGAGTAGAAGAGTGCTCTTTTCTCTAAAGCAGAGTGTGTTTCTTGTAAGGCGAGCTCGCGTTTGTTTCCCAGTCCTAAATGGAGTTGAGTCACAGGCAGTTTGTCGTCTTACGAGCAAGAGTTGTTTTCTGGTAAGAAGAGTCACTATTGCGCTCCTTTTGCCATACACAGTGCAAATAGCACTCGCATCTGTTCCCAGCAAGTACACTGTATCAGACTGAAGAGGAGCTACTGTTCTTGTCAGTTTCCTAAGCAGAGTTGAACTACATATGGTCCATGTGTGTGGGAAGCACAGTTCTTTTCTTCTGAGCAAGCTCACTGTTCTGGCCCTATAGGAAACACAGTAGAGTAGAAGAGTGCTCTTTTCTCTAAAGCAGAGTGTGTTTCTTGTAAGGCGAGCTAGTGTTTGTTTCCTAGTCCTAAATGGAATTGAATCACATGCAGTTTCTCGTCCTACGAACAAGAGGTGTTTTCTGGTAAGGAAAGTCACTATTGCGCTCCTTTTGCCATACACAGTGCATATAGCACTCGCGTCTGTTCCCAGCAAGTACACTGTATCAGACGGAAGAGGAGCTACTGTTCTTGTCAGTTTCCTAAGCAGAGTTGAACTAGATATGGCCCTTGTGTCTAGGAAGCACAGTTCATTTGTTCTGAGCAAGCTCACTCTTCTGGCCCTATAGGAAACACAGTAGAGTATAAGAGTGCTCTTTCCTCAAAAGCAGAGTGTGTTTCTTGTAAGTCGAGCTCGCGTTTGTTTCCCAGTCCTAAATGGAGTTGAGTCACAGGCAGTTTTTCGTCCTATGAGCAAGAGTTGTTTTCTGGTAAGAAGAGTGACTATTGCGCTCCAAATGCCATACAGAGTGCAAATAGCACTCGCGTCTGTTCCCAGCAAGCACAGTGTATTGGACTGAATAGGAGCTACTGTTCTTGTCAGTTTCCTAAGCAGAGTTGAACTACATATGGTCCATGTTTGTAGGAAGCACAGTTCTTTTGTTCTGAGCAAGCTCACTGTTTGGACCCCATAGAAAACACAGTAGAGTAGAAGAGTGCTCTTTTCTCTAAAGCAGAGTGTGTTTCTTGTAAGGCGAGCTAGCGTTTGTTTCCTAGTCCTAAATGGAGTGGAATCACATGCAGTTTCTGGTCCTATGAACAAGAGTTGTTTTCTGGTAAGGAAAGTCACTATTGCGCTCCCATTGCCCTACACAAGGCAAATAGCCCATGTGTCTGTTCCCAGCAAGTACAGTGTATTGGACTGAAGAGGAGCTACTGTTCTTGTCAGTTTACTAAGCAGAGTTGAACTACATATGGTCCGTGTGTGTAGGAAGCACAGTTCTTTTGTTCTGAGCAAGCTCACTGTTTGGACCCCATAGGAAACACAGTAGAGTATAGAGTGCCTTTTTCTCTAAAGCTGAGTGTGTTTCTTTAAGGCGAGCTAGCATTTGTTTACCAGTCCTAAACGGAGTTGAATCACATGCAGTTTCTGGTCCTACGAGCAAGAGTTGTTTTTTGGTAAGGAAAGTCACTATTGCGCTCCCTTTGACATACACAGTGCAAATAGCACTCGCGTCTGTTCCCAGCAAGTACATTGTATCGGACTGAAGAGGAGCTACTGTTCTTGTCAGTTTCCTAAGCAGAGTTGAACTAGATATGGCCCTTGTGTCTAGGAAGCACAGTTCATTTGTTCTGAGCAAGCTCACTCTTCTGGCCCTATAGGAAACACAGTAGAGTAGAAGAATGCTCTTTTCTCAAAAGCAGAGTGTGTTTCATGTAAGGCGAGCTAGCGTTTGTTTCCCAGTCCGAAAGGGAGTTGAATCACATGCAGTTTTTTGTCCTATGAGCAAGAGTTGTTTTCTGGTAAGAAGAGTCACTATTGTGCTCCAATTGCCATACACAGTGCAAGTAGCACTGGCGTCTGTTCTCAGCAAGTACAGTGTATCGGACTGAAGAGGAGCTACTGTTCTTGTCAGTTTCCTAAGCAGAGTTGAACTAGATATGTCCCGTGTGTGTAGGAAGCACCATTCTTTTGTTCTGAGCAAGCTCACTGTTCTAGCCCTATAGGAAACACAGTAGAGTAGAAGAGTGCTCTTTTCTTTAAAGCAGAGTGTGTTTCTTGTAAGGCAAACTCGCGTTTGTTTCCCAGTCCTAAATGGAGTTGAGTCACAGGCAGTTTTTCGTCCTACGAGCAAGAGTTGTTTTATGGTAAGAAGAGTCACTATTGCGCTGCCATTGCCATACACAGGACAAATAGCACTGGCGTCTGTTCCCAGCAAGTACAGTGTGTTGGACTGAAGAGGATCTACTGTTCTTGTCAGGTTCCTAAGCAGAATTGAACTAGATATGGCCTTGTGTGTAGGAAGCACAGTTCTTTTGTTCTGAGCAAGTTCACTGTTCGGACCCCATAGGAAACACACTAGAGTAGAAGAGTGCTCTTTTCTCAAAAGCAGAGTGTGTTTCTTGTAAGGCGAGCTAGCGTTTGTTTCCCAGTCCTAAATGGAGTTGAGTCACATGCAGTTTTTTGTCCTAAGAGAAAGAGTTGTTTTCTGGTAAGACGAGTCACTATTGTGCTCCAATTGCCATACACAGTGCAAGTAGCACTCGCGCATCTTCCCCGCAAGTACAGTGTATTGGACTGAAGAGGATCTACTGTTCTTGTCAGTTTCCTAAGAAGAGTTGAATTAGATATGGCCCGTGTGTGTAGGAAGCACAGTTCTTTTGTTCTGCGCAAGCTCACTGTTCGGACCCCATAGGAAACACAGTAGAGTAGAAGAGTGCTCTTTTCTCAAAAGCAGAGTGTGTTTCATGTAAGGCGAGCTAACATTTGTTTCCCAGTCCTAATAGGAGTTGAATCACATGCAGTTTCTGTTCCTACGAGCAAGAGTTTTTTTCTGGTAAAGAAAGTCACTATTGCGCTCCCATTGCAATACACAGTGCAAATAGCACTCGCGTCTGTTCCCAGCAAGTACAGTGTATCGGACAGAAGAGGAGCTACTCTTCTTGCCAGTTTCCTAAGCAGAGTTGAACTAGATATGGCCCGTGTGTAGGAAGCACAGTTCTTTTGTTCTGAGCAAGCTCACTGTTCGGACACCATAGGAAACACAGTAGAGTAGAAGAGTGCTCTTTTCTCAAAAGCAGAGTGTGTTTCTTGTAAGGCGAGCTAGCGTTTGTTTCCTAGTCCTAAATGGAGTTGAATCACATGCAGTTTCAGGTCCTACGATCAAGAGTACTTTTCTGGTAAGGAAAGTCACATTGCGCTCCCATTGCCATACACAGTGCAAATAGCATTCACGTCTGTTCCCAGCAAGTATAGTTTATTGGACTGGATAGGAACTACTGTTCTTGTCAGTTTACTAAGCCGAGTAGAACCAGATATGATACGTGTGGGTAGAAAGCACAGTTCTTTGGTTCTGAGCAAGCTCACTGTTTGGACCCCATAGGAAACACAGTGGAGTAGAAGAGTGCTCTTTTCTCAAAAGCAGAGTGTGTTTCATGTAAGGCGAGCTAGCATTTGTTTCTCAGTCCTAAATGGAGTTGAATCACATGCAGTTTCTGGTCCTACGAACAAGAGTTGTTTTCTGGTAAGGAAAGTCACTATTGTGCTCCCATTGCCATACACAGTGCAAATAGCACTCGCATCTGTTCCCAGCAAGTACAGTGTATCGGACTGAAGAGGAGCTACTGTTCTTGTCAGTTTCCTAAGCAGAGTTGAACTAGATATGGCCCGTGTGTGTAGGAAGCACAGTTGGTTTTTCTGAGCAAGCTCACTGTTCTGGCCCTATAGGAAACACAGTAGAGTAGAAGAGTGCTCTTTTCTCTAAAGAAGAGTGTGTTTCTTGTAAGGCGAGCTATCGTTTGTTTCCCAGTCCTAAATGGAGTTGAATCACATGCAGTTTCTGGTCCTACGAGCAAGAGTTGTTTTATGGTAAGAAGAGTCACTATTGTGCTCCAATTGCCATATACAGGACAAAGAGCACTGGCGTCTGTTCCCAGCAAGTACAGTGTATTGGACTGAAGAGGATCTACTGATCTTTCAGGTTCCTAAGCAGAATTGAACTAGATATGGCCGTGTGTGTAGGAAGCACAGTTCTTTTGTTCTGAGCAAGCTCACTGTTCGAACCCTATAGGAAACACAGTAGAGTAGAAGAGTGCTCTTTTCTCCAAAGCAGAGTGTGTTTCTTGTAAGGCGAGCTAGCGTTTGTTTGCCAGTCATAAACGGAGTTGAATCACATGCAGTTTCTGGTCCTACGAACAAGAGGTGTTTTCTGGTAAGGAAAGTCACTATTGCGCTCCCTTTGACATACACAGTGCAAATAGCACTCGCGTCTGTTCCCAGCAAGTACACTGTATCGGACTGAAGAGGAGCTACTGTTCTTGTCAGTTTCCTAAGCAGAGTTGAACCAGATATGGCCCTTGTGTCTAGGAAGCACAGTTCATTTGTTCTGAGCAAGTTCACTCTTCTGGCCCTATAGGAAACACAGTAGAGTAGAAGTGTGCTTTTTCTCAAAAGCAGAGTGTGTTTCTTGTAAGGCGAGCTCACGTTTGTTTCCCAGTCCTAAAGGGAGTTGAGTCACATGCAGTTTTTTGTCCTACGAGCAAGAGTTGTTTTCTGATAAGAAGAGTCACTATTGTGCTCCAATTTCCATACACAGTGCAAGTAGCTCTCGCGTCTGTTCTCAGCAAATACAGTGTATCGGACTGAAGAGGAGCTACTGTTCTTGTCAGTTTCCTAAGCAGAGTTGAACTAGATATGGCCCGTGTGTGTTGAAGCACAGTTCTTTTGTTCTGAGCAAGCTCACTGTTCTGGCCCTATAGGAAACACAGTAGAGTAGAAGAGTGCTCTTTTCTCCAAAGCAGAGTGTGTTTCTTGTAAGGCGAGCTAGCGTTTGTTTGCCAGTCCTAAACGGAGTTGAATCACATGGAGTTTCTGGTCCTACGAGCAAGAGTTCTTTTCTGGTAAGAAGAGTCACTATTGCGCTGCCATTGCCATACACAGGACAAATAGCACTGGCGTCTGTTCCCAGCAAGTACAGTGGATTGGACTAAAGAGGATCTACTGTTCTTGTCAGGTTCCTAAGCAGAATTGAACTAGATATGGCCATGTGTGTAGGAAGCACAGTTCTTTTGTTCTGAGCAAGTTCACTGTTCGGACCCCATAGCAATCACAGTAGAGTAGAAGAGTGCTCTTTTCTCAAAAGCAGAGTGTTTTTCTTGTAAGGCGAGCTAGGGTTTGTTTCCCAGTCCTAAATGGAGTTGAATCACATGCAGTTTGTGGTCCTACGAGCAAGAGTTGTTTTCTGGTAAGGAAAGTCACTATTGCGCTCCCATTGCCATACACAGGACAAATAGCATTCGCGTCTGTTCCCAGCAAGTACAGTGTATCGGACTGAAGAGGAGCTACTGTTTTTGTTAGTTTCCTAAGTAGAATTGAACTAGATATGGCCCGTGTGTGTAGGAAGCACAGTTCTTATGTTCTGAGCAAGCTCACTGTTCTGGCCCTATAGGAAACACAGTAGAGTAGAAGAGAGCTCTTTTCTCTAAAGCAGAGTGTGTTTCTTGTAAGGCGAGCTAGCGTTTGTTTCCTAGTCCTAAATGGAGTTGAATCACATGCAGTTTCTGGTCCTACGAACAAGAGGTGTTTTCTGGTAAGGAAAGTCACTATTGCGCTCCCTTTGCCAAACACAGTGCAAATAGCACTCGCGTCTGTTCCCAGCAAGTACACTGTATCAGACTGAAGAGGAGCTCCTGTTCTTGTCAGTTTCCTAAGCAGACTTGAACTAGATATGGCCCTTGTGTCTAGGAAGCACAGTTCATTTGTTCTGAGCAAGCTCACTCTTCTGGCCCTATAGGAAACACAGAAGAGTAGAAGTGTGCTCTTTTCTCAAAAGCAGAGTGTGTTTCTTGTAAGGCGAGCTAGAGTTTGTTTCCCAGTCCTAAAGGGAGTTGAGTCACATGCAGTTTTTTGTCCTACGAGCAAGAGTTGTTTTATGGTAAGAAGAGTCACGATTGTGCTCCAATTGCCATACACAGTGCAAGTAGCACTCGCGTCTGTTCTCAGCAAGTACAGTGTATCGGACTGAAGAGGAGCTACTGTTCTTGTCAGTTTCCTAAGCAAAGTTGAACTAGATATGGCCCGTGTGTGTAGGAAGCACAGTTCTTTTGTTCTGAGCAAGCTCAGTGTTCTGGCCCTATAGGAAACACAGTAGAGTAGAAGAGTGCTCTTTTCTCTAAAGCAGAGTGTGTTTCTTGTAAGGCATGCTAGCGTTTGTTTCCCAGTCCTAAATGGAGTTGAGTCACATGCAGTTTTTTGTCCTAAGAGAAAGAGTTGTTTTCTGGATAAGATTAGTCACTATTGTGCTCCAATTGCCATACACAGTGCAAGTAGCACTCGCGTCTCTTCCCCGCAAGTACAGTGTATTGGACTGAAGAGGATCTACTGTTCTTGTCAGTTTCCTAACCAGAGTTGAACTAGATATGGCCCGTGTGTGTAGGAAGCACAGTTCTTTTGTTCTGAGCAAGCTCACTGTTTGGACCCCATAGGAAACACAGTAGAGTAGAAGAGTGCTCTTTTCTCAAAAGCAGAGTGTGTTTCTTGTAAAGCGAGCTAGCGTTTGTTTCCCAGTCCTAAATGGAGTTGAATCACATGCAGTTTGTGGTCCTATGAGCAAGAGTTGATTTCTGGTAAGGAAAGTCACTATTGCCCTCCCCTTGCCATACACAGTGCAAATAGCTCTCGCGTCTGTTCCCAGCAAGTACAGTGTATCAGACTGAAGAGGAGCTACTGTTTTTGTTAGTTTCCTAAGTAGAATTGAACTAGATATGGCCCGTGTGTGTAGGAAGCACAGTTCTTATGTTCTGAGCAAGCTCCCTGTTCTGGCCCTATAGGAAACACAGTAGAGTAGAAGAGTGCTCTTTTCTCTAAAGCAGAGTGTGTTTCTTGTAAGGCGAGCTAACGTTTGTTTCCTAGTCCTAAATGGAGTTGAATCACATGCAGTTTCTGGTCCTACGAACAAGAGGTGTTTTCTGGTAAGGAAAGTCACTATTGCGCTGCCATTGCCATACACAGTGCAAATAGCACTTGCGTCTGTTACCAGCAAGTACAGTGTATTGGACAGACTAGGTGCTACTGTTCTTGTCAGGTTCCTAAGCAGAATTGAACTAGATATGGCTATGTGTGTAGGAAGCACAGTTCTTTTGTTCTGAGCATGCTCACTGTTCGGACACCATAGGAAACACAGTAGAGTAGAAGAGTGCTCTTTTCTCAAAAGCAGAGTGTGTTTCTTGTAAGGCGAGCTAGCGTTTGTTTCCCAGTCCTAAATGGAGTTGAATGACATGCAGTTTCTGGTCCTACGAGCAAGAGGTGTTTTCTTGTAAGGAAAGTCACTACTGCGCTCCCCTTGCCATACACAGTGCAAATAGCTCTCGCGTCTGTTCCCAGCAAGTACAGTGTATCAGACTGAAGAGGAGCTACTGTTCTTGTCAGTTTCCTAAGCAGAGTTGAACTAGATATGGCCCGTGTGTAGGTAGCACAGTTCTTATGTTCTGAGCAAGCTCACTGTTCTGGCCCTATAGGAAACACAGTAGAGTAGAAGAGAGCTCTTTTCTCTAATGCAGAGTATGTTTCTTGTAAGGCGAGCTAGCGTTTGTTTCCTAGTCCTAAATGGAGTTGAATCACATGCAGTTTCTGGTCCTATGAACAAGAGTTGTTTTCTGGTAAGGAAAGTCACTATTGCGCTCCCATTGCCATACACAGTGCAAATAGCCCATGTGTTTGTTCCCAGCAAGTACAGTGTATTGGACTGAAGAGGAGCTACTGTTCTTGTCAGTTTCCTAAGCAGAGTTGAACTAGATATGGCCCTTGTTTCTAGGAAGGACAGTTCATTTATTCTGAGCAAGTTCACTCTTCTGGCCCTATAGGAAACACAGTAGAGTAGAAGAGTACCCTTTTCTCTAAAGCAGAGTGTGTTTCTTGTAAGGCGAGCTCGCATTTGTTTCCCAGTCCTAAATGGAGTTGAGTCACATGCAGTTTTTTGTCCTACGAGCAAGAGTTGTTTTCTGGTAAGAAGAGTCACTATTGAGATCCAAATGCCTTATACAATGCAAATAGCACTCGCGTCTGTTCCCAGCAAGTACAGTGTATTGGACTGAATAGGAGCTACTGTTCATGTCAGTTTCCTAAGCAGAGTTGAACTAGATATGGTCCATGTGTGTAGGAAGCACAGTTCTTTTGTTCTGAGCAAGCTCACTGTTTGTACCCCATAGGAAACACAGTGGAGTAGAAGTGTGCTCTTTTTTCAAAGGCAGAGTGTGTTTCATGTAAGGCGAGCTAGCATTTGTTTCCCAGTCCTAAATAGAATTGAATCACATGCAGTTTCTGGTCCTACGAGCAAGAGTTGTTATCTGGTAAGGAAAGTCACTATTGCACTCCCATTGCCATACACAGTGCAAATAATACTCGCGTCTGTTTCCAGCAAGTACAGTGTATCGGACTGAAGAGGAGATACTGTTCTTGTCAGTTTCCTAAGCAGAGTTGAACTAGTTATGGCCCGGAGTAGGAAGCACAGTTCTTTTGTTCTGGGGAAGCTCACTATTCTGGCCCTATATGAAACACAGTAGAGTAGAAGAGAGCTCTTTTCTCTAAAGCAGAGTGTGTTTCTTGTAAGGCGAGCTAGCGTTTGTTTCCCAGTCCTAAATAGAGTTGAATCTCATGCAGTTTCTAGTCCTACGAGCAAGAGTTGTTTTATGGTAAGAAGAGTCACTATTTCGCTGCCATTGCCATACACAGGACAAATAGCACTGGCGTCTGTTCCCAGAAAGTACAGTTTATTGGACTGAAGAGGAGCTACTGTTCTTGTCAGTTTCCTATGCAGAGTTGAAATAGAAATGGCCCATGTGTAGGAAGAACAGTTCTTTTTCTCTGAGCAAGCTCACTGTTCTGGCCCTTTAGGAAACACAGTAGAGTAGAAGAGTGCTCTTTTCTCAAAAGCAGAGTGTGTTTCGTGTAAGGCGAGCTAGCGTTTGTTTCCCAGTCCTAAATGGAGTTGATTCACATGCAGTTTCTGGTCCTAAGAGCAAGAGTTGTTTTCTGGTAAGGAAAGTCACTATTGCGCTCCCATTGCCATACACAGTGCAAATAGTACTCGCATCTGTTCCCAGCAAGTACAGTGTATCGGACTGAAGAGGAGCTACTGTTCTTGTCAGTTTCCTAAGCAGAGTTGAACTAGCTATGGCCCGTGTGTAGGAAGCACAGTTCTTTTGTTCTGAGCAAGCTCACTCTTCTGGCCCTATAGGAAACACAGTAGAGTAGAAGAGTGCTCTTTTCTCCAAAGCAGAGTGTGTTTCTTGTAAAGCGAGCTAGCATTTGTTTGCCAGTCCTATATGGAGTTGAATCTCATGCAGGTTCTGGTCCTACGAGCAAGAGTTGTTTTATGGTAAGAAGAGTCACTATTGTGCTTCCAATGCCATGCACAGGACAAATAGCACTGGCGTCTGTTCCCAGCAAGTACAGTGTATTGGACTGAAGAGGATCTACTGTTCTTGTCAGTTTCCTAAGCAGAGTTGAACTAGATATGTCCCGTGTGTGTAGGAAGCACAGTTCTTTTGTTCTGAGCAAGCTCACTGTTCGGACCCCACAGGAAAAACAGTAGAGTCGAAGAGTGCTCTTTTCTCAAAAGCAGAGTGTGTTTCATGTAAGGCGAGCTAGCATTTATTTCCCAGTCCTAAATGGAGTTGAATCACATGCAGTTTCTGGTCCTATGAGCAAGAGTTTTTTTCTGGTAAAGAAAGTCACTATTGCGCTCCCATTGCCATACACAGTGCAAATAGCACTCGCGTCTGTTCCCAGCAAGTACAGTGTATCGGACTGAAGGGAGCTACTGTTCTTCTCATTGTCCTAAGCAGAGTTGAACTAGATATGGCCCGTGTGTGTAGGAAGCACAGTTCTTATGTTCTGAGCAAGTCCACTGTTCTGGCCCTATAGGAAACACAGTAGAGTAGAAGAGTGCTCTTTTCTCAAAAGCAGAGTGTGTTTTTGTAAGGCAAGCTAGCGTTTGTTTCCTAGTTTTAAATGGAGTTGAATCACATGCAGTTTCTGGTCCTATGAAAACAAGAGTTGTTTTTTGGTAAGGAAAGTCACTATTGCACTCCCATTGACCTACACAAGGAAATAGCACTCGCAACTTTTCCCAGCAAGTACAGTGTATTGGACTGAATAGGAGCTACTGTTCTTGTCAGTTTACTAAGCAGAGTTGAACTAGATATGGTCCGTGTGTGTAGAAAGCACAGTTCTTTTGTTCTGAGCAAGCTCACTGTTTGTACCCCTTAGGAAACACAGTGGAATAGAAGAGTGCTCTTTTTCAAAAGCAGAGTGTGTTTCTTGTAAGGCGAACTAGCATTTATTTCCCAGTCCTAAGTGGAGTTGAATCCCATGCAGTTTCTGGTACTACGAGGAAGAGTTGTTTTCTGGTAAGAAGAGTCACTATTGCGCTGCCATTTCCATACACAGGACAAATAGCACTGGCGTCTGTGCGCAGCAAGTACAGTGTATTGGACTGAAGAGGATCTACTGTTCTTGTCAGGTTCTTAAGCAGACTTGAAATAAATATGGCCGTGTGTGTAGGAAGAACAGTTTTTTTTGTTCTGAGCAAAGCTCACCGTTCGGACACCATAGGAAACACAGTAGGGTAGAAGAGTGCTCTTTTCTCCAAAGCAGAGTGTGTTTCTTGTAAAGCGAGCTAGCATTTGTTTGCCAGTCCTATATGGAGTTGAATCACATGCAGTTTCTGGTCCTACGAGCAAGAGTTGTTTTATGGTAAGAAGAGTCACTATTGCGCTTCCAATGCCATGCATAGGACAAATAGCACTGGCGTCTGTTCCCAGCAAGTACAGTGTATTGGACTGATGAGGATCTACTGTTCTTGTCAGGTTCCTAAGCAGAATTGAACTAGATATGGCCTTGTGTGTAGAAGCACAGTTCTTTTGTTCTGAGCAAGTTCACTGTTCGGACACGATAGGAAACACAGTAGAGTAGAAGAGTGCTCTTTTCTCCAAAGCAGAGTGTGTTTCTTGTAAGGCGAGCTAGCGTTTGTTTCCCAGTCCTAAATGGAGTTGAGTCACATGCAGTTTTTTGTCCTAAGAGCAAGAGTTGTTTTCTGGTAAGACGAGTCACTATTGTGCTCCAATTGCCATACACAGTGCAAGTAGCACTCGCGTCTCTTCCCCGCAAGTACAGTGTATTGGACTGAAGAGGATCTACTGTTCTTGTCAGTTCCTAAGCAGAGTTGAACTAGATATGGCCCGTGTGTGTAGGAAGCACAGCTCTTTTGTTCTGAGCAAGCTCACTGTTCGGACCCCACAGGAAAAACAGTAGAGTAGAAGAGTGCTCTTTTTTCAAAAGCAGAGTGTGTTTCTTGTAAGGCGAACTAGCATTTGTTTCCCAGTCCTAAGTGGAGTTGAATCCCATGCAGTTTCTGGTACTACGAGGAAGAGTTGTTTTCTGGTAAGAAGAGTCACTATTGCGCTGCCATTTCCATACACAGGACAAATAGCACTGGCGTCTGTGCGCAGCAAGTACAGTGTATTGGACTGAAGAGGATCTACTGTTCTTGTCAGGTTCTTAAGCAGACTTGAAATAAATATGGCCGTGTGTGTAGGAAGAACAGTTTTTTTTGTTCTGAGCAAGCTCACTGTTCGGACACCATAGGAAACACAGTAGAGTAAAAGAGAACTCTTTTCTCTAAAGCAGAGTGTGTTTCTTGGAAGGCGAGCAAGCGTTTGTTTCCCAGTCCTAAATGGAGTTGAATCACATGCAGTTTCTGGTACTAAGAGCAAGAGTGTTTTCTCGTAAGGAAGGTCACTATTGCACTCCCATTGCCATACACAGTGCAAATAGCCCATGCGTCTGTTCCCAGCAAGTACAGTGTATCGAACTGAAGAGGAGCTACTGTTCTTGTCAGTGTCCTAAGCAGAGTTTAACTAGATATGGCCCGTGTGTGTAGGAGGCACAGTTCTTTTTTTCTGAGCAAGCTCACTGTTCTGGCCCTATAGGAAACACAGTAGAGTAGAAGAGTGCTCTTTTCTCAAAAGCAGAGTATGTTTCTTGTAAGGCGAGCTAGCGTTTCTTTCTCAGTCCTAAATGGAGTTGAGTCACATGCAGTTTCTGGTCCTACGAGCAAGAGTTGTTTTCTGGTAAGGAAAGTCACTATTGCGCTCCCCTTGCCATACACAGTGCAAATAGCTCTCGCGTCTGTTCCCAGCAAGTACAGTGTATCAGACTGAAGTGGAGCTACTGTTCTTGCCAGTTTCCTAAGCAGAGTTGAACTCGATATGGCCAGTGTGTAGGAAGCACAGTTCTTTTGTTCTGAGCAAGCTCACTGTTCGGACACCATAGGAAATACAGTAGAGTAGAAGAGTGCTCTTTTCTCAAAAGCAGAGTGTGTTTCATGTAAGCGAGCTAGCGTTTGATTCCCAGTCCTAAATGGAGTTGAATCACATGCAGTTTCTGGTACTAAGAGCAAGAGTTGTTTTCTCATAAGGAAAGTCGCTATTGCGCTCCCATTGCCATACACAGTGCATATAGCCCATGCGTCTGTTCCCAGCAAGTACAGTGTATCGGACTGAAGAGGAGCTACTGTTCTTCTCAGTGTCCTAAGCAGAGTTGAACTAGATATGGCCCGTGTGTGTAGGAAGCACAGTTCTCATGTTCTGAGCAAGTCCACAGTTCTGGCCCTATAGGAAACACAGTAGAGTAGAAGAGTGCTCTTTTCTCAAAAGCAGAGTGTGTTTTTGTAAGGCGAGCTAGCGTTTGTTTCCTAGTTTAAATGGAGTTGAATCACATGCAGTTTCTGGTCCTATGAACAAGAGTTGTTTTCTGGTAAGGAAAGTCACTATTGCACTCCCATTGACCTACACAAGGCAAATAGCACTCGCGACTTTTCCCAGCAAGAACAGTGTATTGGATTGAATAGGAGCTACTGTTCTTGTCAGTTTACTAAGCAGAGTTGAACTAGATATGGTCCGTGTGTGTAGAAAGCACAGTTCTTTTGTTCTGAGCAAGCTCACTGTTTGGACCCCATAGGAAACACAGTAGAGTAGAAGAGTGCTCTTTTCTCAAAAGCAGAGTATGTTTCTTGTAAGGCGAGCTAGCGTTTGTTTCCCAGTCCTAAATGGAGTTGATCACATGCAGTTTCTGGTCCTACGAGCAAGAGTTGTTTTCTAGTAAGGAAAGTCACTATTGTGCTCCCCTTGCCATACACAGTGCAAATAGCTCTCGCGTCTGTTCAAAGCAAGTACAGTGTATCAGAATGAAGAGGAGCTACTGTTCCTGTCAGTTTCCTAAGCAGAGTTGAACTAGATATGGCCCGTGTGTGTAGGAAGCACAGTTCTTTTGTTCTCAGCAAGCTCACTGTTCGGACCCTATAGAAAACACAGTAGAGTAGAAGAGTGCTCTTTTCTCTAAAGCAGAGTGTGTTTCATATAAGGCGAGCTAGCATTTGTTTCCCAGTCCTAAATGGTGTGGAATCACATGCAGTTTCTGCTCCTACGAGCAAGAGTTGTTTTCTGGTAAGGAAAGTCACTATTGTGCTCCCATTTCCATACACAGTGCAAATAGCCCATGCGTCTGTTCCCAGCAAGTACAGTGTAACGGACTGAAGAGGAGCTACTGTTCTTGTCAGTGTCCTAAGCAGAGTTTAACTAGATATGGCCCGTGTGTGTAGGAGGCACAGTTCTTATGTTCTGAGTAAGCTCACTGTTCTGGCCCTATAGGAAACACAGTAGAGTAGAAGAGTGCTCTTTTCTCTAAAGCAGAGTGTGTTTCTTGTAAGGTGAGCTCTCATTTGTTTCCCAGTCCTAAATGGAGTTGAGTCACATGCAGTTTTTGGTCCTATGAGCAAGAGTTGTTTTCTAGTAAGAAGAGTCACTATTGCACTCCAAATGCCTTATACAGTGCAAATAGCACTCCCGTCTGTTCCCAGCAAGTACAGTGTATTGGACTGAATAGGAGCTACTGTTCTTGTCAGTTTCCTAAGCAGAGTTGAACTAGATATGGTCCATGTGTGTAGGAAGCACAGTTCTTTTGTTCTGAGCAAGCTCACTGTTTGTACCACTTAGGAAACACAGTGGAATAGAAGAGTGCTCTTTTTTCAAAAGCAGAGTGTGTTTCTTGTAAGGCGAACTAGCGTTTGTTTCCCAGTCCTAAGTGGAGTTGAATCCCATGCAGTTTCTGGTACTATGAGGAAGAGTTGTTTTCTGGTAAGGAAAGTCACTATTGCGCTCCCATTGCCATACACAGTACAAATAGTACTCGCGTCTGTTCCCAGCAAGTACAGTGTATCGGACTGAAGAGGAGCTACTGTTCTTGTCAGTTTCCTAAGCAGAGTTGAACTAGCTATGGCCCGTGTGTAGGAAGCACAGTTCTTTTGTTCTGAGCAAGCTCACTGTTCTGGCCCTATAGGAAACACAGTAGAGTAGAAGAGTGCTCATTTCTCCAAAGCAGAGTGTGTTTCTTGTAAAGCGAGCTAGCATTTGTTTGCCAGTCCTATATGGAGTTGAATCAAATGCAGTTTCTGGTCCTACGAGCAAGAGTTGTTTTATGGTAAGAAGAGTCACTATTGTGCTTCCAATGCCATGCACAGGACAAATAGCACTGGCGTCTGTTCCCAGCAAGTACAGTGTATTGGACTGATGAGGATCTACTGTTCTTGTCAGGTTCCTAAGCAGAATTGAACTAGATATGGCCTTGTGTGTAGGAAGCACAGTTCTTTTGTTCTGAGCAAGTTCACTGTTCGGACACGATAGGAAACACAGTAGAGTAGAAGAGTGCTCTTTTCTCCAAAGCAGAGTGTGTTTCTTGTAAGGCGAGCTAGCGTTTGTTTCCCAGTCCTAAATGGAGTTGAGTCACATGCAGTTTTTTGTCCTATAAGCAAGAGTTGTTTTCTGGTAAGATGAGTCACTAGATGTGCTCCAATTGCCATACACAGTGCAAGTAGCACTCGCGTCTCTTCCCCGCAAGTACAGTGTATTGGACTGAAGAGGATCTACTATTCTTGTCAGTTTAATAAGCAGAGTTGAACTAGATATGGCCCGTGTGTGTAGGAAGCACAGTTCTTTTGTTCTGAGCAAGCTCACTGTTCGGACCCCACAGGAAAAACAGTAGAGTAGAAGAGTGCTCTTTTTTCAAAAGCAGAGTGTGTTTCTTGTAAGGGAAACTAGCGTTTGTTTCCCAGTCCTAAGTGGAGTTGAATCCCATGCAGTTTCTGGTACTACGAGGAAGAGTTGTTTTCTGGTAAGAAGAGTCACTATTGCGCTGCCATTTCCATACACAGGACAAATAGCACTGGCGTCTGTGCGCAGCAAGTACAGTGTATTGGACTGAAGAGGATCTACTGTTCTTGTCAGGTTCTTAAGCAGACTTGAAATAAATATGGCCGTGTGTGTAGGAAGAACAGTTTTTTTTGTTCTGAGCAAGCTCACTGTTCGGACACCATAGGAAACACAGTAGAGTAGAAGAGAACTCTTTTCTCTAAAGCAGAGTGTGTTTCTTGGAAGGCGAGCTAGCGTTTGTTTCCCAGTCCTAAATGGAGTTGAATCACATGCAGTTTCTGGTACTAAGAGCAAGAGTTGTTTTCTCGTAAGGAAAGTCACTATTGCGGTTCCATTGCCATACACAGTGCAAATAGCCCATGCGTCTGTTCCCAGCAAGTACAGTGTATGGGACTGAAGAGGAGCTACTGTTCTTGTCAGTGTCCTAAGCAGAGTTTAACTAGATATGGCCCGTGTGTGTAGGAGGCACAGTTCTTTTTTTCTGAGCAAGCTCACTGTTCTGGCCCTATAGGAAACACAGTAGAGTAGAAGAGTGCTCTTTTCTCAAAAGCAGAGTGTGTTTCTTGTAAAGCGAGCTAGAGTTTGTTTCCCAGTCCTAAATGGAATTGAATCACATGCAGTTTCTGGTCCTACGAGCAAGAGTTGTTTTATGGTAAGAAGAGTCACTATTGCGCTGCCATTGCCATACACAGGACAAATAGCACTGGCGTCTGTTCCCAGCAAGTAGAGTGTATTGGACTGAAGAGGATCTACTGTTCCTGTCAGGTTCCTAAGCAGAATTGAACTAGATATGGCTGTGTGTGTAGGAAGCACAGTTCTTTTTTTCTGGGCAAGCTCACTGTTCGGACCCATAGGAAACACAGTAGCGTAGAAGAGTGCTCTTTTTGCAAAAGCAGAGTGTGTTTCTTGTAAGGCGAGCTAGCGTTTGTTTCCCAGTCCTAAATGGAGTTGAATCACATGCAGTTTTTAGTACTACGAGCAAGAGTTGTTTTCTGGTAAGAAGAGTCACTATTGCGCTGCCATTGCCATACACAGGACAAATAGCACTGGCGTCTATTCCCAGCAAGTACAGTGTATTGGACTGAAGAGGATCTACTGTTCTTGTCAGGTTCCTAAGCAGAATTGAACTAGATATGGCCGTGTGTTTATGAAGCATAGTTCTTTTGTTCTGAGCAAGCTCACTGTTCGGACACCATAGGAAACACAGTACAGTAGAAGAGTGCTCTTTTCTCAAAAGCAGAGTGTGTTTCATGTAAGCGAGCTAGCGTTTCATTCCCAGTCCTAAATGAAGTTGAATCACATGCAGTTTCTGGTCCTAAGAGCAAGAGTTGTTTTCTGGTAAGGAAAGTCACTATTGTGCTCCCCTTGCCACACACAGTGCAAATAGCTCTCACGTCTGTTCCCAGCAAGTACAGTGTATCGGACTGAAGAGGAGCTACTGTTCTTGTCAGTTTCCTAAGCAGAGTTGAACTAGATATGGCCCGTGTGTGTAGGAAGCACAGTTCTTATGTTCTGAGCAAGCTCACGGTTCTGGCCCTATAGGAAACACAGTAGAGTACAAGAGTGCTCTTTTCTCAAAAGCAGAGTGTGTTTCATGTAAGGCAAGCTAGCATTTGTTTCCCAGTCCTAAATGGAGTTGAATCACATGCAGTTTCTGGTCCTACGAGCAAGAGTTGTTTTCTGGTAAGGAAAGGCACTATTGTGCTCCCATTGCCATCCACAGTGCAAATAGCACTCGCGTCTGTTCTCAGCAAGTACACTGTATCGGACTGAATAGGAGCTACTGTTCTTGTCAGTTTCCTAAGCAGAGTTGAACTACATATGGTCCTTGTGTGTAGGAAGCACAGTCTTTTGTTCTGACCAAGCTCACTGTTTGGACCCCATAGGAAACACAGTAGAGTAGAAGAGTGCTCTTTTCTCAAAAGCAGAGTGTGTTTCTTGTAAGGCGAGCTGGAGTTTGTTTCCCTGTCCTAAATGGAGATGAGTCACATGAAGTTTTTTGTCCTACGAGCAAGAGTTGTTTTCTGGTAAGACGAGTCACTATTGTGCTCCAATTGCCATCCACAGTGCAAATAGCACTCGCGTCTGTTCCCAGCAAGTACAGTGTATTAGACTGAATAGGAGCTACTGTTCTTGTCAGTTTCCTAAGCAGAGTTGAACTAGATATGTTCCATGTGTGTAGGAAGCACAGTTCTTTTGTTCTGAGCAAGCTCACTGTTTGGACCCCATAGGAAACACAGTAGAGTAGAAGAGTGCTCTTTTCTCAAAAGCAGAGTGTGTTTCTTGTAAGTCGAGCTAGAGTTTGTTTCCCAGTCATAAATGGAGTAGAATCACATGCAGTTTCTGGTCCTACGAGCAAGAGTTGTTTTATGGTAAGAAAAGTCACTATTGCGCTGCCATTGCCATACACAGGACAAATAGTACTGGTGTCTGTTCCCAGCAATACAGTGTATTGGACTGAAGAGGATCTACTGTTCTTGTCAGGCTCCTAAGCAGAATTGAACTAGATATGGCCGTGTGTGTAGGAAGCACAGGTCTTTTGTTCTGTGCAAGCTCACTGTTCGGACCCCATAGGAAACACAGTAGAGTAGAAGAGTGCTCTTTTCTCAAAAGCAGAGAGTGTTTTTTGTAAGGCAAGCTATCGTTTATTTCCCAGTCCTAAATGGAGTTGAATCACATGCAGTTTCTGGTCCTACGAGCAAGAGTTGTTTTCTGGTAAGGAAAGTCACTATTGCGCTCCCTTTGCCATACACAGTGCAAGTAGTACTCGCGTCTGTTCCCAGCAAGTACAGTGTATCGGACTGAAGAGGAGCAACTGTTCTTGTCAGTTTCCTAAGCAGAGTTGAACTAGATATGGCCCGTGTGTGTAGGAAGCACAGTTATTATGTTCTGAGCAAGCTCACTGTTCTGGCCCTATAGGAAACACAGTAGAATAGAAGAGTGCTCTTTTCTCTAAAGCAGAGTGTGTTTCTTGTAAGGCGAGCTAGCGTTTGTTTCCCAGTCCTAAATGGAGTTGAGTCACATGCAGTTTTTGGTCCTACAGGCAAGAGTTGTGTTCTGGTAAGAAGAGTCACTATTGTGCTCCAAATAGCATACACAGTGCAAATAGCACTCGCGTCTGTTCCCAGCAAGTACAGTGTATTGGACTGAATAGTAGCTACTGTTCGTGTCAGTTTCCTAAGCAGAGTTGAACTAGATATGGTCCATGTGTGTAGAAAGCACAGTTCTTTGTTCTGAGCAAGCACACTGTTCGGACCCCATAGGAAACACAGTAGAGTAGAAGAGTGCTCTTTTCTCTAAATCAGAGTGTGTTTCTTGTAAGGCGAGCTAGCATTTGTTTCCCAGTCATAAATGGAGTTGAATCACATGCAGTTTGTGGTCCTACGAGCAAGAGTTGTTTTCTGGTAAGGAAAGTCACTATTGTGCTCCCTTTGCCATACACAGTGCAAATAGCACGCGCATCTGTTCACAGCAAGTACAGTGTATCGGACTGAAGAGGAGCTACTGTTCTTGTCAGTTTCCTAAGCAGAGTTGAACTACATATGGTCCGTGTGTGTAGGAAGCACAGTTCTTTGGTTCTGAGCAAGCTCACTGTTCTGGCCCTATAGGAAACACAGAAGAGTAGAAGAGTGCTCTTTTCTCAAAAGCAGAGTGTGTTTCTTGTAAGGCGAGCTAGAGTTTGTTTCCCAGTCCTAAAGGGAGTTGAGTAACATGCAGTTTTTTGTCCTATGAGCAAGAGTTGTTTTCTGGTAAGAAGAGTCACTACTGTGCTCCAATTGCCATTCACAGTGCAAGTAGCACTCGCGTCTGTTCTCAGCAAGTACAGTGTATCGGACTGAAGAGGAGCTACTGTTCTTGTCAGTTTCCTAAGCAGAGTTGAACTAGATATGGCCGGTGTGTGTACGAAGCACAGTTCTTTTGTTCTGAGCAAGCTCACTGTTCTGGCCCTATAGAAAACACAGTAGAGTAGAATAGTGCTTTTTTCTCTAAAGCAGAGTGTGTTTCTTGCAAGGCGAGCTCGCGTTTGTTTTCCAGTCCTAAATGGAGTTGAGTCACAGGCAGTTTTTCGTCCTACTAGCAAGAGTTGTTTTCTAGTAAGAAGAGTCACTATTGCGCTGCCATTGTCATACACAGGACAAATAGCACGGGCGTCTGTGCGCAGCAAGTACAGTGTATTGGACTGAAGAGTATCTACTGTTCTTGTCAGGTTCTTAAGCAGACTTGAAATAGATATGGCCGTGTGTGTAGGAAGAACAGTTCTTTTGTTCTGAGCAAGCTCACTGTTCGGACACCATAGGAAACACAGAAGATTAGAAGAGTGCTCTTTTCTCAAAAGCAGAGTGTGTTTCATGTAAGCGAGCTAGCGTTTGATTCCCATTCCTAAATGAAGTTGAATCACATGCAGTTTCTGGTCCTAAGAGCAAGAATTGTTTTATGGTAAGGAAAGTCACTACTGAGCTCCCATTGCCATACACAGTACAAATAGCTCTCGCGTCTGTACCCAGCAAGTACAGTGTATCGGACTGAAGAGGAGCTACTGTTCTTGTCAGTTTCCTAAGCAGAGTTGAACTAGATATGGCCCGTGTGTGTAGGAAGCACAGTTCTTATGTTCTGAGCAAGCTCACTGTTCTGGCCCTATAGGAAACACAGTAGAGTAAAAGAGTGCTCTTTTATCTAATGCAGACTGTGTTTCTTGTAAGGCGAGCTAGCGTTTGTTTCCCAGTCCTAAATGGAGTTGAGTCACATGCAGTTTCTGTTCCTACGAGCAAGAGTTGTTTTATGGTAAGAAGAGTCACTATTTAGCTGCCATTGCCATACACAGGACAAATAGCACTGGCGTCTGTTCCCAGCAAGTACATTGTATTGGACTGAAGAGGATCTACTATTCTTGTCAGGTTCCTAAGCAGAATTGAACTAGATATGGCCGTGTGTGTAGGAAGCACAGTTCTTTTGTTCTGAGCAAGCACACTGTTCGGACCCTATAGGAATCACAGTAGAGTAGAAGAGTGCTCTTTTCTCAAAAGCAGAGTGTGTTTCTTGTAAGGCGAGCTAGCGTTTGTTTCCCAGTCCTAAATGGAGATGAATCACATGCAGTTTCTGGTCCTACGAGCAAGAGTTGTTTTCTGGTAAGGAAAGTCACTATTGCGCTCCCATTGCCATCCACAGTGTAAATAGCACTCGCGTCTGTTCCCAGCAAGTACAGTGTATCGGACTGAAGAGGAGCTACTGTTCTTGTCAGTTTCCTAAGCAGAGTTGAACTAGTTATAGCCCGTGTGTAGGAAGCACAGTTCTTTTGTTCTGAGCAACCTCACTGTTCGGACCCTATAGGAATCACAGTAGAGTAGAAGAGTGCTCTTTTCTCTAAAGCAGAGTGTGTTGCTTGTAAGGCGAGCTAGCATTTGTTTCACAGTCCTAAATGGAGTTGAATCACATGCAGTTTCTAGTCCTACGAGCAAGAGTTGTTTTCTGGTAAGAAGGGTCACTATTGCGCTCCCCTTGCCATACACAGTGCAAAAAGCTCTCGCGTCTGTTCCCAGCAAGTAGTGTATCAGACTGAAGAGGAGCTACTGTTCTTGCCAGTTTCCTAAGCAGAGTTGAACTAGATATGGCCCGTGTGTAGGAAGCACAGTTCTTTTGTTCTGAGCAAGCTCACTGTTGGGACACCATAGGAAACACAGTAGAGTAGAAGAGTGCTCTTTTCTCAAAAGCAGAGTGTGTTTCATGTAAGCGAGCTAGCGTTTGATTCCCAGGCCTAAATGGAGTTGAATCACATGCAGTTTCTGGTACTAAGAGCAAGAGTTGTTTTCTCGTAAGAAAAGTCGCTATTGCGCTCCCATTGCAATACACAGTGCATATAGCCCATGCATCTGTTCCCAGCAAGTACAGTGTATCGGACTGAAGAGGAGCTACTGTTCTTCTCAGTGTCCTAAGCAGAGTTGAACTAGATACGGCCCCTGTGTGTAGGAAGCACAGTTCTTATGTTCTTAGCAAGTCCACTGTTCTGGCCCTTTAGGAAACACAGTAGAGTAGAGTAGTGCTCTTTTCTCAAAAGCAGAGTGTGTTTTTGTAAGGCGAGCTAGGGTTTGTTTCCTAGTTTTAAATGGAGTTGAATCACATGCAGTTTCTGGTCCTATGAACAAGAGTTGTTTTCTGGTAAGGAAAGTCATTTTGCGCTCCCATTGACCTACACAAGGCAAATAGCACTCGCGCCTTTTCCAGCAAGTACAGTGTATTGGACTGAATAGGATCTACTGTTCTTGTCAGTTTAATAAGCAGAGTTGAACTAGATATGGTCCGTGTGTGTAGGAAGCACAGTTCTTTTGTTCTGAGCAAGCTCACTTTTGGACCCCATAGGAAACACAGTAGAGTAGAAGAGTGCTCTTTTCTCAAAAGCAGAGTATGTTTCTTGTAAGGCGAGCTAGCGTTTGTTTCCTAGTCCTAAATGGAGTTGAATCACATGCAGTTTCTGGTCCTACGAGCAAGAGTTGTTTTCTGGTAAGGAAAGGCACTATTGCGCTCCCCTTGCCATACACAGTGCAAATAGCTCTCGCGTCTGTTCAAAGCAAGTACAGTGTATCAGACTGAAGAGGAGCTACTGTTCCTGTCAGTTTCCTAAGCAGAGTTGAACTAGATATGGCCATGTGTGTAGGAAGCACAGTTCTTTTTTTCTCAGCAAGCTCACTTTTCGGACCCTATAGAAAACACAGTAGAGTAGAAGAGTGCTCTTTTCTCTAAAGCAGAGTGTGTTTCTTGTAAGGCGAGCTAGCATTTGTTTCCCAGTCCTAAATGGTGTGGAATCACATGCAGTTTCTGGTCTTACGAGCAAGAGTTGTTTTCTGGTAAAGAAAGTCACTATTGCGCTCCCCTTGCCATACACAGTGCAAATAGCCCATGCGTCTGTTCCCAGCAAGTACAGTGTATCGGACTGAAGAGGAGCTACTGTTCTTGTCAGTGTCCTAAGCAGAGTTTAACTAGATATGGCCCGTGTGTTTAGGAAGCACATTTATTAAGTTCTGAGCAAGCTGACTGTTCTGGCCCTATAGGAAACACAGTAGAGAAGAAGAGTGCTCTTTTCTCTAAAGCAGAGTGTGTTTCTTGTAAAACGAGCTTGTGTTTGTTTCCCAGTCCTAAATGGAGTTGAGTCACATGCAGTTTTGGTCCTACGAGCAAGAGTTGTTTTCTAGTAAGAAGAGTCACTATTGTGCTCCAACTGCAATACACAGTGCAAATAGCACTCTGGTATGTTCCCAGCAAGTACAGTGTATTGGACTGAATAGGATCTGCTATTCTTGTCCGTTTCCTAAGCAGAGTTGAACTATATATGGTCCATGTGTGTAGGAAGCACAGTTCTTTTGTTCTGAGCAAGCTCACTGTTTGGACCCCATAGGAAACACAGTAGAGTAGATGAGTGCTCTTTTCTCAAAAGCAGAGTGTGTTTCTTGTAAGGCGAGCTAGCATTTGTTTCCCAGTTTTAAATGGCGTTGAATCACATGCTGTTTGTGTTCCTATGAGCAAGAGTTGTTTTCTGCTAAGGAAAGTCACTATTGTGCTCTCAATGCCATACACAGTGTAAATAGCACTCGCGTCTGTTCCCAGCAAGTACAGTGTATTGGACTGAAGAGGAGCAACTGTTCTTGTCAGTTTCCCTAGCAGAGTTGAACTAGATATGGCCCGTGTGTCTAGGAAGCACAGTTCATTTGTTCTGAGCAAGCTCACTCTTCTGGCCCTATAGGAAACACAGTAGAGTTGAAGAGTGCTCTTTTCTCAAAAGCAGAGTGTGTTTCTTCTAAGGCGAGCTAGAGTTTGTTTCCCTGTCCTAAATGGAGTTGAGTCT
The DNA here is from genome assembly GCF_949786415.1 of Peromyscus eremicus. Lineage (NCBI taxonomy): Eukaryota > Metazoa > Chordata > Mammalia > Rodentia > Cricetidae > Peromyscus > Peromyscus eremicus. The sequence goes on along the minus strand of NW_026734540.1, from coordinate 126,780 downwards.
CATGCAGTTTTTTGTCCTACGAGCAATAGTTGTTTTCTGGTAAGACGAGTCACTATTGTGCTCCAATTGCCATACACAGTAAAAATAGCACTCGTGTCTGTTCCCAGCAAGTACAGTGTATTGGACTGAATAGGAGCTACTGTTCTTGTCAGTTTCCTAAGCAAAGTTGAACTAGATATGGTCCATGTGTGTAGGAAGCACAGTTCTTTTGTTCTGAGCAAGCTCACTATTTGGACCCCATTGGAAACACAGTAGAGTAGAAGAGTGCTCTTTTCTCAAAAGCAGAGTGTGTTTCTATAAGGCGAGCTAGTGTTTGTTTTCCAGTCTTAAATGGAGTGGAATCACATGCAGTTTCTTGTCCTACGAGCAAGAGTTGTTTTATGGTAAGAAGAGTCACTATTGCGCTGCCATTGCCATACACAGGACAAATAGCACTGGCGTCTGTTCCCAGCAAGTACAGTGTATTGGACTGAAGAGGATCTACTGTTCTTGTCAGTTTCCTAAGCAAAGTTGAACTAGATATGGTCCATGTGTGTAGGAAGCACAGTTCTTTTGTTCTGAGCAAGCTCACTGTTCTGACCCCATAGGAAACACATTAGAGTAGAAGAGTGCTCTTTTCTCGAAAGCAGAGTGTGTTTCTTGTAAGGCGAGCTAGCGTTTGTTTCCCAGTCCTAAATGGAGTTGAATCACATGCAGTTTCTGGTCCTACAAACAAGAGTTGTTATCTGGTAAGGAAAGTCACTACTGTGCTCCCATTGCCATACACAGGGCAAATAGCACTCGCGTCTGTTCCCAGCAAGTACAGTGTATTGGACTGAATAGGAGCTACGGTTCTTGTCAGTTTCCTAAGCAGAGTTGAACTACATATGGTCCTTGAGTGTAGGAAGCACACTCTTTTGTTCTGAGCAAGCTCACTGTTTGGACCCCATAGGAAACACAGTAGAGTAGAAGAGTGCTCTTTTCTCAAAAGCAGAGTGTGTTTCTTGTAAGGCGAGCCAGCGTTTGTGTCCCAGTCCTAAATGGAGTGGAATCACATGCAGTTTCTGGTCCTACGTGCAAGAGTTGTTTTATGGTAAGAAGAGTCCCTATTGTGCTGCCATTGCCATACACAGGACAAATAGCACTGGCGTCTGTTCGCAGCAAGTACAGTGTATCGGACTGAAGAGGAGCTACTGTTCTTGTCAGTTTCCTAAGCAGAGTTGAACTAGATATGGCCCGTGTGTGTAGGAAGCACAGTTCTTATGTTCTGAGCAAGCTCATTGTTCTGGCCCTATAGGAAACACAGTAGAGTAAATGAGTGCTCTTTTCTCTAAAGCAGAGTGTGTTTCTTGTAAGGTGAGCTAGCGTTTGTTTCCTATTTAAATGGAGTTGAATCACATGCAGTTTCTGGTCTACGAACAAGAGTTGTTTTCTGGTAATGAAAGCCACATTGCGCTCCGATTGCCATACACAGTGCAAAGAGCACTCGCGTCTGTTCTCAGCAAGTACAGTGTATTGGACTGAATAGGTGCTACTGTTCTTGTCAGTTTCCTAAGCAGAGTTGAACTAGATATGATCCGTGTTTGTAGAAGCACAGTTCTTTTGTTCTTTGCAAGATCACTGTTTGGACCCCATAGGAAACACAGTAGAGTAGAAGAGTGCTCTTTTCTCAAAAGCAGAGTGTGTTTCTTGTAAGGCGAGCTAGTGTTTGTTTCCCAGTCCTAATTGGAGTTGAATCACATGCAGTTTCTTTTCCTAAGAACAAGAGTTGTTTTCTGGTAAGGAAAGTCACTATTGCGCTCCCATTGCCATCCACAGTGCAAATAGCACTCGCGTCTGTTCCCAGCAAGTACAGTGTATCGGACAAAAGAGGAGCTACTGTTCTTGTCAGTGTCCTAAGCAGAGTTGAACTAGATATGGCCCGTGTATAGGAAGCACAGTTCTTTTGTTGTGAGCAAGCTCACTGTTCTGGCCATATAGGAAACACAGTAGAGTAGAAGAGTGCTCTTTTTTCTAAAGTAAAGTGTGCTTCTTATAAGGCGAGCTAGCGTTTGTTTCCCAGTCTTAAATGGAGTTGAATCACATGCAGTTTCTGGTCCTACGAGCAAGAGTTGTTTTATGGTAAAAAGAGTCACTATTGCGCTGCCATTGCCATACACAGGACAAATAGCACTGGCGTCTGTTCCCAGCAAGCACAGTGTATTGGACTGAAGAGGATCTACTGTTCTTGTCAGGTTCCTAAGCAGAATTGAACTAGATTTGGCCGTGTGTGTAGGAAGCACAGTTCTTTTGTTCTGAGCAAGCTCACTGTTTGCACACCATAGGAAACACAGTAGAGTAGAAGAGTGCTCTTTTCTCAAAAGCAGAGTGTGTTTTTTGTAAGGCTAGCTCTCGTTTGTTTCCCAGTCCTAAATGGAGTGGAATCACATGCAGTTTCTGGTAGTACGAGCACGAGTTGTTTTATGGTAAGAATAGTCACTATTGCGCTGCCATTGCCATACACAGGACAAATAGCACTGGCATCTGTTCCCAGCAAGTACAGTGTATTGGACTGAAGAGGATCTACTGTTCTTGTCAGGTTCCTAAGCAGAATTGAACTAGATATGGCAGTGTGTGTAGGAAGCACAGTTCTTTTGTTCTGAGCAAGCCCACTGTTCTGGTCCTATAGGAAACACAGTAGAGTAGAAGAGTGCTCTTTTCGCTAAAGCAGAGTGTGTTTCTTGTAAGGCGAGCTAGCGTTTGTTTCCTAGCTCTAAATGGAGTTGAATCACATGCAGTTTCTGGTCCTATGATCAAGAGTTGTTTTCTGGTAAGGAAAGTCACTATTGCGCTCCCATTGCCATACACAGTGCAAATAGCACTGGCGTCTGTTCCCAGCAAGTACAGTGTACTGGACTAAATAGGTGCTACTGTTCTTGTCAGTTTCCTAAGCAGAGTTGAACTATATATGATCCGTGTGTGTAGGAAGCACAGTTCTTTTGTTCTGAGCAAGCTCACTGTTTGGACCCCATAGGAAACACAGTAGAGTAGAAGAGTGCTCTTTTCTCTAAAGAGGAGTGTGTTTATTGTAAGGCGAGCTAGCGTTTGTTTCCCTATCCTAAATGGACTTGAATCACATGCAATTTCTGGTACTACGAGCAAGAGTTGTTTTCTGGTAAGAAGAGTCACTATTGCGCTGCCATTGCCATACACAGGACAAATAGCACTGGCGTCTGTTTGCAGCAAGTACAGTGTATTGGACTGAAGAGGATCTACTGTTCTTGTCAGGTTCCTAAGCAGAATTGAACTAGATATGGCAGTGTGTTTAGGAAGCACAGATCTTTTGTTCACAGCAAGCTCACTGTTCGGACCCCATAGGAAACACAGTAGAGTAGAAGAGTGCTCTTTTCTCTAAAGCAGAGTGTGTTTCTTGTAAGGCGAGATAGCGTTTGTTTCCCAGTACTAAATGGAGTTGAGTCACAGGCAGTTTTTGGTCCTAGAGCAAGAGTTGTTTTCTGGTAAGAATAGTCACTATTGTGCTCCAAATGCCATACACAGTGCAAATAGCACTCGCGTCTGTTCCCAGCAAGTACAGTGTATTGGACTGAATAGGATCTACTGTTCTTGTCAGTTTCCTAAGCAGAGTTTAACTAGATATGGTCCATTTGTGTAGGAAGCACAGTTCTTTTGTTCTGAGCAAGCTCACTGTTCGGACCCCATAGGAAACACAGTAGAGTAGAAGAGTGTTCTTTTCTTAAAAGCAGAGTGTTTTTCTTGTAAGGCGAGCTAGCGCTTGTTTCCCAGTCCTAAATGGAGTTGAATCAAATGCAGTTTGTGGTCCTACGAGCAAGAGTTGTTTTCTGGTAAGGAAAGTCACTATTGCGCTCCCATTGCCATACACAGGACAAATAGCATTCGCGTCTGTTCCCAGCAAGTACAGTGTATCGGACTGAAGAGGAGCTACTGTTTTTGTTAGTTTCCTAAGTAGAATTGAACTAGATATGGCCCGTGTGTGTAGGAAGCACAGTTCTTATGTTCTGAGCAAGCTCACTGTTCTGGCCCTATAGGAAACACACTAGAGTAGAAGAGTGCTCTTTTCTCAAAAGCAGAGTGTGTTTCTTGTAAGGCGAGCTTGCGTTTGTTTCCCAGTCCTAAATGGAGTTGAGTCACATGCAGTTTTTTTGTCCTACCAGCAAGAGTTGTTTTCTTGTATGAAGAGTCACTATTGTGCTCCCATTGCCATACACAGTGCAAATAGCCCTCCCGTCTGCTTCCTGCAAGTACAGAGTATTGGACTGAAGAGGAGCAACTGTTCTTGTCAGTGTCCTAAGCAGAGTTGAACTAGATATGGCCCGTGTGTAGGAAGCACAGTTCTTTTGTTCTGAGCAAGCTCACTGTTCTGGCCCTATAGGAAACACAGTAGAGTAGAAGAGTGCTCTTTTCTCTAAAGCAGAGTGTGTTTCTTGTAAGGCGAGCTAGCGTTTGTTTCCTAGTCCTAAATGGAGTTGAATCCCATTCAGTTTCTGGTCCTACGAGCAAGAGTTGTTTTATGGTAAGAAGAGTCACTATTGCGCTGCCATTGCCATACACAGGACAAATAGCACTGGCGTCTGTTCCCAGCAAGTACAGTGTATTGGACTGAAGAGGATCTACTGTTCTTGTCAGGTTCCTATGCAGAATTGAACTAGATATGGCCTTGTGTGTAGGAAGCACAGTTCTTTTGTTCTGAGCAAGCTCACTGTTCGGACCCCATAGGAAACACAGTACAGTAGAAGAGTGCTCTTTTTTCAAAAGCAGAGTGTGTTTCTTGTAAGGCGAGCTAGCGTTTGTTTCCCAGTCCTAAATGGAGTTGAATCACATGCAGTTTCTGGTCCTACGAGCAAGAGTTGTTTTCTGGTGAGGAAAGTCACTATTGCACTCCCATTGCCATACACAGTGCAAATAGCACTCGCGTCTGTTCCCAGCAAGTACAATGTATCGGACTGAAGAGGAGCTACTGTTCTTGTCAGGTTCCTAAGCAGAGTTGAACTAGATATGGCCCGTGTGTGTAGGAAACACATTTCTTATGTTTTGAGCAAGCTCACTGTTCTGTCCCTATAGGAAACACAGTAGAGTAGAAGAGTGCTCATTTCTTAAAAGCAGAGTGTGTTTCTTGTAAGGCGAGCTAGCATTTCTTTCCTAGTACTAAATGGCGTTGAATCACATGCAGTTTCTGGTCCTACGAACAAGAGTTGTTTTCTGGTAAGGAAAGTCACTATTGCGCTCCCATTGCCATACACAGGGCAAATAGCACTCGGGACTTTTGCCAACAAGTACAGTGTATTGGACTGAATAGGAGCTACTGTTCTTGTCAGTTTCCTAAGCAGAGTTGAACTAGATATGGTCCGTGTGTGTAGAAAAAACAGTTCTTTTGTTCTGAGCAAGCTCACTGTTTGGACCCCATAGGAAACACAGTAGAGTAGAAGAGTGCTCTTTTCTCTAAAGCAAAGTGTGGTTCTTGTAATGCGAGCTAGCATTTCTTTCCCATTCCTAAGTGGAGTGGAATCACATGCAGTTTCTGGTACTTCGTGTACGAGGTGTTTTATGATAAGAATAGTCACTATTGCGCTGCCATTGCTATACACAGGACAAATAGCACTGGCGTCTGTTCCCAGCAAGTACAGTGTATTGGATTGAAGAGGATCTACTGTTCTTGTCAGGTTCCTAAGCAGAATTGAACTAGATATGGCCGTGTGTGTAGGAAGCACAGTTCTTTTGTTCTGAGCAAGCCCACTGTTCTGGCCCTATAGGAAACACAGTAGAGTAGAAGAGTGCTCTTTTCGATAAAGCAGAGTGTGTTGATTGTAAGTCGAGGTAGCGTTTGTTTCCCAGTCTTAAATGGAGTGGAATCACATGCAGTTTCTGGTCCTACGAGCAAGAGTTGTTTTATGGTAAGAATAGTCACTATTGCGCTGCCATTGCCATACACAGGACAAATAGCACTGGCGTCTGTTCCCAGCAAGTACAGTGTATCGGCCTGAAGAGGATCTACTGTTCTTGTCAGTTTCCTAAGCAGAGTTGAACTAGATATGGCCCGTGTGTGTAGGAAGCACAGTTCTTTTGTTCTGAGCAAGCTCACTGTTTGGACCCCATAGGAAACACTGTAGAGTAGAAGAGTGCTCTTTTCCCAAAAGCAGAGTGTGTTTCTTGTAAGACGAGCTAGCGTTTGTTTCCCAGTCCTAAATGAAGTTGAATCACATGTAGTTTGTGTTCCTATGAGCAAGAGTTGTTTATGGTAAGAATAGTCACTATTGCGCTCCCATTGCCATACACAAGACAAATAGCACTGGCGTCTGATCCCAGCAAGTACAGTGTATTGAAATGAAGAGGAACTACTGTTCTTGTCAGGTTCCTAAGCAGAATTGAACTAGATATGGCCGTGTGTGTAGGAAGCACAGTTCTTTTGCTCTGAGCAAGCTCACTGTTCGGACCCCATAGGAAACACATTAGAGTAGAAGAGTGCTCTTTTCTCGAAAGCAGAGTGTGTTTCTTGTAAGGCGAACTAGCGTTTGTTTCCCAGTCCTAAATGGAGTTGAATATCATGCAGTTTCTGGTCCTACAAACAAGAGTTGTTATCTGGTAAGGAAAGTCACTATATGCTCCCATTGCCATACACAGGGCAAATAGCACTTGCGTCTGTTCCCAGCAAGTACAGTGTATTGGACTGAATAGGAGCTACTGTTCTTGTCAGTTTCCTAAGCAGAGTTGAACTACATATGGTCCTTGAGTGTAGGAAGCACAGTCTTTTGTTCTGAGCAAGCTCACTGTTTGGACCCCATAGGAAACACAGTAGAGTAGAAGAGTGCTCTTTTCTCAAAAGCAGAGTGTGTTTCTTGTAAGGCGAGCTAGCGTTTGTGTCCCAGTCTAAATGGAGTGGAATCACATGCAGTTTCTGGTCCTACGTGCAAGAGTTGTTTTATGGTAAGAATAGTCACTATTGCGCTGCCATTTCCATACACAGGACAAATAGCCCTGGCGCCTGTTCCCAGCAAGTACAGTGTATTGGACTGAAGAGGATCTACTGTTCTTGTCAGGTTCCTAAGCAGAATTGAACTAGATATGGCCCTTGTGTAGGAAGCACAGTTCTTTTGTTCTGAGCAAGCTCACTGTTCGGACCCCATAGGAAACACAGTAGAGTAGAAGAGTGCTCTTTTCTCAAAAGCAGAGTGTGTTCCTTGTAAGGCGAGCTAGCGTTTGTTTCCCAGTCCTAATTGGAGTTGAATCACATGCAGTTTCTTTTCCTAAGAACAAGAGTTGTTTTCTGGTAAGGAAAGTCACTATTGTGCTCCAATTGCCATACACAGGGCAAATAGCACTCGCGTCTGTTCCCAGCAAGTACAGTGTATCGGACTGAATAAGAACTACTGTTCTTGTCAGTTTCCTAAGCAGAGTTGAACTAGATATGGCCCGTGTGTGTACGAAGCACAGTTCTTATGTTCTGAGGAAGCTCACTGTTCTGGCCCTATAGGAAACACAGTAGAGTAGAAGAGTGCTCTTTTCTCAAAAGCAGAGTGTGTTTCTTGTAAGGCGAGCTAGAGTTTGTTTCCCAGTCCTAAATGGAGTTGAGTCACATGCAGTTTTTTGTCCTACGAGCAAGAGTTGTTTTCTGGTAAGACGAGTCACTATTGTGCTCCAATTGCCATACACAGTACAAATAGCACTCGCATCTGTTCCCAGCAAGTACAGTGTATTGGACTGAATAGGAGCTACTGTTCTTGTCAGTTTCCTAAGCAAAGTTGAACTAGATATGGTCCATGGGTGTAGGAAGCACAGTTCTTTTGTTCTGAGCAAGCTCACTGTTTGGACCCCACTGGAAACACAGTAGAGTAGAAGAATGCTCTTTTCTCAAAAGCAGAGTGTATTTCTTGTAAGGCGAGCTAGTGTTTGTTTCCCAGTCTTAAATGGAGTGGAATAACATGCAGTTTCTGGTCCTACGAGCAAGAGTTGCTTTATGGTAAGAAGAGTCACTATTGCGCTGCCATTGCCATAGACAGGACAAATAACACTGGCGTCTGTTCCCAGCAAGTACAGTGTATTGAACTGAAGAGGATCTACTGTTCTTGTCAGGTTCCTAAGCAGAATTGAACTAGATATGGCCGTGTGTGTAGGAAGCTCAGTTCTTTTGTTCTGAGCAAGCTCACTGTTCGGACCCCATAGGAAACACAGTAGAGTAGAAGAGTGCTCTTTTCTCAAAAGCAGAGTGTGTTTCTTGTAAGGCGAGCTAGCGTTTGTTTCCCAGTCCTAAATGGAGTTGAATCACATGCAGTTTCTTTTCCTACGAACAAGAGTTGTTTTCTGGTAAGGAAAGTCACTATTGTGCTCCCATTGCCATACACAGTGCAAATAGCACTCGTGTCTGTTCCCAGCAAGTACAGTGTATTGGACTGAATAGGAGCTACTGTTCTTGTCAGTTTCCTAAGCAGAGTTGAACTACATATGGTCCTTGTGTGTAGGAAGCACAGTCTTTTGTTCTGAGCAAGCTCACTGTTTGACCCCATGGGAAACACAGTAGAGTAGAAGAGTGCTCTTTTCTCAAAAGCAGAGTGTGTTTCTCGTAAGGCGAGCTAGCGTTTGTGTCTCAGTCCTAAATGGAGTGGAATCACATGCAGTTTCTGGTCCTACGTGCAAGAGTTGTTTTATGGTAAGAATAGTCACTATTGCGCTGCCATTGCCATACACAGGGCAAATAGCACTGGCGTCTGTTCCCAGCAAGTACAGCGTATTGGACTGAAGAGTATCTACAGTTCTTGTCAGGTTCCTAAGCAGAATTGAACTAGATATGGCCCTTGTGTAGGAAGCACAGTTCTTTTGTTCTGAGCAAGCTCACTGTTCGGACCCCATAGGAAACACAGTAGAGTAGAAGAGTGCTCTTTTCTCAAAAGCAGAGTGTGTTTCTTGTAAGGCGAGCTAGCGTTTGTTTCCCAGTCCTAAATGGAGTTGAATCACATGCAGTTTCTTTTCCTACGAACAAGAGTTGTTTTCTGGTAAGGAAAGTCACTATTGTGCTCCCATTGCCATACACAGTGCAAATAGCACTCTGGTATGTTCCCAGCAAGTACAGTGTATTGGACTGAATAGGAGCTGCTGTTCTTGTGAGTTTCCTAAGCAGAGTTTAACTAGATATGGTCCATGTGTGTAGGAAGCACAGTTCTTTTGTTCTGAGCAAGCTCACTGTTTGGACCCCATAGGAAACACAGTAGAGTAGATGAGTGCTCTTTTCTCTAAAGCAGAGTGTGTTTCTTGTAAGGCGAGCTAGCATTAGTTTCCCAGTTTTAAATGGCGTTGAATCACATCCTGTTTGTGGTCCTACGAGCAAGAGTTGTTTTCTGGTAAGGAAAGACACTATTGTGCTCTCAATGTCATACACAGTGTAAATAGCACTCGCGTCTGTTCTCAGCAAGTACAGTGTATTGGACTGAAGAGGAGCAACTGTTCTTGTCAGTTTCCTAAGCAGAGTTGAACTAGATATGGCACGTGTGTCTAGGAAGCACAATTCATTTGTTCTGAGCAAGCTCACTGTTCTGGCCCTATAGGAAACACAGTAGAGTAGAAGAGTGCTCTTTTCTAAAAAGCAGAGTGTGTTTCTTGTAAGGCGAGCTAGCGTTTGTTTCCCAGTCGTAAATGGAGTTGAATCACATGCAGTTTCTGGTCCTACCAGCAAGAGTTGTTTTCAGGTAAGGAAAGTCACTATTGCGCTCCCATTGCCATACACAGTGCAAATAGCACTTGCGTCTGTTCCCAGCAAGTACAGTGTATTGGACTGAAGAGGAGCTACTGTTCTTGGCAGTTTCCTAAGCAGAGTTGAACTAGATATGACCCGTGTGTGTAGGAGGCACAATTCTTATGTTCTGAGCAAGCTCACTGTTCTGACCCTATAGGAAACACAGTAGAGTAAATGAGTGCTCTTTTCTCTAAAGCAGAGTGTGTTTCTTGTAAGGCGAGCTAGCGTTTGTTTCCTAGTCCTAAATGGAGTTGAATCCCATGCAGTTTCTGGTCCTATGAACAAGAATTGTTTTCTGGTAATGAAAGTCACATTGCGCTCCAATTGCCATACACAGTGCAAAGAGCACTCGCGTCTGTTCCCAGCAAGTACAGTGTATTGGACTGAAGAGCAGCTACTGTTCTTGTCAGTTTCCTAAGCAGAGTTGAACTACATATGGTCCGTGTGTGTAGGAAGCACAGTTCTTTTGTTCTGAGCAAGCTCACTGTTTGGACCCCATAGGAAACACAGTAGAGTAGAAGAGTGCTCTTTTCTCAAAAGCAGAGTGTGTTTCTTGTAAGGCGAGCTAGCGTTTGTTTTGCAGTCCTAAATGGAGTTGAATCCCATGCAGTTTCTGGTACTCCGAGCAAGAGTTGTTTTCTGGTAAGAAGAGTCACTATTGTGCTGCCATTGCCATACACAGGACAAATAGCACTGGCGTCTGTTCCCAGCAAGTACAGTGTATTGGTCTGAAGAAGATCTACTGTTCTTGTCAGGTTCCTAAGCAGAATTGAACTAGATATGGCCGTGTGTGTAGGAAGCACAGTTCTTTTGTTCTGAGCAAGCTCACGGTTCGGACCCCATAGGAAACACAGTAGAGTAGAAGAGTGCTCTTTTCTCAAAAGCAGAGTGTGTTTCTTGTAAGGCGAGCTAGCGTTTGTTTCCCAGTCCTAAATGGAGTTGAATCACATGCAGTTTCTGGTCCTACGAGCAAGAGTTGTTTTCTGGTAAGGAAAGTCACGATTGTGCTTTCATTACCATACACAGTGCGTATAGCACTCGCGTCTGTTCCCAGCAAGTACAGTGTATCGGACTGAAGAGGAGCTACTGTTCTTGTCAGTTTCCTAAACAGAGTTGAAGTAGATATGGCCCGTGTGTTTAGGAAGCACAGTTCTTATGTCCTGAGCAAGCTACTGTTCTGGCCCTATAGGAAACACAGTAGAGTAGATGAGTGCTCTTTTCTCTAAAGCAGAGTGTGTTTCTTGTAAGGCGAGCTAGAGTTTGTTTCCCTGTCCTAAATGGAGTTGAGTCACATGCAGTTTTTTGTCCTACGAGCAAGAGTTGTTTTCTGGTAAGACGAGTCACTATTGCGCTCCAAATGCCATACACAGTGAAAATAGCACACGCGTCTGTTTACAGCAAGTACATTGTATTGGACTGAGTAGGAGCTACTGTTCTTGTCAGTTTCCTAAGCAGAGTTGACGTAGATATGGTCCATGTGTGTAGGAAGCACTGTTCTTTTTTTCTGAGCAAGCTCACTGTTTGGACCCCATAGCAAACACAGTAGAGTAGAAGAGTGCTCTTTTCTCAAAAGCAGAGTGTGATTCTTGTAAGGCGAGCTAGCGTTTGTGTCCCAGTCCTAAAAGGAGTGGAATCACATGCAGTATCTGGTCCTACGTGCAAGAGTTTTCTTATGGTAATAATAGTCACTATTGCGCTGCCATTGCCACACACAGGACAAATAGCACTGGCGTCTGTTCCCAGCAAGTACAGTGTATTGGACTGAAGAGAATCTACTGTTCTTGTCAGGTTCCTAAGCAGAATTGAACTAGATATGGCCCTTGTGTTGGAAGCACAGTTCTTTTGTTCTGAGCAAGTTGACTGTTCAGACCCCATAGGAAACACAGCAGAGTAGAAGAGTGCTCTTTTCTCAAAAGCAGAGTGTATTTCTTGTAAGGCGAGCTAGCGTTTGTTTCCCAGTCCTAAATGGAGTTGAATCACATGCAGTTTCTTTTCCTAGAACAAGAGTTGTTTTCTGGTAAGGAAAGTCACTATTGTGCTCCCTTTGCCATACACAGGGCAAATAGCACTCGCGTCTGTTCCCAGCAAGTACAGTGTATTGGACTGAATAGGAGCTACTGTTCTTGTCAGTTTCCTAAGCAGAGTTGAACTACATATGGTCCTTGTGTGTAGGAAGCACTGTCTTTTGTTCTGAGCAAGCTCACTGTTTGGACCTCATAGGAAACACAGTAGAGTAGAAGATTGCTCTTTTCTCAAAAGCAGAGTGTGTTTCTTGTAATGTGAGCTAGCGTTTGTGTCCCAGTCCTAAATGGAGTGGAATCACATGCAGTTTCTGGTCCTACGTGCAAGAGTTGTTTTACGGTAGAAAAGTCACTATTGTGCTCCCATTGCCATACACAGTGCAAATAGCACTCGCGTCTGTTCCCAGCAAGTACAGTGTATCGGACTGAAGAGGAGCTACTGTTCTTGTCAGTTTCCTAAGCAGAGTTGAACTAGATATGGCCCGTGTGTGTAGGAAGCACAGTTCTTATGTTCTGAGCAAGCTCACTGTTCTGGCCTTATAGGAAACACAGTGGAGTAGAGGAGTGCTCTTTTCTCTAAAGCAGAGTGTGTTTCTTGTAAGGCGAGCTAGCGTTTGTTTCCTAGTCCTTAATGGAGTTGAATCACATGCAGTTTCTGGTCCTACGAACAAAAGTTGTTTTCTTCTAATGAAAGTCACATTGCGTTCCCATTGCCATACACAGTGCAAAGAGCACTCGCGTCTGTTCCCAGCAATTACAGTGTATTGGACTGAATAGGTGCTACTGTTCTTATCAGTTTCCTAAGCAGAGTTGAACTACATATGGTCCGTGTGTGTAGGAAGGACAGTTCTTTTGTTCTGAGCAAGCTCACTGTTTGGACCCCATAGGAAACACAGTAGAGTAGAAGAGTGCTCTTTTCTCAAAAGCAGAGTGTGTTTCTTGTAAGGTGAGCTAGAGTTTGTTTCCCAGTCTTAAATGGAGTGGAATCACATGCAGTTTTTGGTCCTACGAGCAAGAGTTGTTTTATGGTAAGAAGAGTCACTGTTGTGCTGCCATTGCCATACACAGGACAAATAGCACTGGCGTCTGTTCGCAGCAAGTACAGTGTATCGGACTGAAGAGGAGCTACTGTTCTTGTCAGTTTCCTAAGCAGAGTTAAACTAGATATGGCCCGTGTGTGTAGGAAACACAGTTCTTATGTTCTGAGCAAGCTCACTGTTCTGGCCCTATAGGAAACACAGTAGAGTAAATGAGTGCTCTTTTCTCTAAAGCAGAGTGTGTTTCTTGTAAGGCGAGCTAGCGTTTGTTTCCTAGTTAAATGGAGTTGAATCACATGTAGTTTCTGGTCCTACGAACAAGAATTGTTTTCTGGTAATGAAAGTCACATTGCGCTCCGATTGCCATACACAGTGCAAAGAGCACTCGCGTCTGTTCCCAGCAAGTACAGTGTATTGGACTGAAGAGCAGCTACTGTTCTTGTCAGTTTCCTAAGCAGAGTTGAACTACATATGGTCCGTGTGTGTAGGAAGCACAGTTCTTTTGTTCTGAGCAAGCTCACTGTTTGGACCCCATAGGAAACACAGTAGAGTAGAAGAGTGCTCTTTTCTCAAAAGCAGAGTGTGTTTCTTGTAAGGCGAGCTAGCGTTTGTTTTGCAGTCCTAAATGGAGTTGAATCCCATGCAGTTTCTGGTACTCCGAGCAAGAGTTGTTTTCTGGTAAGAAGAGTCACTATTGTGCTGCCATTGCCATACACAGGACAAATAGCACTGGTGTCTGTTCCCAGCAAGTACAGTGTATTGGTCTGAAGAAGATCTACTGTTCTTGTCAGGTTCCTAAGCAGAATTGAACTAGATATGGCCGTGTGTGTAGGAAGCACAGTTCTTTTGTTCTGAGCAAGCTCACGGTTCAGACCCCATAGGAAACACAATAGAGTAGAAGAGTGCTCTTTTCTCAAAAGCAGAGTGTGTTTCTTGTAAGGCGAGCTAGCGTTTGTTTCCCAGTCCTAAATGGAGTTGAATCACATGCAGTTTCTGGTCCTACGAGCAAGAGTTGTTTTCTGGTAAGGAAAGTCACGATTGTGCTTTCATTACCATACACAGTGCGTATAGCACTCGCGTCTGTTCCCAGCAAGTACAGTGTATCGGACTGAAGAGGAGCTACTGTTCTTGTCAGTTTCCTAAACAGAGTTGAAGTAGATATGGCCCGTGTGTTTAGGAAGCACAGTTCTTATGTCCTGAGCAAGCTACTGTTCTGGCCCTATAGGAAACACAGTAGAGTAGATGAATGCTCTTTTCTCTAAAGCAGAGTGTGTTTCTTGTAAGGCGAGCTAGCGTTTGTTTCCTAGTCCTAAATGGAGTTGAATCACATGCAGTTTTTGGTCCTACAAGCAAGAGTTTTTTTCTGGTAAGAAGCGTCACTATTGTGCTCCAAATGCCGTACACAGTACAAATAGCACTCGCGTCTGTTCCCAGCATGTACAGTGTATTGGACTGAATAGCAGCTACTGTTCTTGTCAGTTTCCTAAGCAGAGTTGAACTAGATATGGTCCATGTGTGTAGGAAGCACTGTTCTTTTTTTCTGAGCAAGCTCACTGTTTGGACCCCATAGCAAACACAGTAGAGTAGAAGAGTGCTCTTTTCTCAAAAGCAGAGTGTGTTTCTTGTAAGGCGAGCTAGCGTTTGTTTCACAGTCCTCAATGGAGTTGAATCCCATGCAGTTTCTGGTATTACGAGCAAGAGTTGTTTTCTGGTAAGAAGAGTCACTATTGCGCTGCCATTGCCATACACAGGACAAAGAGCACTGGCGTCTGTTCGCAGCAAGTACCATGTATTGGACTGAAGAGGATCTACTGTTCTTGTCAGGTTCCTAAGCAGAATTGAACTAGATATGGCCGTGTGTGTAGGAAGCCCAGTTCTTTTGTTCTGAGCAAGCTCACTGTTCTGGCCCTATAGGAAACACAGTAGAGTAGAAGAGTGCTCTTTTCTCAAAAGCAGACTGTGTTTCTTGTAAGGCAAGCTAGAGTTTGTTTCCCTGTCCTAAATGGAGTTGAGTCACATGCAGTTTTTTGGCCTACGAGCAAGAATTGTTTTCTGGTAAGACGAGTCATTATTGTGCTCCCTTTGCCATACACAGGGCAAATAGCACTCGCGTCTGTTCCCAGCAAGTACAGTGTATTGGACTGAATAGGAGCTACTGTTCTTGTCAGTTTCCTAAGCAGAGTTGAACTACATGTGGTCCTTGTGTGTAGGAAGCACAGTCTTTTGTTCTGAGCAAGCTCACTGTTTGGACCCCATAGGAAACACAGTAGAGTAGAAGAGTGCTCTTTTCTAAAAAGCAGAGTGTGTTTCTTGTAAGGCGAGCTAGCGTTTGTTTCCCAGTCGTAAATGGAGTTGAATCACATGCAGTTTCTGGTCCTACCAGCAAGAGTTGTTTTCAGGTAAGGAAAGTCACTATTGCGCTCCCATTGCCATACACAGTGCAAATAGCACTTGCGTCTGTTCCCAGCAAGTACAGTGTATTGGACTGAAGAGGAGCTACTGTTCTTGGCAGTTTCCTAAGCAGAGTTGAACTAGATATGACCCGTGTGTGTAGGAGGCACAGTTCTTATGTTCTGAGCAAGCTCACTGTTCTGACCCTATAGGAAACACAGTAGAGTAAATGAGTGCTCTTTTCTCTAAAGCAGAGTGTGTTTCTTGTAAGGCGAGCTAGCGTTTGTTTCCTAGTCCTAAATGGAGTTGAATCCCATGCAGTTTCTGGTCCTATGAACAAGAATTGTTTTCTGGTAATGAAAGTCACATTGCGCTCCAATTGCCATACACAGTGCAAAGAGCACTCGCGTCTGTTCCCAGCAAGTACAGTGTATTGGACTGAAGAGCAGCTACTGTTCTTGTCAGTTTCCTAAGCAGAGTTGAACTACATATGGTCCGTGTGTGTAGGAAGCACAGTTCTTTTGTTCTGAGCAAGCTCACTGTTTGGACCCCATAGGAAACACAGTAGAGTAGAAGAGTGCTCTTTTCTCAAAAGCAGAGTGTGTTTCTTGTAAGGCGAGCTAGCGTTTGTTTTGCAGTCCTAAATGGAGTTGAATCCCATGCAGTTTCTGGTACTCCGAGCAAGAGTTGTTTTCTGGTAAGAAGAGTCACTATTGTGCTGCCATTGCCATACACAGGACAAATAGCACTGGCGTCTGTTCCCAGCAAGTACAGTGTATTGGTCTGAAGAAGATCTACTGTTCTTGTCAGGTTCCTAAGCAGAATTGAACTAGATATGGCCGTGTGTGTAGGAAGCACAGTTCTTTTGTTCTGAGCAAGCTCACGGTTCGGACCCCATAGGAAACACAGTAGAGTAGAAGAGTGCTCTTTTCTCAAAAGCAGAGTGTGTTTCTTGTAAGGCGAGCTAGCGTTTGTTTCCCAGTCCTAAATGGAGTTGAATCACATGCAGTTTCTGGTCCTACGAGCAAGAGTTGTTTTCTGGTAAGGAAAGTCACGATTGTGCTTTCATTACCATACACAGTGCGTATAGCACTCGCGTCTGTTCCCAGCAAGTACAGTGTATCGGACTGAAGAGGAGCTACTGTTCTTGTCAGTTTCCTAAACAGAGTTGAAGTAGATATGGCCCGTGTGTTTAGGAAGCACAGTTCTTATGTCCTGAGCAAGCTACTGTTCTGGCCCTATAGGAAACACAGTAGAGTAGATGAGTGCTCTTTTCTCTAAAGCAGAGTGTGTTTCTTGTAAGGCGAGCTAGAGTTTGTTTCCCTGTCCTAAATGGAGTTGAGTCACATGCAGTTTTTTGTCCTACGAGCAAGAGTTGTTTTCTGGTAAGACGAGTCACTATTGCGCTCCAAATGCCATACACAGTGAAAATAGCACACGCGTCTGTTTACAGCAAGTACATTGTATTGGACTGAGTAGGAGCTACTGTTCTTGTCAGTTTCCTAAGCAGAGTTGACGTAGATATGGTCCATGTGTGTAGGAAGCACTGTTCTTTTTTTCTGAGCAAGCTCACTGTTTGGACCCCATAGCAAACACAGTAGAGTAGAAGAGTGCTCTTTTCTCAAAAGCAGAGTGTGATTCTTGTAAGGCGAGCTAGCGTTTGTGTCCCAGTCCTAAAAGGAGTGGAATCACATGCAGTATCTGGTCCTACGTGCAAGAGTTTTCTTATGGTAATAATAGTCACTATTGCGCTGCCATTGCCACACACAGGACAAATAGCACTGGCGTCTGTTCCCAGCAAGTACAGTGTATTGGACTGAAGAGAATCTACTGTTCTTGTCAGGTTCCTAAGCAGAATTGAACTAGATATGGCCCTTGTGTTGGAAGCACAGTTCTTTTGTTCTGAGCAAGTTGACTGTTCAGACCCCATAGGAAACACAGCAGAGTAGAAGAGTGCTCTTTTCTCAAAAGCAGAGTGTATTTCTTGTAAGGCGAGCTAGCGTTTGTTTCCCAGTCCTAAATGGAGTTGAATCACATGCAGTTTCTTTTCCTAGAACAAGAGTTGTTTTCTGGTAAGGAAAGTCACTATTGTGCTCCCTTTGCCATACACAGGGCAAATAGCACTCGCGTCTGTTCCCAGCAAGTACAGTGTATTGGACTGAATAGGAGCTACTGTTCTTGTCAGTTTCCTAAGCAGAGTTGAACTACATATGGTCCTTGTGTGTAGGAAGCACTGTCTTTTGTTCTGAGCAAGCTCACTGTTTGGACCTCATAGGAAACACAGTAGAGTAGAAGATTGCTCTTTTCTCAAAAGCAGAGTGTGTTTCTTGTAATGTGAGCTAGCGTTTGTGTCCCAGTCCTAAATGGAGTGGAATCACATGCAGTTTCTGGTCCTACGTGCAAGAGTTGTTTTACGGTAGAAAAGTCACTATTGTGCTCCCATTGCCATACACAGTGCAAATAGCACTCGCGTCTGTTCCCAGCAAGTACAGTGTATCGGACTGAAGAGGAGCTACTGTTCTTGTCAGTTTCCTAAGCAGAGTTGAACTAGATATGGCCCGTGTGTGTAGGAAGCACAGTTCTTATGTTCTGAGCAAGCTCACTGTTCTGGCCTTATAGGAAACACAGTGGAGTAGAGGAGTGCTCTTTTCTCTAAAGCAGAGTGTGTTTCTTGTAAGGCGAGCTAGCGTTTGTTTCCTAGTCCTTAATGGAGTTGAATCACATGCAGTTTCTGGTCCTACGAACAAAAGTTGTTTTCTTCTAATGAAAGTCACATTGCGTTCCCATTGCCATACACAGTGCAAAGAGCACTCGCGTCTGTTCCCAGCAATTACAGTGTATTGGACTGAATAGGTGCTACTGTTCTTATCAGTTTCCTAAGCAGAGTTGAACTACATATGGTCCGTGTGTGTAGGAAGGACAGTTCTTTTGTTCTGAGCAAGCTCACTGTTTGGACCCCATAGGAAACACAGTAGAGTAGAAGAGTGCTCTTTTCTCAAAAGCAGAGTGTGTTTCTTGTAAGGTGAGCTAGAGTTTGTTTCCCAGTCTTAAATGGAGTGGAATCACATGCAGTTTTTGGTCCTACGAGCAAGAGTTGTTTTATGGTAAGAAGAGTCACTGTTGTGCTGCCATTGCCATACACAGGACAAATAGCACTGGCGTCTGTTCGCAGCAAGTACAGTGTATCGGACTGAAGAGGAGCTACTGTTCTTGTCAGTTTCCTAAGCAGAGTTAAACTAGATATGGCCCGTGTGTGTAGGAAACACAGTTCTTATGTTCTGAGCAAGCTCACTGTTCTGGCCCTATAGGAAACACAGTAGAGTAAATGAGTGCTCTTTTCTCTAAAGCAGAGTGTGTTTCTTGTAAGGCGAGCTAGCGTTTGTTTCCTAGTTAAATGGAGTTGAATCACATGTAGTTTCTGGTCCTACGAACAAGAATTGTTTTCTGGTAATGAAAGTCACATTGCGCTCCGATTGCCATACACAGTGCAAAGAGCACTCGCGTCTGTTCCCAGCAAGTACAGTGTATTGGACTGAAGAGCAGCTACTGTTCTTGTCAGTTTCCTAAGCAGAGTTGAACTACATATGGTCCGTGTGTGTAGGAAGCACAGTTCTTTTGTTCTGAGCAAGCTCACTGTTTGGACCCCATAGGAAACACAGTAGAGTAGAAGAGTG
Organism: Peromyscus eremicus; assembly: GCF_949786415.1. NCBI lineage: Eukaryota > Metazoa > Chordata > Mammalia > Rodentia > Cricetidae > Peromyscus > Peromyscus eremicus. Next base: position 107,939 of record NW_026734540.1, on the reverse strand, counting down.
CTCTTTTCTCAAAAGCAGAGTGTGTTTCTTGTAAGGCGAGCTAGCGTTTGTTTTGCAGTCCTAAATGGAGTTGAATCCCATGCAGTTTCTGGTACTCCGAGCAAGAGTTGTTTTCTGGTAAGAAGAGTCACTATTGTGCTGCCATTGCCATACACAGGACAAATAGCACTGGTGTCTGTTCCCAGCAAGTACAGTGTATTGGTCTGAAGAAGATCTACTGTTCTTGTCAGGTTCCTAAGCAGAATTGAACTAGATATGGCCGTGTGTGTAGGAAGCACAGTTCTTTTGTTCTGAGCAAGCTCACGGTTCAGACCCCATAGGAAACACAATAGAGTAGAAGAGTGCTCTTTTCTCAAAAGCAGAGTGTGTTTCTTGTAAGGCGAGCTAGCGTTTGTTTCCCAGTCCTAAATGGAGTTGAATCACATGCAGTTTCTGGTCCTACGAGCAAGAGTTGTTTTCTGGTAAGGAAAGTCACGATTGTGCTTTCATTACCATACACAGTGCGTATAGCACTCGCGTCTGTTCCCAGCAAGTACAGTGTATCGGACTGAAGAGGAGCTACTGTTCTTGTCAGTTTCCTAAACAGAGTTGAAGTAGATATGGCCCGTGTGTTTAGGAAGCACAGTTCTTATGTCCTGAGCAAGCTACTGTTCTGGCCCTATAGGAAACACAGTAGAGTAGATGAATGCTCTTTTCTCTAAAGCAGAGTGTGTTTCTTGTAAGGCGAGCTAGCGTTTGTTTCCTAGTCCTAAATGGAGTTGAATCACATGCAGTTTTTGGTCCTACAAGCAAGAGTTTTTTTCTGGTAAGAAGCGTCACTATTGTGCTCCAAATGCCGTACACAGTACAAATAGCACTCGCGTCTGTTCCCAGCATGTACAGTGTATTGGACTGAATAGCAGCTACTGTTCTTGTCAGTTTCCTAAGCAGAGTTGAACTAGATATGGTCCATGTGTGTAGGAAGCACTGTTCTTTTTTTCTGAGCAAGCTCACTGTTTGGACCCCATAGCAAACACAGTAGAGTAGAAGAGTGCTCTTTTCTCAAAAGCAGAGTGTGTTTCTTGTAAGGCGAGCTAGCGTTTGTTTCACAGTCCTCAATGGAGTTGAATCCCATGCAGTTTCTGGTATTACGAGCAAGAGTTGTTTTCTGGTAAGAAGAGTCACTATTGCGCTGCCATTGCCATACACAGGACAAAGAGCACTGGCGTCTGTTCGCAGCAAGTACCATGTATTGGACTGAAGAGGATCTACTGTTCTTGTCAGGTTCCTAAGCAGAATTGAACTAGATATGGCCGTGTGTGTAGGAAGCCCAGTTCTTTTGTTCTGAGCAAGCTCACTGTTCTGGCCCTATAGGAAACACAGTAGAGTAGAAGAGTGCTCTTTTCTCAAAAGCAGACTGTGTTTCTTGTAAGGCAAGCTAGAGTTTGTTTCCCTGTCCTAAATGGAGTTGAGTCACATGCAGTTTTTTGGCCTACGAGCAAGAATTGTTTTCTGGTAAGACGAGTCATTATTGTGCTCCCTTTGCCATACACAGGGCAAATAGCACTCGCGTCTGTTCCCAGCAAGTACAGTGTATTGGACTGAATAGGAGCTACTGTTCTTGTCAGTTTCCTAAGCAGAGTTGAACTACATGTGGTCCTTGTGTGTAGGAAGCACAGTCTTTTGTTCTGAGCAAGCTCACTGTTTGGACCCCATAGGAAACACAGTAGAGTAGAAGAGTGCTCTTTTCTAAAAAGCAGAGTGTGTTTCTTGTAAGGCGAGCTAGCGTTTGTTTCCCAGTCGTAAATGGAGTTGAATCACATGCAGTTTCTGGTCCTACCAGCAAGAGTTGTTTTCAGGTAAGGAAAGTCACTATTGCGCTCCCATTGCCATACACAGTGCAAATAGCACTTGCGTCTGTTCCCAGCAAGTACAGTGTATTGGACTGAAGAGGAGCTACTGTTCTTGGCAGTTTCCTAAGCAGAGTTGAACTAGATATGACCCGTGTGTGTAGGAGGCACAGTTCTTATGTTCTGAGCAAGCTCACTGTTCTGACCCTATAGGAAACACAGTAGAGTAAATGAGTGCTCTTTTCTCTAAAGCAGAGTGTGTTTCTTGTAAGGCGAGCTAGCGTTTGTTTCCTAGTCCTAAATGGAGTTGAATCCCATGCAGTTTCTGGTCCTACGAACAAGAATTGTTTTCTGGTAATGAAAGTCACATTGCGCTCCGATTGCCATACACAGTGCAAAGAGCACTCGCGTCTGTTCCCAGCAAGTACAGTGTTGGACTGAAGAGCAGCTACTGTTCTTGTCAGTTTCCTAAGCAGAGTTGAACTACATATGGTCCGTGTGTGTAGGAAGCACAGTTCTTTTGTTCTGAGCAAGCTCACTGTTTGGACCCCATAGGAAACACAGTAGAGTAGAAGAGTGCTCTTTTCTCAAAAGCAGAGTGTATTTCTTGTAAGGCGAGCTAGCGTTTGTTTTGCAGTCCTAAATGGAGTTGAATCCCATGCAGTTTCTGGTACTCCGAGCAAGAGTTGTTTTCTGGTAAGAAGAGTCACTATTGTGCTGCCATTGCCATACACAGGACAAATAGCACTGGTGTCTGTTCCCAGCAAGTACAGTGTATTGGTCTGAAGAAGATCTACTGTTCTTGTCAGGTTCCTAAGCAGAATTGAACTAGATATGGCCGTGTGTGTAGGAAGCACAGTTCTTTTGTTCTGAGCAAGCTCACGGTTCAGACCCCATAGGAAACACAATAGAGTAGAAGAGTGCTCTTTTCTCAAAAGCAGAGTGTGTTTCTTGTAAGGCGAGCTAGCGTTTGTTTCCCAGTCCTAAATGGAGTTGAATCACATGCAGTTTCTGGTCCTACGAGCAAGAGTTGTTTTCTGGTAAGGAAAGTCACAATTGTGCTTTCATTACCATACACAGTGCGTATAGCACTCGCGTCTGTTCCCAGCAAGTACAGTGTATCGGACTGAAGAGGAGCTACTGTTCTTGTCAGTTTCCTAAACAGAGTTGAAGTAGATATGGCCCGTGTGTTTAGGAAGCACAGTTCTTATGTCCTGAGCAAGCTACTGTTCTGGCCCTATAGGAAACACAGTAGAGTAGATGAGTGCTCTTTTCTCTAAAGCAGAGTGTGTTTCTTGTAAGGCGAGCTAGCGTTTGTTTCCTAGTCCTAAATGGAGTTGAATCACATGCAGTTTTTGGTCCTACAAGCAAGAGTTTTTTTCTGGTAAGAAGCGTCACTATTGTGCTCCAAATGCCGTACACAGTACAAATAGCACTCGCGTCTGTTCCCAGCATGTACAGTGTATTGGACTGAATAGGAGCTACTGTTCTTGTCAGTTTCCTAAGCAGAGTTGAACTAGATATGATCCGTGTGTAGGAAGCACAGTTCTTTTGTTCTGAGCAAGCTCACTGTTCTGGCCCTATAGGAAACACAGTAGAGTAGAAGAGTGCTCTTTTCTTTAAAGCAGAGTGTGTTTCTTGTAAGGCGAGCTAGAGTTTGTTTCCCTGTCCTAAATGGAGTTGAGTCACATGCAGTTTTTTGTCCTACGAGCAAGAGTTGTTTTCTGGTAAGACGAGTCACTATTGCGCTCCAAATGCCATACACAGTGAAAATAGCACACGCGTCTGTTTACAGCAAGTACATTGTATTGGACTGAGTAGGAGCTACTGTTCTTGTCAGTTTCCTAAGCAGAGTTGACGTAGATATGGTCCATGTGTGTAGGAAGCACTGTTCTTTTTTTCTGAGCAAGCTCACTGTTTAAACCCCATAGCAAACACAGTAGAGTAGAAGAGTGCTCTTTTCTCAAAAGCAGAGTGTGTTTCTTGTAAGGCGAGCTAGCGTTTGTTTCACAGTCCTCAATGGAGTTGAATCCCATGCAGTTTCTGGTACTACGAGCAAGAGTTGTTTTCTGGTAAGAAGAGTCACTATTGCGCTGCCATTGCCATACACAGGACAAAGAGCACTGGCGTCTGTTCGCAGCAAGTACCATGTATTGGACTGAAGAGGATCTACTGTTCTTGTCAGGTTCCTAAGCAGAATTGAACTAGATATGGCCGTGTGTGTAGGAAGCCCAGTTCTTTTGTTCTGAGCAAGCTCACTGTTCTGGCCCTATAGGAAACACAGTAGAGTAGAAGAGTGCTCTTTTCTCAAAAGCAGACTGTGTTTCTTGTAAGGCAAGCTAGAGTTTGTTTCCCTGTCCTAAATGGAGTTGAGTCACATGCAGTTTTTTGGCCTACGAGCAAGAATTGTTTTCTGGTAAGACGAGTCATTATTGTGCTCCCTTTGCCATACACAGGGCAAATAGCACTCGCGTCTGTTCCCAGCAAGTACAGTGTATTGGACTGAATAGGAGCTACTGTTCTTGTCAGTTTCCTAAGCAGAGTTGAACTACATGTGGTCCTTGTGTGTAGGAAGCACAGTCTTTTGTTCTGAGCAAGCTCACTGTTTGGACCCCATAGGAAACACAGTAGAGTAGAAGAGTGCTCTTTTCTAAAAAGCAGAGTGTGTTTCTTGTAAGGCGAGCTAGCGTTTGTTTCCCAGTCGTAAATGGAGTTGAATCACATGCAGTTTCTGGTCCTACCAGCAAGAGTTGTTTTCAGGTAAGGAAAGTCACTATTGCGCTCCCATTGCCATACACAGTGCAAATAGCACTTGCGTCTGTTCCCAGCAAGTACAGTGTATTGGACTGAAGAGGAGCTACTGTTCTTGGCAGTTTCCTAAGCAGAGTTGAACTAGATATGACCCGTGTGTGTAGGAGGCACAGTTCTTATGTTCTGAGCAAGCTCACTGTTCTGACCCTATAGGAAACACAGTAGAGTAAATGAGTGCTCTTTTCTCTAAAGCAGAGTGTGTTTCTTGTAAGGCGAGCTAGCGTTTGTTTCCTAGTCCTAAATGGAGTTGAATCCCATGCAGTTTCTGGTCCTACGAACAAGAATTGTTTTCTGGTAATGAAAGTCACATTGCGCTCCGATTGCCATACACAGTGCAAAGAGCACTCGCGTCTGTTCCCAGCAAGTACAGTGTATTGGACTGAAGAGCAGCTACTGTTCTTGTCAGGTTCCTAAGCAGAGTTGAACTACATATGGTCCGTGTGTGTAGGAAGCACAGTTCTTTTGTTCTGAGCAAGCTCACTGTTTGGACCCCATAGGAAACACAGTAGAGTAGAAGAGTGCTCTTTTCTCTAAAGCAGAGTGTGTTTCTTGTAAGGCGAGCTAGCGTTTGTTTTGCAGTCCTAAATGGAGTTGAATCCCATGCAGTTTCTGGTACTCCGAGCAAGAGTTGTTTTCTGGTAAGAAGAGTCACTATTGCGCTGCCATTGCCATACACAGGACAAATAGCACTGGCGTCTGTTCCCAGCAAGTACAGTGTATTGGACTGAAGAGCAGCTACTGTTCTTGTCAGGTTCCTAAGCAGAGTTGAACTACATATGGTCCGTGTGTGTAGGAAGCACAGTTCTTTTGTTCTGAGCAAGCTCACGGTTCGGACCCCATAGGAAACACAGTAGAGTAGAAGAGTGCTCTTTTCTCAAAAGCAGAGTGTGTTTCTTGTAAGGCGAGCTAGCGTTTGTTTCCCAGTCCTAAATGGAGTTGAATCACATGCAGTTTCTGGTCCTACGAGCAAGAGTTGTTTTCTGGTAAGGAAAGTCACGATTGTGCTTTCATTACCATACACAGTGCGTATAGCACTCGCGTCTGTTCCCAGCAAGTACAGTGTATCGGACTGAAGAGGAGCTACTGTTCTTGTCAGTTTCCTAAACAGAGTTGAAGTAGATATGGCCCGTGTGTTTAGGAAGCACAGTTCTTATGTCCTGAGCAAGCTCACTGTTCTGGCCCTATAGGAAACACAGTAGAGTAGATGAGTGCTCTTTTCTCTAAAGCAGAGTGTGTTTCTTGTAAGGCGAGCTAGAGTTTGTTTCCCTGTCCTAAATGGAGTTGAGTCACATGCAGTTTTTTGTCCTACGAGCAAGAGTTGTTTTCTGGTAAGACGAGTCACTATTGCGCTCCAAATGCCATACACAGTGAAAATAGCACACGCGTCTGTTTACAGCAAGTACATTGTATTGGACTGAGTAGGAGCTACTGTTCTTGTCAGTTTCCTATGCAGAGTTGACGTAGATATGGTCCATGTGTGTAGGAAGCACTATTCTTTTTTTCTGAGCAAGCTCACTGTTTGGACCCCATAGCAAACACAGTAGAGTAGAAGAGTGCTCTTTTCTCAAAAGCAGAGTGTGATTCTTGTAAGGCGAGCTAGCGTTTGTGTCCCAGTCCTAAAATGAGTGGAATCACATGCAGTATCTGGTCCTACGTGCAAGAGTTTTCTTATGGTAATAATAGTCACTATTGCGCTGCCATTGCCATACACAGGACAAATAGCACTGGCGTCTGTTCCCAGCAAGTACAGTGTATTGGACTGAAGAGGAGCTACTGTTCTTGTCAGGTTCCTAAGCAGAGTTGAACTACATATGGTCCGTGTGTGTAGGAAGCACAGTTCTTTTGTTCTGAGCAAGCTCACTGTTTGGACCCCATAGGAAACACAGTAAAGTAGAAGAGTGCTCTTTTCTCTAAAGCAGAGTGTGTTTCTTGTAAGGCGAGCTAGCGTTTGTTTTGCAGTCCTAAATGGAGTTGAATCCCATGCAGTTTCTGGTACTCCGAGCAAGAGTTGTTTTCTGGTAAGAAGAGTCACTATTGCGCTGCCATTGCCATACACAGGACAAATAGCACTGGCGTCTGTTCCCAGCAAGTACAGTGTATTGGACTGAAGAGCAGCTACTGTTCTTGTCAGGTTCCTAAGCAGAGTTGAACTACATATGGTCCGTGTGTGTAGGAAGCACAGTTCTTTTGTTCTGAGCAAGCTCACGGTTCGGACCCCATAGGAAACACAGTAGAGTAGAAGAGTGCTCTTTTCTCAAAAGCAGAGTGTGTTTCTTGTAAGGCGAGCTAGCGTTTGTTTCCCAGTCCTAAATGGAGTTGAATCACATGCAGTTTCTGGTCCTACGAGCAAGAGTTGTTTTCTGGTAAGGAAAGTCACGATTGTGCTTTCATTACCATACACAGTGCGTATAGCACTCGCGTCTGTTCCCAGCAAGTACAGTGTATCGGACTGAAGAGGAGCTACTGTTCTTGTCAGTTTCCTAAACAGAGTTGAAGTAGATATGGCCCGTGTGTTTAGGAAGCACAGTTCTTATGTCCTGAGCAAGCTCACTGTTCTGGCCCTATAGGAAACACAGTAGAGTAGATGAGTGCTCTTTTCTCTAAAGCAGAGTGTGTTTCTTGTAAGGCGAGCTAGAGTTTGTTTCCCTGTCCTAAATGGAGTTGAGTCACATGCAGTTTTTTGTCCTACGAGCAAGAGTTGTTTTCTGGTAAGACGAGTCACTATTGCGCTCCAAATGCCATACACAGTGAAAATAGCACACGCGTCTGTTTACAGCAAGTACATTGTATTGGACTGAGTAGGAGCTACTGTTCTTGTCAGTTTCCTATGCAGAGTTGACGTAGATATGGTCCATGTGTGTAGGAAGCACTATTCTTTTTTTCTGAGCAAGCTCACTGTTTGGACCCCATAGCAAACACAGTAGAGTAGAAGAGTGCTCTTTTCTCAAAAGCAGAGTGTGATTCTTGTAAGGCGAGCTAGCGTTTGTGTCCCAGTCCTAAAAGGAGTGGAATCACATGCAGTATCTGGTCCTACGTGCAAGAGTTTTCTTATGGTAATAATAGTCACTATTGCGCTGCCATTGCCATACACAGGACAAATAGCACTGGCGTCTGTTCCCAGCAAGTACAGTGTATTGGACTGAAGAGAATCTACTGTTCTTGTCAGGTTCCTAAGCAGAATTGAACTAGATATGGCCCTTGTGTTGGAAGCACAGTTCTTTTGTTCTGAGCAAGTTGACGGTTCAGACCCCATAGGAAACACAGCAGAGTAGAAGAGTGCTCTTTTCTCAAAAGCAGAGTGTATTTCTTGTAAGGCGAGCTAGCGTTTGTTTCCCAGTCCTAAATGGAGTTGAATCACATGCAGTTTCTTTTCCTAGAACAAGAGTTGTTTTCTGGTAAGGAAAGTCACTATTGTGCTCCCTTTGCCATACACAGGGCAAATAGCACTCGCGTCTGTTCCCAGCAAGTACAGTGTATTGGACTGAATAGGAGCTACTGTTCTTGTCAGTTTCCTAAGCAGAGTTGAACTACATATGGTCCTTGTGTGTAGGAAGCACTGTCTTTTGTTCTGAGCAAGCTCACTGTTTGGACCTCATAGGAAACACAGTAGAGTAGAAGATTGCTCTTTTCTCAAAAGCAGAGTGTGTTTCTTGTAATGTGAGCTAGCGTTTGTGTCCCAGTCCTAAATGGAGTGGAATCACATGCAGTTTCTGGTCCTACGTGCAAGAGTTGTTTTACGGTAGAAAAGTCACTATTGTGCTCCCATTGCCATACACAGTGCAAATAGCACTCGCGTCTGTTCCCAGCAAGTACAGTGTATCGGACTGAAGAGGAGCTACTGTTCTTGTCAGTTTCCTAAGCAGAGTTGAACTAGATATGGCCCGTGTGTGTAGGAAGCACAGTTCTTATGTTCTGAGCAAGCTCACTGTTCTGGCCTTATAGGAAACACAGTGGAGTAGAGGAGTGCTCTTTTCTCTAAAGCAGAGTGTGTTTCTTGTAAGGCGAGCTAGCGTTTGTTTCCTAGTCCTTAATGGAGTTGAATCACATGCAGTTTCTGGTCCTACGAACAAAAGTTGTTTTCTTCTAATGAAAGTCACATTGCGTTCCCATTGCCATACACAGTGCAAAGAGCACTCGCGTCTGTTCCCAGCAATTACAGTGTATTGGACTGAATAGGTGCTACTGTTCTTGTCAGTTTCCTAAGCAGAGTTGAACTACATATGGTCCGTGTGTGTAGGAAGCACAGTTCTTTTGTTCTGAGCAAGCTCACTGTTTGGACCCCATAGGAAACACAGTAGAGTAGAAGAGTGCTCTTTTCTCAAAAGCAGAGTGTGTTTCTTGTAAGGTGAGCTAGAGTTTGTTTCCCAGTCTTAAATGGAGTGGAATCACATGCAGTTTTTGGTCCTACGAGCAAGAGTTGTTTTATGGTAAGAAGAGTCACTGTTGTGCTGCCATTGCCATACACAGGACAAATAGCACTGGCGTCTGTTCGCAGCAAGTACAGTGTATCGGACTGAAGAGGAGCTACTGTTCTTGTCAGTTTCCTAAGCAGAGTTAAACTAGATATGGCCCGTGTGTGTAGGAAACACAGTTCTTATGTTCTGAGCAAGCTCACTGTTCTGGCCCTATAGGAAACACAGTAGAGTAAATGAGTGCTCTTTTCTCTAAAGCAGAGTGTGTTTCTTGTAAGGCGAGCTAGCGTTTGTTTCCTAGTTAAATGGAGTTGAATCACATGCAGTTTCTGGTCCTACGAACAAGAATTGTTTTCTGGTAATGAAAGTCACATTGCGCTCCGATTGCCATACACAGTGCAAAGAGCACTCGCGTCTGTTCCCAGCAAGTACAGTGTTGGACTGAAGAGCAGCTACTGTTCTTGTCAGTTTCCTAAGCAGAGTTGAACTACATATGGTCCGTGTGTGTAGGAAGCACAGTTCTTTTGTTCTGAGCAAGCTCACTGTTTGGACCCCATAGGAAACACAGTAGAGTAGAAGAGTGCTCTTTTCTCAAAAGCAGAGTGTGTTTCTTGTAAGGCGAGCTAGCGTTTGTTTTGCAGTCCTAAATGGAGTTGAATCCCATGCAGTTTCTGGTACTCCGAGCAAGAGTTGTTTTCTGGTAAGAAGAGTCACTATTGTGCTGCCATTGCCATACACAGGACAAATAGCACTGGTGTCTGTTCCCAGCAAGTACAGTGTATTGGTCTGAAGAAGATCTACTGTTCTTGTCAGGTTCCTAAGCAGAATTGAACTAGATATGGCCGTGTGTGTAGGAAGCACAGTTCTTTTGTTCTGAGCAAGCTCACGGTTCGGACCCCATAGGAAACACAGTAGAGTAGAAGAGTGCTCTTTTCTCAAAAGCAGAGTGTGTTTCTTGTAAGGCGAGCTAGCGTTTGTTTCCCAGTCCTAAATGGAATTGAATCACATGCAGTTTCTGGTCCTACGAGCAAGAGTTGTTTTCTGGTAAGGAAAGTCACGATTGTGCTTTCATTACCATACACAGTGCGTATAGCACTCGCGTCTGTTCCCAGCAAGTACAGTGTATCGGACTGAAGAGGAGCTACTGTTCTTGTCAGTTTCCTAAACAGAGTTGAAGTAGATATGGCCCGTGTGTTTAGGAAGCACAGTTCTTATGTCCTGAGCAAGCTACTGTTCTGGCCCTATAGGAAACACAGTAGAGTAGATGAGTGCTCTTTTCTCTAAAGCAGAGTGTGTTTCTTGTAAGGCGAGCTAGCGTTTGTTTCCTAGTCCTAAATGGAGTTGAATCACATGCAGTTTTTGGTCCTACAAGCAAGAGTTTTTTTCTGGTAAGAAGCGTCACTATTGTGCTCCAAATGCCGTACACAGTACAAATAGCACTCGCGTCTGTTCCCAGCATGTACAGTGTATTGGACTGAATAGGAGCTACTGTTCTTGTCAGTTTCCTAAGCAGAGTTGAACTAGATATGATCCGTGTGTAGGAAGCACAGTTCTTTTGTTCTGAGCAAGCTCACTGTTCTGGCCCTATAGGAAACACAGTAGAGTAGAAGAGTGCTCTTTTCTTTAAAGCAGAGTGTGTTTCTTGTAAGGCGAGCTAGAGTTTGTTTCCCTGTCCTAAATGGAGTTGAGTCACATGCAGTTTTTTGTCCTAAGAGCAAGAGTTGTTTTCTGGTAAGACGAGTCACTATTGCGCTCCAAATGCCATACACAGTGAAAATAGCACACGCGTCTGTTTACAGCAAGTACATTGTATTGGACTGAGTAGGAGCTACTGTTCTTGTCAGTTTCCTAAGCAGAGTTGACGTAGATATGGTCCATGTGTGTAGGAAGCACTGTTCTTTTTTTCTGAGCAAGCTCACTGTTTGGACCCCATAGCAAACACAGTAGAGTAGAAGAGTGCTCTTTTCTCAAAAGCAGAGTGTGTTTCTTGTAAGGCGAGCTAGCGTTTGTTTCACAGTCCTAAATGGAGTTGAATCCCATGCAGTTTCTGGTACTACGAGCAAGAGTTGTTTTCTGGTAAGAAGAGTCACTATTGCGCTGCCATTGCCATACACAGGACAAAGAGCACTGGCGTCTGTTCGCAGCAAGTACCATGTATTGGACTGAAGAGGATCTACTGTTCTTGTCAGGTTCCTAAGCAGAATTGAACTAGATATGGCCGTGTGTGTAGGAAGCCCAGTTCTTTTGTTCTGAGCAAGCTCACTGTTTGGACCCCATAGCAAACACAGTAGAGTAGAAGAGTGCTCTTTTCTCAAAAGCAGAGTGTGTTTCTTGTAAGGCGAGCTAGCGTTTGTTTCCCAGTCCTAAAAGGAGTGGAATCACATGCAGTATCTGGTCCTACGTGCAAGAGTTTTCTTATGGTAATAATAGTCACTATTGCGCTGCCATTGCCATACACAGGACAAATAGCACTGGCGTCTGTTCCCAGCAAGTACAGTGTATTGGACTGAAGAGCATCTACTGTTCTTGTCAGGTTCCTAAGCAGAATTGAACTAGATATGGCCCTTGTGTTGGAAGCACCGTTCTTTTGTTCTGAGCAAGTTGACTGTTCAGACCCCATAGGAAACACAGCAGAGTAGAAGAGTGCTCTTTTCTCAAAAGCAGAGTGTATTTCTTGTAAGGCGAGCTAGCGTTTGTTTCCCAGTCCTAAATGGAGTTGAATCACATGCAGTTTCTTTTCCTAGAACAAGAGTTGTTTTCTGGTAAGGAAAGTCACTATTGTGCTCCTTTTGCCATACACAGGGCAAATAGCACTCGCGTCTGTTCCCAGCAAGTACAGTTTATTGGACTGAAGAGGAGCTACTGTTCTTGTCAGTTTCCTAAGCAGAGTTGAACTACATATGGTCCTTGTGTGTAGGAAGCACTGTCTTTTGTTCTGAGCAAGCTCACTGTTTGGACCTCATAGGAAACACAGTAGAGTAGAAGATTGCTCTTTTCTCAAAAGCAGAGTGTGTTTCTTGTAATGTGAGCTAGCGTTTGTGTCCCAGTCCTAAATGGAGTGGAATCACATGCAGTTTCTGGTCCTACGTGCAAGAGTTGTTTTACGGTAGAAAAGTCACTATTGTGCTCCCATTGCCATACTCAGTGCAAATAGCACTCGCGTCTGTTCCCAGCAAGTACAGTGTATCGGACTGAAGAGGAGCTACTGTTCTTGTCAGTTTCCTAAGCAGAGTTGAACTAGATATGGCCCGTGTGTGTAGGAAGCACAGTTCTTATGTTCTGAGCAAGCTCACTGTTCTGGCCTTATAGGAAACACAGTGGAGTAGAGGAGTGCTCTTTTCTCTAAAGCAGAGTGTGTTTCTTGTAAGGCGAGCTAGCGTTTGTTTCCTAGTCCTTAATGGAGTTGAATCACATGCAGTTTCTGGTCCTACGAACAAAAGTTGTTTTCTTCTAATGAAAGTCACATTGCGTTCCCATTGCCATACACAGTGCAAAGAGCACTCGCGTCTGTTCCCAGCAATTACAGTGTATTGGACTGAATAGGTGCTACTGTTCTTGTCAGTTTCCTAAGCAGAGTTGAACTACATATGGTCCTTGTGTGTAGGAAGCACAGTTCTTTTGTTCTGAGCAAGCTCACTGTTTGGACCCCATAGGAAACACAGTAGAGTAGAAGAGTGCTCTTTTTTCAAAAGCAGAGTGTGTTTCTTGTAAGGTGAGCTAGAGTTTGTTTCCCAGTCTTAAATGGAGTGGAATCACATGCAGTTTTTGGTCCTATGAGCAAGAGTTGTTTTATGGTAAGAAGAGTCACTGTTGTGCTGCCATTGCCATACACAGGACAAATAGCACTGGCGTCTGTTCGCAGCAAGTACAGTGTATCGGACTGAAGAGGAGCTACTGTTCTTGTCAGTTTCCTAAGCAGAGTTAAAGTAGATATGGCCCGTGTGTGTAGGAAACACAGTTCTTATGTTCTGAGCAAGCTCACTGTTCTGGCCCTATAGGAAACACAGTAGAGTAAATGAGTGCTCTTTTCTCTAAAGCAGAGTGTGTTTCTTGTAAGGCGAGCTAGCGTTTGTTTCTTAGTTAAATGGAGTTGAATCACATGCAGTTTCTGGTCCTACGAACAAGAGTTGTTTTCTGGTAATGAAAGTCACATTGCGCTCCGATTGCCATACACAGTGCAAAGAGCACTCACGTCTGTTCCCAGCAAGTACAGTGTATTGGACTGAAGAGGAGCTACTGTTCTTGTCAGTTTCCAAAGCAAAGTTGAACTACATATGGTCCGTGTGTGTAGGAAGCACAGTTCTTTGTTCTGAGCAAGCTCACAGTTTGGAACCCATAGGAAACACAGTAGAGTAGAAGAGTGCTCTTTTCTCTAAAGCAGAGTGTGTTTCTTGTAAGGCGAGCTAGCTTTTGTTTCCCAGTCCTAAATGGAGTTGAATCACATGCAGATTCTGGTCCTACGAGCAAGAGATGTTTTCTGGTAAGGAAAGTCACTATTGCGCTCCCATTGACATACACAGTGCAAATAGCACTCCAGTCTGTTCCCAGCAAGTACAGTGTATTGTACTGAAGAGGAGCTACTGTTCTTCTCAGTTTCCTAAGCAGAGTTGAACTAGATATGGCCCGTGTGTCTAGGAAGCACAATTCATTTGTTCTGAGCAATCTCACTCTTCTGGCCCTATAGGAAACACAGTAGAATAGAAGAGTGCCCTTTTCTCAAAAGCAGAGTGTGTTTCTTGTAAGGCGAGCTAGAGTTTGTTTCCCAGTCCTAAATGGAGTTGAGTCACATGCAGTTTTTTTGTCCTACGAGCAAGAGTTGTTTTCTAGTAAGACGAGTCACTATTGTGCTCCAATTTCCATACACAGTGCAAATAGCACTCATATCTGTTCTCAGCAAGTACAGTGTATCGGACTGAAGAGGAGCTACTGTTCTTGTCAGTTTCCTAAGCAGAGTTGAACTAGATATGGCCCGTATGTGAAGGAAGCACAGTTCTTATGTTCTGAGCAAGCTCACTGTTCTGGCCCTATAGGAAACACAGTAGAGTAAATGAGTGCTCTTTTCTCAAAAGCAGAGTGTGTTTCTTGTAAGGCGAGCTAGCGTTTGTTTCCTAGTTAAATGGAGTTGAATCACATGCAGTTTCTGGTCCTACGAACAAGAGTTGTTTTCTGGTAATGAAAGTCACATTGCGCTCCGATTGCCATACACAGTGCAAAGAGCACTCGCGTCTGCTCCCAGGAAGTACAGTGTATTGGACTGAATAGGTGCTACTGTTCTTGTCAGTTTCCTAAGCAGGGTTGAACTACATATGGTCCGTGTGTGTAGGAAGCACAGTTCTTTTGTTCTGAGCAAGCTCACTTTTGGACCCCATAGGAAACACAGTAGAGTAGAAGAGTGCTCTTTTCTCTAAAGCAGAGTGTGTTTCTTGTAAGGTGAGCTAGCGTTTGTTTCGCAGTCCTAAATGGAGTTGAATCCCATGCAGTTTCTGGTACTACGAGTAAGAGTTGTTTTCTGGTAAGAAGAGTCACTATTGTGCTGCCATTGCCATACACAGGACAAATAGCACTGGCGTCTGTTCGCAGCAAGTACAGTGTATTGGACTGAAGAGGATCTACTGTTCTTGTCAGGTTCCTAAGCAGAATTGAACTAGATATGGCCGTGTGTGTAGGAATCCCAGTTCTTTTGTTCTGAGCAAGCTCACTGTTCTGGCCCTATAAGAAACACAGTAGAGTAGAAGAGTGCTCTTTTCTCAAAAGCAGAGTGTGTTTCTTGTAAGGCGAGCTAGAGTTTGTTTCCCTGTCCTAAATGGAGTTGAGTCACATGCAGTTTTTTGTCCTATGAGCAAGAGTTCTTTTCTGGTAAGACGAGTCCCTATTGCGCTCCAAATGCCATACACAGTGAAAATAGCACTCGCGTCTGTTTATAGCAAGTACATTGTATTGGACTGAATAGGAGCTACTGTTCTTGTCAGTTTCCTAAGCAGAGTTGACGTAGATATGGTCCATGTGTGTAGGAAGCACAGTTCTTTTTTTCTGAGCAAGCTCACTGTTTGGACACCATAGCAAACACAGTAGAGTAGAAGAGTGCTCTTTTCTCAAAAGCAGAGTATGTTTCTTGTAAGGCGAGCTAGCGTTTGTTTCCCAGTCCTAAATGGAGTGGAATCACATGCAGTTTCTTGTCCTACGAGCAAGAGTTGTTTTATGGTAAGAATAGTCACTATTGCTCTGGCATTGCCATACACAGGACAAATAGCACTGGCGTCTGTTCCCAGCAAGTACAGTGTATTGGACTGAAGAGGAGCTACTGTTCTTGTCAGTTTCCTAAGCAGAATTGAACTAGATATGGCCGTGTGTGTAGGAAGCACAGTTCTTTTGTTCTGAGCAAGCTCACTGTTCGGACCCCATAGGAAACACAGTAGAGTAGAAGAGTGCTCTTTTCTCAAAAGCAGAGTGTGTTTCTTGTAAGGCGAGCTAGCGTTTGTTTCCCAGTCCTAAATGGAGTTGAATCACATGCAGTTTCTGGTCCTACGAGCAAGAGTTGTTTTCTGGTAAGGAAAGTCACTATTGCGCCCCCATTGCCATACACAGTGCAAATAGCACTCGCGTCTGTACCCAGCAAGTACAGTGTATCGGACTGAAGAGGAGCTACTGTTCTTGTCAGTTTCCTAAGCAGAGTTGAACTAGATATGGCCCGTGTGTGTAGGAAGCACAGTTCTTATGTTCTGAGCAAGCTCACTGTTCTGGCCCTATAGGAAACACAGTAGAGTAAATGAGTGCTCTTTTCTCTAAAGCAGAGTGTGTTTCTTGTAAGGCGAGCTAGCGTTTGTTTCCTAGTCATAAATGGAGTTGAATCACATGCAGTTTCTGGTCCTACGAACAAGAGTTATTTTCTGGTAATGAAAGTCACATTGCGCTCCGATTGCCATACACAGTGCAAAGAGCACTCGCGTCTGTTCCCAGCAAGTACAGTGTATTGGACTGAATAGGTGCTACTGTTCTTGTCAGTTTCCTAAGCAGAGTTGAACTACATATTTTCCCCGTGTGTAGGAAGCACAGTTCTTTTGTTCTGAGCAAGCTCACTGTTTGCCCCCCATCCTAAACACAGTAGAGTAGAAGACCACTCTTTTCTCTAAAGCAGAGTGTGTTTCTTGTAAGGCGAGCTAGCGTTTGTTTCGCAGTCCTAAATGGAGTTGAATCCCATGAAGTTTCTGGTACTACGAGCAAGAGTTGTTTTCTGGTAAGAAGAGTCATTATTGTGCTGCCATTGCCATACACAGGACAAATAGCACTGGCGTCTGTTCGCAGCAAGTACAGTGTATCGGACTGAAGAGGAGCTACTGTTCTTGTCAGTTTCCTAAGCAGAGTTGAACTAGATATGGCCCGTATGTGAAGGAAGCACAGTTCTTATGTTCTGAGCAAGCTCACTGTTCTGGCCCTATAGGAAACACAGTAGAGTAAATGAGTGCTCTTTTCTCAAAAGCAGAGTGTGTTTCTTGTAAGGCGAGCTAGCGTTTGTTTCCTAGTTAAATGGAGTTGAATCACATGCAGTTTCTGGTCCCACGAACAAGAGTTGTTTTCTGGTAATGAAAGTCACATTGCGCTCCGATTGCCATACACAGTGCAAAGAGCACTCGCGTCTGTTCCCTGCAAGTACAGTGTATTGGACTGAATAGGTGCTACTGTTCTTGTCAGTTTCCTAAGCAGGGTTGAACTACATATGCTCCGTGTGTGTAGGAAGCACAGTTCTTTTGTTTTGAGCAAGCTCACTTTTGGACCCCATAGCAAACACAGTAGAGTAGAAGAGTGCTCTTTTCTCAAAAGCAGAGTGTGTTTCTTGTAAGGCGAGCTAACGTTTGTTTCCCAGTACTAAATGGAGTTGAATCACATGCAGTTTCTGGTCCTACTAGCAAGAGTTGTTTTCTGGTAAGGAAAGTCACTATTGCACTCCCATTGCCATAGACAGTGCAAATAGCCCTCCCGTCTGTTCCCAGCAAGTACAGTGTTGGACTAAAGAGGAGCTACTGTTCTTCTCAGTTTTCTAAGCAGAGTTGAACTACATATGGTCCATGTGTGTATTAAGCACAGTTCTTTTGTTCTGAGCAAGCTCACTGTTTGGACCCCATAGGAAACACAGTAGAGTAGAAGAGTGCTCTTTTCTCTAAAGCAAAGTGTGTTTCTTGTAAGGCGAGCTAGCGTTTGTTTCCCAGTCCTAAATGGAGGGGAATCACATGCAGTTTCTGGTCTTACGATCAAGAGTTGTTTTATGGTAAGAATAGTCACTATTGCGCTGCCATTGCCATACAGAGGACAAATAGCACTGGTGTCTGTTCCCAGCAAGTACAGTGTATTGGACTGAAGAGGATCTACTGTTCTTGTCAGGTTCCTAAGCAGAATTGAACTAGATATGGCCGTGTGTGTAGGAAGCACAGTTCTTTTGTTCTGAGCAAGCTCACTGTTCTGGCCCTATAGGAAACACAGTAGAGTAGAAGAGTGCTCTTTTCTCAAAAGCAGAGTGTGTCTCTTGTAAGGCAAGCTTGCGTTTGTTTCCCAGTCCTAGATAGACTTGAGTCACATGCAGTTTTTTTGTCCTACGAGCAAGAGTTGTTTCCTTGTATGAAGAGTCACTATTGCGCTCTCATTGCCATACACAGTGCAAATAGCACTCGCGTCTGTTCCCAGCAAGTACAGTGTATTGGACTGAATAGGAGCTACTGTGCGTGTCAGTTTCCTAAGCAGAGTTGAACTAGATATGGTCCATGTGTGTAGGAAGCACAGTTCTTTGTTCTGAGCAAGCTCACTTTTTGGACCCCATAGGAAACACAGTAGAGTAGAAGAGTGCTCTTTTCTCAAAAGCAGAGAGTGTTTCTTGTAAGGCGAGCTAGCATTTGTTTCCCAGTCATACATGGAGTTGAATCACATCCAGTTAGTGGTCCTACGAGCAGAAGTTGTTTTCTGGTAAGGAAAGTCACTATTGCGCTCCCCTTGCCACACACAGTGCAAATAGCACTCGCATCTGTTCCCACCAAGTACAATGTATCAGACTGAAGAGGAGCTACTGTTCTTTTCAGTTTCCTAAGCAGAGTTGAACTAGATATGGCCCATGTGTGTAGGAAGCACAGTTCTTTTGTTCTGAGCAAGCTCACTGTTGGACACCATAGGAAACACAGTAGAGTAGAAGAGTGCTCTTTTCTCAAAAGCAGAGTGTGTTTCATGTAAGGCGAGCTAGCATTTGTTTCCCAGTCCTAAACGGAGTTGAATCACATGAAGTTTCTGGTCCTACGAGCAAGAGTTGTTTTCTGGTAAGGAAAGTCACTATTGCGCTCCCTTTGCCATACACAGTGCAAATAACACTCGCGTCTGTTCCCAGCAAGTACACTGTATCAGACTGAAGAGGAGCTACTGTTCTTGTCAGTTTCCTAAGCAGAGTTGAGCTAGATATGGCCCTTGTGTGTAGGAAGCACAGTTCTTTTGTTCTGAGCAAGCTCACTGTTCTGGCCCTATAGGAAACACAGTAGAGTAGATGAGGGCTCTTTTCTCTAAAGCAGAGTGTGTTTCTTGTAAGGCGAGCTCGCGTTTGTTTCCCAGTCCTAAATGGAGTTGAGTCACAGGCAGTTTTTGGTCCTACGAGCAAGAGTTGTTTTCTGGTAAGAAGAGTCACTATTGCGCTCCAAATGCCATACACATTGCAAATAGCACTCGCGTCTGTTCCCAGCAAGCACAGTGTATTGGACTGAATAGGAGCTACTGTTCTTGTCAGTTTCCTAAGCAGAGTTGAACTAGATATGGTCCATGTGTGTAGGAAGCACAGTTCTTTTGTTCTGAGCAAGCTCACTGTTTGGACCCCATAGGAAACACAGTAGAGTAGAAGAGTGCTCTTTTCTCAAAAGCAGAGTGTGTTTCTAGTAAGGCTAGCTAGTGTTTGTTGCCCAGTCCTAAATGGAGTTGAATCTCATGCAGTTTCTGGTCCTATGAACAAGAGGTGTTTTCTGGTAAGGAACGTCACTATTGCGCTCCTATTGCCATACACAGTGCAAATAGCACTCGCGTCTGTTCCCAGCAAGTACAGTGTATTGGACTGAATAGGAGCTACTGTTCTTGTCAGTTTCCTAAGCAGAGTTGAACTAGATATGGTCCATGTGTGTAGGAAGCACAGTTCTTTTGTTCTGAGCAAGCTCACTGTTTGGACCCCATGGGAAATACAGTAGAGTAGAAGAGTGCTCTTTTCTCAAAAGCAAGTGTGTTTCTTGTAAGGCTAGCTAGTGTTTGTATCCCGTCCTAAATGGAGTTGAATCACATACAGTTTGTGGTCCTATGAGCAAGAGTTGTTTACTGGTAAGAAGAGTCACTATTGCGCTCCAAATGCCATACACAGTGCAAATAGCACTCGCGTCTGTTCCCAGCAAGTACATTGTATTGGACTGAATAGGAGCTACTCTTCTTGTCAGTTTCCTAAGCAGAGTTGAACTAGATATGGTCCATGTGTGTAGGAAGCACAGTTCTTTTGTTCTGAGCAAGCTCACTGTTTGGACCCCATGGGAAACACAGAAGAGTAGAAGAGTGCTCTTTTCTCAAAAGCAAGTGTGTTTCTTGTAAGGCTAGCTAGTGTTTGTATCCAGTCCTAAATGGAGTTGAATCACATACAGTTTGTGGTCCTACGAGCAAGAGTTGTTTACTGGTAAGAAGAGTCACTATTGCGCTCCAAATGCCATACACAGTGAAAATAGCACACGCGTCTGTTCCCAGCAAGTACATTGTATTGGACTGAATAGGAGCTACTCTTCTTGTCAGTTTCCTAAGCAGAGTTGAACTACATATGGTCCATGTGTGTAGGAAGCACAGTTCTTTTTTTCTGAGCAAGCTCACTGTTTGGACCCCATAGCAAACACAGTAGAGTAGAAGAGTGCTCTTTTCTTTAAAGCAGAGTGTGTTTCTTGTAAGGCGAGCTAGCGTTTGTTTCCCAGTCCTAAATGGAGTTGAGTCACAGACAGTTTTTGTTCCTACGAGCAAGAGTTGTTTTCTGGTAAGAAGAGTCAATATTGTGCTCCAAATGCCATACACAGTGAAAATAGCACTCGCGTCTGTTTACAGCAAGTACATTGTATTGGACTGAATAGGAGCTACTGTTCTTGTCAGTTTCCTAAGCAGAGTTGAAGTAGATATGGTCTATGTGTGTAGGAAGCACAGTTCTTTTTTTCTGAGCAAGCTCACTGTTTGGACCCCATAGCAAACACAGTAGAGTAGAAGAGTGCTCTTTTCTCAAAAGCAGAGTGTGTTTCTTGTAAGGCGAGCTAGCGTTTGTTTCCCAGTCCTAAATGGAGTGGAATCACATGCAGTTTCTGGTCCTACGAGCAAGAGTTGTTTTATAGTAAGAATAGTCACTATTGCTCTGGCATTGCCATACACAGGACAAATAGCACTGGCGTTTGTTCCCATCAAGTACAGTGTATTGGACTGAATAGGAGCTACTGTTCTTGTCAGTTTCCGAAGCAGAATTGAACTAGATATGGCCGTGTGTGTAGGAAGCACAGTTCTTTTGTTCTGAGCAAGCTCACTGTTCGGACCCCATAGGAAACACAGTAGAGGAGAAGAGTGCTCATTTCTCAAAAGCAGAGTGTGTTTCTTGTAAGGCGAGCTAGCATTTGTTTCCCAGTCCTAAATGGAGTGGAATCACATGCAGTTTGTGGTCCTACGAGCAAGAGTTGTTTTATGGTAAGAATAGTCACTATTGCGCTGCCATTGCCATACACAGGACAAATAGCACTGGCTTCTGTTCCCAGCAAGTACAGTGTATTGGACTGAAGAGGATCTACTGTTCTTGTCAGGTTCCTAATCAGAATTGAACTAGGTATGGCCGTGTGTGTATGAAGCACAGTTCTTTTGTTCTGAGCAAGCTCACTGTTTGGACCCCATAGGAAACACAGTAGAGTAGAAGAGTGCTCTTTTCTCAAAAGCAGAGTGTGTTTCTTGTAAGGCGAGCTAGCGTTTGTTTCCCAGTCCTAAATGGAGTTGAATCACATGCAGTTTCTGGTCCTACGAGCAAGAGTTGTTTTCTGGTAAGGAAAGTCACTATTGCGCCCCCATTGCCATACACAGTGCAAATAGCACTCGCGTCTGTACCCAGCAAGTACAGTGTATCAGACTGAAGAGGAGCTACTGTTCTTGTCAGTTTCCTAAGCAGAGTTGAACTAGATATGGCCCGTGTGTTTAGGAAGCACAGTTCTTATGTTCTGAGCAAGCTCACTGTTCTGGCCCTATAGGAAACACAGTAGAGTAAATGAGTGCTCTTTTCTCTAAAGCAGAGTGTGTTCCTTGTAAGGCGAGCTAGCGTTTGTTTCCTAGTCCTAAATGGAGTTGAATCACATGCAGTTTCTGGTCCTACGAACAAGAGTTATTTTCTGGTAATGAAAGTCACATTGCGCTCCGATTGCCATACACAGTGCAAAGAGCACTCGCGTCTGTTCCCAGCAAGTACAGTATATTGGACTGAATAGGTGCTACTGTTCTTGTCAGTTTCCTAAGCAGTGTTGAACTACATATTTTCCCGGTGTGTAGGAAGCACAGTTCTTTTCTTCTGAGTAAGCTCACTGTTTGGCCCCCATACTAAACACAGTAGAGTAGAAGAGTGCTCTTTTCTCTAAAGCAGATTGTGTTTCTTGTAAGGCGAGCTAGCGTTTGTTTCGCAGTCCTAAATGGAGTTGAATCCCATGAAGTTTCTGGTACTACGAGCAAGAGTTGTTTTATGGTAAGAAGAGTCACTATTGTGCTGCCATTGCCATACACAGGACAAATAGCACTGGCGTCTGTTCGCAGCAAGTACAGTGTATCGGAATGAAGAGGAGCTACTGCTCTTGTCAGTTTCCTAAGCAGAGTTGAACTAGATATGGCCCGTATGTGAAGGAAGCACAGTTCTTATGTTCTAAGCAAGCTCACTGTTCTGGCCCTATAGGAAACACAGTAGAGTAAATGAGTGCTCTTTTCTCCAAAGCAGAGTGTGTTTCTTGTAAGGCGAGCTAGTGTTTGTTTCCTTCTTAAATGGAGTTGAATCACATGCAGTTTCTGGTCCTACGAACAAGAGTTGTTTTCTGGTAATGAAAGTCACATTGCGCTCCGATTGCCATACACAGTGCAAAGAGCACTCGCGTCTGTTCCCAGCAAGTACAGTGTATTGGACTGAATAGGTGCTACTGTTCTTGTCAGTTTCCTAAGCAGGGTTGAACTACATATGGTCCGTGTGTGTAGGAAGCACAGTTCTTTTGTTCTGAGCAAGCTCACTTTTGGACCCCATAGGAAACACAGTAGAGTAGAAGAGTGCTCTTTTCTCTAAAGCAGAGTGTATTTCTTGTAAGGTGAGCTAGCGTTTGTTTCGCAGTCCTAAATGGAGTTGAATCCCATGCAGTTTCTGGTACTACGAGCAAGAGTTGTTTTCTGGTAAGAAGAGTCACTATTGTGCTGCCATTGCCATACACAGGACAAATAGCACTGGCGTCTGTTCGCAGCAAGTACAGTGTATTGGACTGAAGAGGATCTACTGTTCTTGTCAGGTTCCTAAGCAGAATTGAACTAGATATGGCCGTGTGTGTAGGAAGCCCAGTTCTTTTGTTCTGAGCAAGCTCACTGTTCTGGCCCTATAAGAAACACAGTAGAGTAGAAGAGTGCTCTTTTCTCAAAAGCAGAGTGTGTTTCTTGTAAGGCGAGCTAGAGTTTGTTTCCCTGTCCTAAATGGAGTTGAGTCACATGCAGTTTTTTGTCCTACGAGCAAGAGTTGTTTTCTGGTAAGACGAGTCACTATTGCGCTCCAAATGCCATACACAGTGAAAATAGCTCTCGCGTCTGTTTACAGCAAGTACATTGTATTGGACTGAATGGGAGCTACTGTTCTTGTCAGTTTCCTAAGCAGAGTTGACGTAGATATGGTCCATGTGTGTAGGAAGCACAGTTCTTTTTTTCTGAGCAAGCTCACTGTATGGACCCCATAGCAAACACAGTAGAGTAGAAGAGTGCTCTTTTCTCAAAAGCAGAGTGTGTTTCTTGTAAGGCGAGCTAGCGTTTGTTTCCCAGTCCTAAATGGAGTGGAATCACATGCAGTTTCTTGTCCTACGAGCAAGAGTTGTTTTATGGTAAGAATAGTCACTATTGCTCTGGCATTGCCATACACAGGACAAATAGCACTGGCGTCTGTTCCCAGCAAGTACAGTGTATTGGACTGAATAGGAGCTACTGTTCTTGTCAGTTTCCTAAGCAGAATTGAACTAGATATGGCCGTGTGTGTAGGAAGCACAGTTCTTTTGTTCTGAGCAAGCTCACTGTTCGGACCCCATAGGAAACACAGTAGAGGAGAAGAGTGCTCATTTCTCAAAAGCAGAGTGTGTTTCTTGTAACGCCAGCTAGCATTTGTTTCCCAGTCCTAAATGGAGTTGAATCACATGCAGTTTGTGGTCCTACGAGCAAGAGTTGTTTTCTGGTAAGGAAAGTCACTATTGCGCTCCCATTGCCATACACAGTGCAAATAGCACTCGCGTCTGTTCCCAGCAAGTACAGTGTATTGGACTGAATAGGAGCTACTGTTCGTGTCAGTTTCCTAAGCAGAGTTGAGCTAGATATGGCCCTTGTGTGTAGGAAGCACAGTTCTTTTGTTCTGAGCAAGCTCACTGTTCTGGCCCTATAGGAAACACAGTAGAGTAGATGAGGGCTCTTTTCTCTAAAGCAGAGTGTGTTTCTTGTAAGGCGAGCTCGCGTTTGTTTCCCAGTCCTAAATGGAGTTGAGTCACAGGCAGTTTTTGGTCCTACGAGCAAGAGTTGTTTTCTGGTAAGAAGAGTCACTATTGCGCTCCAAATGCCATACACATTGCAAATAGCACTCGCGTCTGTTCCCAGCAAGCACAGTGTATTGGACTGAATAGGAGCTACTGTTCTTGTCAGTTTCCTAAGCAGAGTTGAGCTAGATATGGCCCTTGTGTGTAGGAAGCACAGTTCTTTTGTTCTGAGCAAGCTCACTGTTCTGGCCCTATAGGAAACACTGTAGAGTAGAAGAGTGCTCTTTTCTCAAAAGCAGAGTGTGTTTCTTGTAAGGCGAGCTCGCGTTTGTTTCCCAATCCTAAATGGAGTTGAGTCACAGGCAGTTTTTGGTCCTACGAGCAAGAGTTGTTTTCTGGTAAGAAGAGTCACTGTTGCGCTCGAAATGCCATACACATTGCAAATAGCACTCGCGTCTGTTCCCAGCAAGCACAGTGTATTGGACTGAATAGGAGCTACTGTTCTTGTCAGTTTCCTAAGCAGAGTTGAACTAGATATGGTCCATGTGTGTAGGAAGCACAGTTCTTTTGTTCTGAGCAAGCTAACTGTTTGGACCCCATAGGAAACACAGTAGAGTAGAAGAGTGCTCTTTTCTCAAAAGCAGAGTGTGTTTCTAGTAAGGCTAGCTAGTGTTTGTTTCCCAGTCCTAAATGGAGTTGAATCACATGCAGTTTCTGGTCCTATGAACAAGAGGTGTTTTCTGGTAAGGAAAGTCACTATTGCGCTCCTATTGCCATACACAGTGCAAAAAGCACTCGCGTCTGTTCCCAGCAAGTACAGTGTATTGGACTGAATAGGAGCTACTGTTCTTGTCAGTTTCCTAAGCAGAGTTGAACTAGATATGGTCCATGTGTGTAGGAAGCACAGTTCTTTTGTTCTAAGCAGGCTCACTCTTTGGACCCCATAGGAAACACAGTAGAGTAGAAGAGTGCTCTTTTCTCAAAAGCAAGTGTATTTCTTGTAAGGCTAGCTAGTGTTTGTATCCAGTCCTAAATGGAGTTGAATCACATGCAGTTTGTGGTCCTACGAGCAAGAGTTGTTTACTGGTAAGAAGAGTCACTATTGCGCTCCAAATGCCATACACAGTGAAAATAGCACACGCGTCTGTTCCCAGCAAGTACATTGTATTGGACTGAAGAGGAGCTACTGTTTTTGTTAGTTTCCTAAGTAGAATTGAACTAGATATGGCTCGTGTGTGTAGGAAGCACAGTTCTTATGTTCTGAGCAACCTCACTGTTCTGGCCCTATAAGAAACAAAGTAGAGTAGAAGAGTGCTCTTTTCTCTAAAGCAGAGTGTGTTTCTTGTAAGGCGAGCTAGCGTTTGTTTCCTAGTACTAAATGGAGTTGAATCACATGCAGTTTCTGGTCCTACGAACTAGAGATGTTTTCTGGTAAGGAAAGTCACTATTGCGCTCCCATTGCCATACACAGTGCAAATAGCACTCGCGTCTGTTCCCAGCAAGTACAGTGTATTGGACTGAATAGGTGCTACTGTTTTTGTCAGTTTCCTAAGCAGACTTGAACTAGATATGGCCCGTGTGTGTAGGAAGCACAGTTTTTTTGTTCTGAACAAGCTCTCTGTTCGGACCCCATAGGATAAACAGTAGAGTAGAAGAGTGCTCTTTTCTCAAAAGCAGAGTGTGTTTCTTGTAAGGCGAGCTAGCGTTTGTTTCCCAGTCCTAAATGGAGTTGAATCACATGCAGTTTCTGTTCTTACTAGCAAGAGTTGTTTTCGGGTAAGGAAAGTCACTATTGCACTCCCATTGCCATACACAGTGCAAATAGCCCTCCCGTCTGTTCCCAGCAAGTACAGTGTATTGGACTAAAGAGGAGCTACTGTTCTTCTCAGTTTCCTAAGCAGAGTTGAACTACATGAGGTCCATGTGTGTAGGAAGCACAGTTCTTTTGTTCTGAGCAAGCTCACTGTTTGGACCCCATAGGAAACACAGTAGAGTAGAAGAGTGTTCTTTTCTCTAAAGCAAAGTGTGTTTCTTGTAAGGCGAGCTAGCGTTTGTTTCCCAGTCCTAAATGGAGGGGAATCACATGAAGTTTCTGGTCCTACGATCAAGAGTTGTTTTATGGTAAGAATAGTCACTATTGCGCTGCCCTTGCCATACAGAGGACAAATAGCACTGGTGTCTGTTCCCAGCAAGTACAGTGTATTGGACTGAAGAGGGTCTACTGTTCATGTCAGGTTCCTAAGCAGAATTGAACTAGATATGGCCCTGTGTGTAGGAAGCACAGTTCTTTTGTTCTGAGCAAGCTCACTGTTCTGGCCCTATAGGAAACACAGTAGAGTAGAAGAGTGCTCTTTTCTCAAAAGCAGAGTGTGTGTCTTGTAAGGCGAGCTTGCGTTTGTTTCCCAGTCCTAGATGGAGTTGAGTCACATGCAGTATTTTTGTCCTACGAGCAAAAGTTGTTTACTTGTATGAAGAGTCACTATTGCGCTCTCATTGCATTACACAGTGCAAATAACACTCGCGTCTGCTCCCTGCAAGTACAGAGTATAGGACTGAAGAGGAGCTCCTGTTCTTTTCAGTTTCCTAAGCAGAGTTAAACTAGATATGGCCCGTGTGTGTAGGAAGCACAGTTCTTTTGTTCAGAGCAAGCTCACTGTTCGGACCCCATAGGAAACACAGTAGAGTAAAAGAGTGCTCTTTTCTCAAAAGAAGAGTGTGTTTCATATAAGGCGAGCTAGCATTTGTTTCCCAGTCAAAAATGGAGTTGAATCACATGCAGTTTCTGGTCCTACGAGCAAGAGTTGTTTTCTGGTATGGAAAGTCACTATTGCGCTCCCATTGCCAACCACAGTGCAAATAGCACTCTCGTCTGTTCCCAGCAAGTACAGTGTATCCTCCTGAAGAGGAGCTACTGTTCTTGTCAGTGTCCTAAGCAGAGTTGAACTAGTTATGGTCCATGTGTGTAGGAAGCACTGTTCTTTGTTCTGAGCAAGCTCACTTTTTGGACCACATAGGAAACACAGTAGAGTAGAAGAGTGCTCTTTTCTCAAAAGTAGAGAGTGTTTCTTGTAAGGCGAGCTAGCATTTGTTTCCCAGTCATAAATGGAGTTGAATCACATGCAGTTTGTGGTCCTATGAGCAAGAGTTGTTTTCTGGTAAAAAAAAGTCACTATTGCGCTCACATTGCCACACACAGTGCAAATAGCACTCGCATCTGTTCCCACCAAGTACAGTGTAACAGACTGAAGAGGAGCTACTGTTCTTGTCAGTTTCCTAAGCAGAGTAGAACTAGATATGGCCCATGTGTGTAGGAAGCACAGTTCTTATGTTCTGAGCAAGCTCACTGTTCTGGCCCTATAGGAAACACAGTAGAGTAAATGAGTGCTCTTTTCTCTAAAGCAGAGTGTGTTTCTTGTAAGGCGAGCTAGCGTTTGTTTCCTAGTCCTAAACGGAGTTGAATCACATGCAGTTTCTGGTCCTACGAGCAAGAGTTGTTTTCTGGTAAGGAAAGTCACTATTGTGCTCCCTTTGCCATACACAGTGCAAATAGCACTCGAGTCTGTTCCCAGCAAGTACACTGTATCGGACTGAAGAGGAGCTACTGTTCTTGTCAGTTTCCTAAGCAGAGTTGAACTAGATATGGCGCTTGTGTCTGGGAAGCACAGTTCATTTTTTCTGAGCAAGCTCACTCTTCTGGCCCTATAGGAAACACAGTAGAGTAGAAGAGTGCTCTTTTCTCAAAAGCAGAGTGTGTTTCTTGTAAGGCGAGCTAGAGTTTGTTTCCCAGTCTTAAATGGAGTTGAGTCACATGCAGTTTTTTGTCCTACGAGCAAGAGTTGTTTTCTGGTAAGAAGAGTCACTATTGTGCTCCAATTGCCATACACAGTGCAAGTAGCACTCGCGTCTGTTCTCAGCAAGTACAGTGTATCAGACTGAAGAGGAGCTACTGTTCTTGTCAGTTTCCTAAGCAGAGTTGAACTAGATATGATCTGTGTGTGTAGGAAGCACAGTTCTTTTGTTCTGAGCAAGCTCACTCTTTGGACCCCATAGGAAACACAGTAGAGTAGAAGAGTGCTCTTTTCTCTAAAGCAGAGTGTGTTTCTTGTAAGGCGAGCTAGTGTTTGTTTCCCAGTCCTAAATGGAGTTGAATCCCATGCAGTTTCTGGTCCTACGAGCAAGAGTTGTTTTCTGGTAAGAAGAGTCACTATTGCGCTGCCATTGCCATACACAGGACAAATAGCACTGACGTCTGTTCGCAGCAAGTACAGTGTATTGGACTGAAGAGGATTTACTGTTCTTGTCAGGTTCCTAATCAGAATTGAACTAGATATGGCCGTGTGTGTAGGAAGCACAGTTCTTTTGTTCTGAGCAAGCTCACTGTTCGGACCCCTTTGGAAACACAGTAGAGTAGAAGAGTGCTCTTTTCTCAAAAGCAGAGTGTGTTTCATGTAAGGCGAGCTAGCATTTGTTTCCCAGTCCTAAACGGAGTTGAATCACATGCAGTTTCTGGTCCTACGAGCAAGAGTTGTTTTCTGGTAAGGAAAGTCACTATTGTGCTCCCTTTGCCATACACAGTGCAAATAGCACTCGCGTCTGTTCCCAGCAAGTACACTGTATCAGACTGAAGAGGAGCTATTGTTCTTGTCAGTTTACTAAGCAGAGTTGAACTAGATATGGCCCTTGTGTCTAGGAAGCACAGTTCATTTGTTCTGAGCAAGCTCACTCTTCTGGCCCTATAGGAAACACAGTAGAGTAGAAGAGTGCTCTTTTCTCAAAAGCAGAGTGTGTTTGTTGTAAAGCGAGCTAGAGTTTGTTTCCCAGTCTTAAATGGAGTTGAGTCACATGCAGTTTTTTGTCCTACGAGCAAGAGTTGTTTTCTGGTAAGAAGAGTCACTATTGTGCTCCAAATGCCATACACAGTGCAAGTAGCACTCATGTCTGTTCTCAGCAAGTACAGTGTATCAGACTGAAGAGGAGCTACTGTTCTTGTCAGTTTCCTAAGCAGAGTTGAACTAGATATGATCCGTGTGTGTAGGAAGCACAGTTCTTTTCTTCTGAGCAAGCTCACTGTTTGGACCCCATAGGAAACACAGTAGAGAAGAAGAGTGCTCTTTTCTCTAAAGCAGAGTGTGTTTCTTGTAAGGCGAGCTAGCGTTTTTTTCCCAGTCCTAAATGGAGTTGAATCCCATGCAGTTTCTGGTACTACGAGCAAGAGTTGTTTTCTGGTAAGAAGAGTCACTATTGCGCTGCCATTGCCATACACAGGACAAATAGCACTGGCGTCTGTTCCCAGCAAGTACAGTGTATTGGACTGAAGAGGATCTACTGTTATTGTCAGGTTCCAATCAGAATTGAACTAGATATGGCCGTGTGTGTAGGAAGCACAGTTCTTTTGTTCTGAGCAAGCTCACTGTTTGGACCCCATAGGAAACACAGTAGAGTAGAAGAGTGCTCTTTTCTCAAAAGCAGAGTGTGTTTCTTGTAAGGCTACCTAGTGTTTGTTTCCCAGTCCTAAATGGAGTTGAATCACATGCAGTTTGTGTTCCTACGACCAAGAGTTGTTTTCTGGTAAGGAAAGTCACTATTGAACTCACAATGCCATACACAAGACAAATAACATTCGCGTCTGTTCCCAGCAAGTACAGTGTATCGGACTGAAGAGGAGCTACTGTTTTTGTTAGTTTCCTCAGTAGAATTGAACTAGATATGGCCCGTGTGTGGAGGAAGCACATTTCTTATATTCTGAGCAAGCTCACTGTTCTGGCCCTATAGGAAACACAGTAGAGTAGAAGAGTGCTCTTTTCTCTAAAGCAGAGTTTGTTTCTTGAAAGGCGAGCTAGCGTTTGTTTCCTAGTCCTAAATGGAGTTGAATCACATGCAGTTTCTGGTCCTACGAACAAGAGGTGTTTTCTGGTAAGGAAAGTCACTATTGCGCTCCCATTGCCATACACAGTGCAAATAGCACTCGCGTCTGTTCCCAGCAACTACAGTGTATTGGACTGAATAGGTGCTACTGTTCTTGTCAGTTTCCTAAGCAGACTTGAACTAGATATGGCCGTGTGTGTCGGAAGCACAGTTTTTTTGTTCTGAGCAAGCTCACTGTTCAGACCCCATAGGATACACAGTAGAGTAGAAGAATGCTCTTTTCTCAAAAGCAGAGTGTGTTTCTTGTAAGGCGAGCTAGCGTTTGTTTCCCAGTACTAAATGAGGTTGAATCACATGCACTTTCTGGTCCTACGATCAAGAGTTGTTTTACGGTAAGAATAGTCCCTGTTGCGCTGCCATTGCCATAAACAGGACAAATAGCACTGGCGTCTGTTCCCAGCAAGTACAGTGTATTGGACTGAAGAGGATCTACTGTTCTTGTCAGGTTCCTAAGCAGAATTGAACTAGATATGGCCGTGTGTGTAGGAAGCACAGTTCTTTTGTTCTGAGCAAGCTCACTGTTCTGGCCCTATAGGAAACACAGTAGAGTAGAAGAGTGCTCTTTTCTCAAAAGCAGAGTGTGTGTCTTGTAAGGCGAGCTTGCGTTTGTTTCCCAGTCCTAGATGGAGTTGAGTCACATGCAGTTTTTTTGTCCTACGAGCAAGAGTTGTTTCCTTGTATGAAGAGTCACTATTGCGCTCTCATTGCCATACACAGTGCAAATAGCACTCGAGTCTGCTCCCTGCAAGTACAGAGTATTGGACTGAAGAGGAGCTCCTGTTCTTGTCAGTTTCCTAAGCAGAGTTGAACTAGATATGGCCCGTGTGTGTAGGAAGCACAGTTCTTTTGTTCTGAGCAAGCTCACTGTTCGGACCCCATAGGAAACACAGTAGAGTAGAAGAGAGCTCTTTTCTCAAAAGCAGAGTGTGTTATATGTAAGGTGAGCTAGCATTTGTTTCCCAGTCCTAAATGGAGTTGAATCACATGCAGTTTCTTGTCCTACGAGCAAGAGTTGTTTTCTGGTAAGGAAAGTCACTATTGCGCTCCCATTGCCTCCACAGTGCAAGTAGCACTCGCGTCTGTTCTCAGCAAGTACAGTGTATCAGACTGAAGAGGAGCTACTGTTCTTGTCAGTTTCCTAAGCAGAGATGAACTAGATATGATCCGTGTGTGTAGGAAGCACAGTTCTTTTGTTCTGAGCAAGCTCACTGTTTGGACCCCATAGGAAACACAGTAGAGTAGAAGAGTGCTCTTTTCTCTAAAGCAGAGTGTGTTTCTTGTAAGGCGAGCTAGCGTTTGTTTCCCAGTCCTAAATGGAGTTGAATCACATGCAGTTTCTGGTACTACGAGCAAGAATTGTTTTCTGGTAAGAAGAGTCACTATTGCGCTGCCATTGCCATACACAGGACAAATAGCACTGGCGTCTGTTCGCAACAAGTACAGTGTATTGGACTGAAGAGGATCTACTGTTCTTGTCAGGTTCCTAATCAGAATTGAACTAGATATGGCCGTGTGTGTAGGAAGCACAGTTCTTTTGTTCTGAGCATGCTCACTGTTCGGACCCCAAAGGAAACACAGTAGAGTAGAAGAGTGCTCTTTTCTCAAAAGCAGAGTGTGTTTTTTGTAAGGCAAGCTGTCGTTTGTTTCCCAGTCCTAAATGGAATTGAATCACATGCAGTTTCTGGTCCTACGAGCAAGAGTTGTTTTCTGGTAAGGAAAGTCACTATTGCACTCCCATTGCCATACACAGTGCAAATAGCACTCGCGTATGTTCCCAGCAAGTACAGTGTATCTGACTGAAGAGGAGCTACTGTTTTTGTCAGTTTCCTAAGCTGAGTTGAACTAGATATGGCCCGTTTGTTTAGGAAGCACAGTTCTTTTGTTCTGAGCAAGCTCACTGTTCTGGCCCGATAGGAAACACAGTAGAGAAGAAGAGTGCTCTTTTCTCTAAAGCAGAGTGTGTTTCTTGTAAGGCGAGCTAGCGTTTGTTTCCCAGTCCTAAATGGAGTTGAGTCACATGCAGTTTTTGGTCCTACGAGCAAGAGTTGTTTTCTGGTAAGAAGAGTCACTATTGTGCTCCCTTTGCCCTACACAGTGCAAATAGCACTCGCGTCTGTTCCCAGCAAGTACAGTGTATTGGACTGAATAGGAGCTACTGTTCGTGTCAGTTTCCTAAGCAGAGTTGAACTAGATATGGTCCATGTGTGTAGGAAGCACAGTTCTTTGTTCTGAGCAAGCTCACTTTTTGGACCCCATAGGAAACACAGTAGAGTAGAAGAGTGCTCTTTTCTCAAAAGCAGAGAGTGTTTCTTGTAAGGCGAGCTAGCATTTGTTTCCCAGTCATAAATGGAGTTGAATCACATGCAGTTTGTGGTCCTATGAGCAAGAGTTGTTTTCTGGTAAGGAAAGTCACTATTGCGCTCCCATTGCCACACACAGTGCAAATAGCACTCGCATCTGTTCCCACCAAGTACAGTGTATCAGACTGAAGAGGAGCTACTGTTCTTTTCAGTTTCCTAAGCAGAGTTGAACTAGATAAGGCCCATGTGTGTAGGAAGCACAGTACTTTTGTTCTGAGCAAGCTCACTGTTGGACACCATAGGAAACACAATAGAGTAGAAGAGAGCTCTTTTTTCAAAAGCAGAGTGTGTTTCATGTAAGGCGAGCTAGCATTTGTTTCCCAGTCCTAAACGGAGTTGAATCACATGCAGTTTCTGGTCCTACGAGCAAGAGTTGTTTTCTGGTAAGGAAAGTCACTATTGCGCTCCCTTTGCCATACACAGTGCAAATAGCACTCGCATCTGTTCCCAGCAAGTACACTGTATCGGACTGAAGAGGAGCTACTGTTCTTGTCAGTTTCCTAAGCAGAGTTGAACTAGATATGGCCCTTGTGTCTAGGAAGCACAGTTCATTTGTTCTGAGCAAGCTCACTGTTTGGACCCCATAGGAAACACAGTAGAGTAGAAGAGTGCTCTTTTCTCTAAAGCAGAGTGTGTTTCTTGTAAGGCGAGCTAGCGTTTGTTTCCCAGTCCTAAATGGAGGGGAATCACATGCAGTTTCTGGTCCTACGATCAAGAGTTGTTTTATGGTAAGAATAGTCACTATTGCGCTGCCATTGCCATACACAGGACAAATAGCACTGGCGTCTGTTCCCAGCAAGTACAGTGTATTGGACTGAAGAGGATCTACTGTTCTTATCAGGTTCCTAATCAGAATTGAACTAGATATGGCCGTGTGTGTAGGAAGCAAAGTTCTTTTGTTCTGAGCAAGCTCAATGTTCGGACCCCATAGGAAACACAGTAGAGTAGAAGAGTGCTCCTTTCTCAAAAGCAGAGTGTGTTTCTTGTAAGGCGAGCTAGCGTTTGTTTCCCAGTCCTAAATGGAGTTGAATCACATACAGTTTCTTTTCCTACGAACAAGAGTTGTTTTCTCGTAAGGAAAGTCACATTGCGCTCCCATTGCCATTCACAGTGCAAATAGCACTCGCGTCTGTTCCCAGCAAGTACAGTGTATTGGACTGAATAGGAGCTACTGTTCTTGTCAGTTTCCTAAGCAGAGTTGAACTAGATATGGTCCATGTGTGTAGGAAGCACAGTTCTTTTGTTCTGAGCAAGCTCACTGTTTGGACCCCATAGGAAACACAGTATAGTAGAAGAGTGCTCTTTTCTCAAAAGCAGAGTGTGTTTCTTGTAAGGCTACCTAGTGTTTGTTTCCCAGTCCTAAATGGAGTTGAATCACATGCAGTTTGTGGTCCTACGAGCAAGAGTTGTTTTCTGGTAAGGAAGTCACTATTGCACTCCCTTTGCCATACACAAGACAAATAACATTCGCGTCTGTTCCCAGCAAGTACAGTATATCGGACTGAAGAGGAGCTACTGTTTTTGTTAGTTTCCTAAGTAGAATTGAACTAGATATGGCCCGTGTGTAGAGGAAGCACAGTTCTTATGTTCTGAGCAAGCTCACTGTTCTGGCCCTATAGGAAACACAGTAGAGTAGAAGAGTGCTCTTTTCTCTAAAGCAGAGTTTGTTTCTTGAAAGGCGAGCTAGCGTTTGTTTCCTAGTCCTAAATGGAGTTGAATCACATGCAGTTTCTGGTCCTACGAACAAGAGGTGTTTTCTGGTAAGGAAAGTCACTATTGCGCTCCCATTGCCATACACAGTGCAAATAGCACTCGCGTCTGTTCCCAGCAAGTACAGTGTATTGGACTGAATAGGTGCTACTGTTCTTGTCAGTTTCCTAAGCAGACTTGAACTAGATATGGCCGTGTGTGTAGGAAGCACAGTTTTTTTGTTCTGAGCAAGCTCACTGTTCAGACCCCATAGGATACACAGTAGAGTAGAAGAGTGCTCTTTTCTCAAAAGCAGAGTGTGTTTCTTGTAAGGCGAGCTAGCGTTTGTTTCCCAGTACTAAATGGAGTTGAATCACATGCAGTTTCTGGTCCTACCATCAAGAGTTGTTTTATGGTAAGAATAGTCCCTGTTGTGCTGCCATTGCCATACACAGGACAAATAGCACTGGCGTCTGTTTCCAGCAAGTACAGTGTATTGGACTGAAGAGGATCTACTGTTCTTGTCAGGTTCCTAAGCAGAATTGAACTAGATATGGCCGTGTGTGTACGAAGCACAGTTCTTTTGTTCTGAGCAACTCACTGTTCTGGCCCTATAGGAAACACAGTAGAGTAGAAGAGTGCTCTTTTCTCAAAAGCAGCGTGTGTGTCTTGTAAGGCGAGCTTGCCTTTGTTTCCCAGTCCTAAATGGAATTGAATCACATGCAGTTTCTGGTCCTACGAGCAAGAGTTGTTTTCTGGTAAGGAAAGTCACTATTGCACTCCCATTGCCATACACAGTGCAAATAGCACTCGCGTCTTTTCCCAGCAAGTACAGTGTATTGGACTGAATAGGAGCTACTGTTCGTGTCAGTTTCCTAAGCAGAGTTGAACTAGATATGGTCCATGTGTGTAGGAAGCACAGTTCTTTGTTCTGAGCAAGCTCACTTTTTGGACCCCATAGGAAACACAGTAGAGTAGAAGAGTGCTCTTTTCTCAAAAGCAGAGAGTGTTTCTTGTAAGGCGAGCTAGCATTTGTTTCCCAGTCATAAATGGAGTTGAATCACATGCAGTTTGTGGTCCTACGAGCAAGAGTTGTTTTCTGGTAAGGAAAGTCACTATTGCGCTCCCATTGCCACACACAGTGCAAATAGCACTTGCATCTGTTCCCACCAAGTACAGTGTATCAGACTGAAGAGGAGCTACTGTTCTTTTCAGTTTCCTAAGCAGAGTTGAACTAGATAAGGCCCATGTGTGTAGGAAGCACAGTTCTTTTGTTCTGAGCAAGCTCACTGTTGGACACCATAGGAAACACAATAGAGTAGAAGAGTGCTCTTTTCTCTAAAGCAGAGTGTGTTTCATGTAAGGCGAGCTAGCATTTGTTTCCCAGTCCTAAACGGAGTTGAATCACATGCAGTTTCTGGTCCTACGAGCAAGAGTTGTTTTCTGGTAAGGAAAGCCACTATTGTGCTCCCTTTGCCATACACAGTGCAAATAGCACTCGCATCTGTTCCCAGCAAGTACACTGTATCGGACTGAAGAGGAGCTACTGTTCTTGTCAGTTTCCTAAGCAGAGTTGAACTAGATATGGCCCTTGTGTCTAGGAAGCACAGTTCATTTGTTCTGAGCAAGCGCACTGTTTGGACCCCATAGGAAACACAGTAGAGTAGAAGAGTGCTCTTTTCTCTAAAGCAGAGTGTGTTTCTTGTAAGGCGAGCTAGCGTTTGTTTCCCAGTCCTAAATGGAGGGGAATCACATGCAGTTTCTGGTCCTACGATCAAGAGTTGTTTTATGGTAAGAATAGTCACTATTGTGCTGCCATTGCCATACACAGGACAAATAGCACTGGCGTCTGTTCCCAGCAAATACAGTGTATTGGACTGAAGAGGATCTACTGTTCTTGTCAGGTTCCTAAGCAGAATTGAACTAGATATGGCCGTGTGTGTAGGAAGCACAGTTCTTTTGTTCTGAGCAAGCTCACTGTTCTGGCCCTATAGGAAACACAGTAGAGTAGAAGAGTGCTCTTTTCTCAAAAGCAGAGTGTGTGTCTTGTAATGCGAGCTTGCGTTTGTTTCCCAGTCCTAGATGGAGTTGAGTCACATGCAGTTTTTTTGTCCTACGAGCAAGAGTTGTTTCCTTGTATGAAGAGTCACTATTGCGCTCTCATTGCCATACACAGTGCAAATAGTACTCGAGTCTGCTCCCTGCAAGTACAGAGTATTGGACTGAAGAGGAGCTCCTGTTCTTGTCAGTTTCCTAAGCAGAGTTGAACTAGATATGGCCCGTGTGTGTAGGAAGCACAGTTCTTTTGTTCAGAGCAAGCTCACTGTTCGGAACCCATAGGAAACACAGTAGAGTAGAAGAGAGCTCTTTTCTCAAAAGCAGAGTGTGTTTCATGTAAGGTGAGCTAGCATTTGTTTCCCAGTCCTAAATGGTGTTGAATCACATGCAGTTTCTGGTCCTCCGAGCAAGAGTTGTTTTCTGGTAAGGAAAGTCACTATTGTGCTCCCATTGCCATCCACAGTGCAAATCGCACTCTCGTCTGTTCACAGCAAGTACAGTGTATCAGACTGAAGAGGAGCTACTGTTCTTGTCAGTGTCCTAAGCAGAGTTGAACTAGTTATGGTCCATGTGTGTAGGAAGCACTGTTCTTTGTTCTGAGCAAGCTCACTTTTTGGACCCCATAGGAAACACAGTAGAGTAGAAGAGTGCTCTTTTCTCAAAAGTAGAGAGTGTTTCTTGTAAGGCGAGCTAGCATTTGTTTCCCAGTCATAAATGGAGTTGAATCACATGCAGTTTCTGGTACTACGAGCAAGATTTGTTTTCTGGTAAGAAGAGTCACTATTGCGCTGCCATTGCCATACATAGGACAAATAGCACTGGCGTCTGTTCGCAGCAAGTACAGTGTATTGGACTGAATAGGTGATACTGTTCTTGTCAGTTTCCTAATTAGAGTTGGACTAGATATGATCCGTGTGTGTAGGAAGCACAGTTCTTTTGTTCAGAGCAAGCTCACTGTTTGGACACCATAGGAAACACAGTAGAGTAGAAGAGGGCTCTTTTCTCTAAAGCAGAGTGTGTTTCTTGTAAGGCGAGCTAGCGTTTGTTTCCCAGTCCTAAATGGAGTTGAGTCACAGGCAGTTTTTGGTCCTACGAGCAAGAGTTGTTTTCTGGTAAGAAGAGTCCTATTGCGCTCCAAATGACATACACAGTGCAACTAGCACTCGCGTCTGTTCCCAGCAAGCACTGTGTATTGGACTGAATAGGAGCTACTGTTCTTGTCAGTTTCCTAAGCAGAGTTGAACTAGATATGGTCCATGTGTGTAGGATGCACAGTTCTTATGTTCTGAGCAAGCTCACTGTTCTGGCCCTATAGGAAACACAGTAGAGTAGAAGAGTGCTCTTTTCTCAAAAGCAGAGTGTTTTTCTTGTAAGGCGAGCTAGAGTTTGTTTCCCAGTCTTAAATGGAGTTGAGTCACATGCAGTTTTTTGTCCTACGAGCAAGAGTTGTTTTCTGGTAAGAAGAGTAACTATTGTGCTCCAATTGCCATACACAGTGCAAGTAGCACTCGCGTCTGTTCTCAGCAAGTACAGTGTATCGGACTGAAGAGGAGCTACTGTTTTTGTCAGTTTCCGAAGCAGAGTTGAACTAGATATGATCCGTGTGTGTAGGAAGCACAGTTCTTTTGTTCTAAGCAAGCTCACTGTTTGGACCCCATAGGAAACACAGTAGAGTAGAAGAGTGCTATTTTCTCAAAAGCAGAGTGTGTTTCATGTAAGGCGAGCTAGCATTTGTTTCCCAGTCCTAAACGGAGTTGAATCACATGAAGTTTCTGGTCCTACGAGCAAGAGTTGTTTTCTGGTAAGGAAAGTCACTATTGCGCTCCCTTTGCCATACACAGTGCAAATAGCACTCGTGTCTGTTCCCAGCAAGTACACTGTATCGGACAGAAGAGGAGCTACTGTTCTTGTCAGTTTCCTAAGCAGAGTTGAACTAGATATGGCCCTTGTGTGTAGGAAGCACAGTTCTTTGGTTCTGAGTAAGCTCACTGTTCTGGCCCTATAGGAAACACAGTAGAGTAGAAGAGGGCTCTTTTCTCTAAAGCAGAGTGTGTTTCTTGTAAGGCGAGCTCGCGTTTGTTTCCCAGTCCTAAATGGAGTTGAATCACATGCAGTTTGTGGTCCTATGAGCAAGAGTTGTTTTCTGGTAAGGAAAGTCACTATTGCGCTCCCATTGCCATACACAGGACAAATAGCATTCGCGTCTGTTCCCAGCAAGTACAGTGTATCAGACTGAAGAGGAGCTACTGTTTTTGTTAGTTTCCTAAGTAGAATTGAACTAGATATGGCCCGTGTGTGTAGGAAGCACAGTTTTTATGTTCTGAGCAAGCTCACTGTTCTGGCCCTATAGGATACACAGTAGAGTAGAAGAGTGCTCTTTTCTCTAAAGCAGAGTGTGTTTCTTGTAAGGCGAGCTAGCGTTTGTTTCCTAGTCCTAAATGGAGTTGAATCACATGCAGTTTCTGGTCCTACGAACAAGAGGTGTTTTCTGGTGAGGAAAGTCACGATTGCGCTCCCATTGCCATACACAGTGCAAATAGCACTCGCGTCTGTTCTCAGCAAGTACAGTGTATCGGACTGAAGAGGAGCTACTGTTCTTGTCAGTTTCCTAAGCAGACTTGAACTAGATATGGCCGTGTGTGTAGGAAGCACAGTTTTTTGTTCTGAGCAAGCTCACTGTTAGGACCCCATAGGATACACAGTAGAGTAGAAGACTGCTCTTTTCTCAAAAGCAGAGTGTGTTTCTTGTTAGGCGATCTAGCGTTTGTTTCCCAGTACTAAATGGAGTTGAATCACATGCAGTTTCTGGTCCTATGAGCAAGAGTTGTTTTCTGGTAAGGAAAGTCACTATTGCACTCCCATTGCCATACACAGTGCAAATAGCCCTCCCGTCTGTTCCCAGCAAGCACAGTGCATTGGACTAAAGAGGAGCTACTGTTCTTCTCAGTTTCCTAAGCAGAGTTGAACTACATATGGTCCTTGTGTGTAGGAAGCACAGTTCTTTTGTTCTGAGCAAGCTCACTGTTCTGGCCCTATAGGAAACACAGTAGAGTAGAAGAGGGCCATTTCTCTAAAGCAGAGTGTGTTTCTTGTAAGGCGAGCTAGCGTTTGTTTCCCAGTCCTAGATGGAGTTGAGTCACATGCAGTTTTTTGTCCTACGAGCAAGAGTTGTTTCCTTGTATGAAGAGTCACTATTGTGCTCTCATTGCCATACACTGTGCAAATAGCACTCGCGTCTGCTCCCTGCAAGTACAGAGTATTGGACTGAAGAGGAGCTACTGTTCTTGTCAGTTTCCTAAGCAGAGATGAACTAGATATGGTCCGTGTGTGTAGGAAGCACAGTTCTTTTGTTCAGAGCAAGCTCACTGTTCGGACCCCATAGGAAACACAGTAGAGTAGAAGAGTGCTCTTTTCTCAAAAGTAGAGAGTGTTTCTCGTAAGGCGAGCTAGCATTTGTTTCCCAGTCATAAATGGAGTTGAATCACATGCAGTTTGTGGTCCTACGAGCAAGAGTTGTTTTCTGGTAAGCAAAGTCACTATTGCGCTCCCATTGCCACACACAGTGCAAATAGCACTCGCATCTGTTCCCACCAAGTACAGTGTATCAGACTGAAGAGGAGCTACTGTTCTTGTCAGTTTCCTAAGCAGAGTTGAACTAGATATGGCCCATGTGTGTAGGAAGCACAGTTCTTTTGTTCTGAGCAAGCTCACTGTTCGGACCACATAGGAAACACAGTAGAGTAGAAGAGTGCTCTTTTCTCAAAAGCAGAGTGTGTTTCATGTAAGGCGAGCTAGCATTTGTTTCCCAGTCCTAAACGGAGTTGAATCACATACAGTTTTTTGTCCTACGAGCAAGAGTTGTTTTCTGGTAAGAAGAGTCAATATTTTGCTCCAATTGCCATACACAGTGCAAGTAGCACACGCATCTGTTCTCAGCTAGTACAGTGTATCGGACTGAAGAGGAGCTACTGTTCTTGTCAGTTTCCTAAGCAGAGTTGAACTAGATATGGCCCTTGTGTGTAGGAAGCACAGTTCATTTGTTCTGAGCAAGCTCACTTTCTGGCCCTATAGGAAACACTGTAGAGTAGAAGAGTGCTCTTTTCTCAAAAGCAGAGTGTGTTTCTTGTAAGGCGAGCTAGAGTTTGTTTCCCAGTCTTAAATGGAGTTGAGTCACATGCAGTTTTTTGTCCTACGAGCAAGAGTTGTTTTCTGGTAAGAAGAGTCACTATTGTGCTTCAATGGCCATACACAGTGCAAGTAGCACTCGCGTCTGTTCTCAGCAAGTACAGTGTATCGGACTGAAGAGGAGCTACTGTTCTTGTCAGTTTCTGAAGCAGAGTTGAACTAGATATGATCCGTGTGTGTAGGAAGCACAGTTCTTTTGTTCTAAGCAAGCTCACTGTTTGGACCCCATAGGAAACACAGTAGAGTAGAAGAGTGCTCTTTTCTCAAAAGCAGAGTGTGTTTCATGTAAGGCGAGCTAGCATTTGTTTCCCAGTCCTAAACGGAGTTGAATCACATGAAGTTTCTGGTCCTACGAGCAAGAGTTGTTTTCTGGTAAGGAAAGTCAGTATTGCGCTCCCTTTGCCATACACAGTGCAAATAGCACTCGTGTCTGTTCCCAGCAAGTACACTGTATCGGACTGAAGAGGAGCTACT
Organism: Peromyscus eremicus; assembly: GCF_949786415.1. Lineage (NCBI taxonomy): Eukaryota > Metazoa > Chordata > Mammalia > Rodentia > Cricetidae > Peromyscus > Peromyscus eremicus. The sequence goes on along the minus strand of NW_026734540.1, from coordinate 67,446 downwards.
GTTCTTGTCAATTTCCTAAGCAGAGTTGAACTAGATATGGCCCTTGTGTGTAGGAAGCACAGTTCTTTTGTTCTGAGCAAGCTCACTGTTCTGGCCCTATAGGAAACACAGTAGAGTAGAAGAGGGCTCTTTTCTCTAAAGCAGAGTGTGTTTCTTGTAAGGCGAGCTCGCTTTTCTTTCCCAGTCCTAAATGGAGTTGAGTCACAGGAAGTTTTTGGTCCTACGAGCAAGAGTTGTTTTCTGGTAAGAAGAGTCACTATTGCGCTCCAAATGCCATACACAGTGCAAATAGCACTCGCGTCTTTTCCCAGCAAGCACAGTGTATTGGACTGAATAGGAGCTACTGTTCTTGTCAGTTTCCTAAGCAGAGTTGAACTAGATATGGTCCATGTGTGTAGGAAGCACAGTTCTTTTGTTCTGAGCAAGCTCACTGTTTGGACCACATAGGAAACACAGTAGAGTATAAGAGTGCTCTTTTCTCAAAAACAGAGTGGGTTTCATATAAGGCGAGCTAGCATTTGTTTCCCAGTCCTAAATGGAGTTGAATCACATGCAGTTTCTGGTCCTACGAGCAAGAGTTGTTTACTGGTAAGGAAAGTCACTATTGCGCTCCTGTTGCCATCCACAGTGCAAATAGCACTCTCGTCTGTTCCCAGCAAGTACAGTGTATCGGACTGAAGAGGAGCTCCTGTTCTTGTCAGTTTCCTAAGCAGAGTTGGACTAGATATGGCCCGTGTGTGTAGGAAGCACAGTTCTTTTGTTCAGAGCAAGCTCACTGTTCGGACCCCATAGAAAACACAGTAGAGTAGAAGAGTGCTCTTTTCTCAAAAGCAGAGTGTGTTTCATATAAGGCGAGCTGGCATTTGTTTCCCAGTCCTAAATGGAGTTGAATCACATGCCTTTTGTTGTCCTATGAGCAAGAGTTGTTTTCTGGTAAGGAAAGTCACTAGTGCACTCCCATTGCCATCCACAGTGCAAATAGCACTCTCGTCTGTTCCCAGCAAGTACAGTGTATCGGACTGAAGAGGAGCTACTGTTCTTGTCAGTGTCCTAAGCAGAGTTGAACTAGTTATGGTCCATATGTGTAGGAAGCACAGTTCTTTGTTCTGAGCAAACTCACTTTTTGGACCCCATAGGAAACACAGTGGAGTTGAAGAGTGCTCTTTTCTCAAAAGTAGAGAGTGTTTCTTGTAAGGCGAGCTAGCATTTGTTTCCCAGTCATAAATGGATTTGAATCACATGCCTTTTGTGGTCCTACGAGCAAGAGTTGTTTTCTGGTAAGGAAAGTCACTATTGCGCTCCCATTGCCACACACAGTGCAAATAGCACTCGCATCTGTTCCCACCAAGTACAGTGTATCAGACTGAAGAGGAGCTACTGTTCTTGTCAGTTTCCTAAGCAGAGTTGAACTAGATATGGCCCATGTGTGTAGGAAGCACAGTTCTTTTGTTCTGAGCAAGCTCACTGTTCGGAACCCATAGGAAACACAGTAGAGTAGAAGAGTGCTCTTTTCTCAAAAGCAGAGTGTGTTTCATGTAAGGCGAGCTAGCATTTGTTTCCCAGTCCTAAACGGAGTTGAATCACATGCAGTTTCTGGTCCTACGAGCAAGAGTTGTTTTCTGGTAAGGAAAGTCACTATTGTGCTCCCTTTGCCATACACAGTGCAAATAGCACTCGCGTCTGTTCCCAGCAGGTACACTGTATCGGACTGAAGAGGAGCTACTGTTCTTGTCAGTTTCCTAAGCAGAGTTGAACTAGATATGGCCCTTGTGTGTAGGAAGCACAGTTCATTTGTTCTGAGCAAGCTCACTGTTCTGGCCCTATAGGAAACACAGTAGAGTAGAAGAGTGCTCTTTTCTCAAAAGCAGAGTGTGTTTCTTGTAAGGCGAGCTAGAATTTGTTTCCCAGTCTTAAATGGAGTTGAGTCACATGCAGTTTTTTGTCCTACGAGCAAGAGTTGTTTTCTGGTAAGAAGAGTCACTATTGTGCTTCAATTGCCATACACAGTGCAAGTAGCACTCGCGTCTGTTCTCAGCAAGTACAGTGTATCGGACTGAAGAGGAGCTACTGTTCTTGTCAGTTTCTGAAGCAGAGTTGAACTAGATATGATCCGTGTGTGTAGGAAGCACAGTTCTTTTGTTCTAAGCAAGCTCACTGTTCTGGCCCTATAGGAAACACAGTAGAGTAGAAGAGGGCTCTTTTCTCTAAAGCAGAGTGTGTTTCTTGTAAGGCGAGCTCGCTTTTGTTTCCCAGTCCTAAATGGAGTTGAGTCACAGGCAGTTTTTGGTCCTACGAGGAAGAGTTGTTTTCTGGTAAGAAGAGTCACTATTGCGCTGCAAATGCCATACACAGTGCAAATAGCACTCGCGTCTGTTCTCAGCAAGTACAGTGTATCGGACTGAAGAGGAGCTACTGTTCTTGTCAGTTTCCTAAGCAGACTTGAACTAGATATGGCCGTGTGTGTAGGAAGCACAGTTTTTTGTTCTGAGCAAGCTCACTGTTAGGACCCCATAGGATACACAGTAGAGTAGAAGACTGCTCTTTTCTCAAAAGCAGAGTGTGTTTCTTGTAAGGCGATCTAGCGTTTGTTTCCCAGTACTAAATGGAGTTGAATCACATGCAGTTTCTGGTCCTATGAGCAAGAGTTGTTTTCTGGTAAGGAAAGTCACTATTGCACTCCCATTGCCATACACAGTGCAAATAGCCCTCCCGTCTGTTCCCAGCAAGTACAGTGCATTGGACTAAAGAGGAGCTACTGTTCTTCTCAGTTTCCTAAGCAGAGTTGAACTACATATGGTCCTTGTGTGTAGGAAGCACAGTTCTTTTGTTCTGAGCAAGCTCACTGTTCTGGCCCTATAGGAAACACAGTAGAGTAGAAGAGGGCCATTTCTCTAAAGCAGAGTGTGTTTCTTGTAAGGCGAGCTAGCGTTTGTTTCCCAGTCCTAGATGGAGTTGAGTCACATGCAGTTTTTTGTCCTACGAGCAAGAGTTGTTTCCTTGTATGAAGAGTCACTATTGTGCTCTCATTGCCATACACTGTGCAAATAGCACTCGCGTCTGCTCCCTGCAAGTACAGAGTATTGGACTGAAGAGGAGCTACTGTTCTTGTCAGTTTCCTAAGCAGAGATGAACTAGATATGGTCCGTGTGTGTAGGAAGCACAGTTCTTTTGTTCAGAGCAAGCTCACTGTTCGGACCCCATAGGAAACACAGTAGAGTAGAAGAGTGCTCTTTTCTCAAAAGTAGAGAGTGTTTCTCGTAAGGCGAGCTAGCATTTGTTTCCCAGTCATAAATGGAGTTGAATCACATGCAGTTTGTGGTCCTACGAGCAAGAGTTGTTTTCTGGTAAGCAAAGTCACTATTGCGCTCCCATTGCCACACACAGTGCAAATAGCACTCGCATCTGTTCCCACCAAGTACAGTGTATCAGACTGAAGAGGAGCTACTGTTCTTGTCAGTTTCCTAAGCAGAGTTGAACTAGATATGGCCCATGTGTGTAGGAAGCACAGTTCTTTTGTTCTGAGCAAGCTCACTGTTCGGACCACATAGGAAACACAGTAGAGTAGAAGAGTGCTCTTTTCTCAAAAGCAGAGTGTGTTTCATGTAAGGCGAGCTAGCATTTGTTTCCCAGTCCTAAACGGAGTTGAATCACATACAGTTTTTTGTCCTACGAGCAAGAGTTGTTTTCTGGTAAGAAGAGTCAATATTTTGCTCCAATTGCCATACACAGTGCAAGTAGCACACGCATCTGTTCTCAGCTAGTACAGTGTATCGGACTGAAGAGGAGCTACTGTTCTTGTCAGTTTCCTAAGCAGAGTTGAACTAGATATGGCCCTTGTGTGTAGGAAGCACAGTTCATTTGTTCTGAGCAAGCTCACTTTCTGGCCCTATAGGAAACACTGTAGAGTAGAAGAGTGCTCTTTTCTCAAAAGCAGAGTGTGTTTCTTGTAAGGCGAGCTAGAGTTTGTTTCCCAGTCTTAAATGGAGTTGAGTCACATGCAGTTTTTTGTCCTACGAGCAAGAGTTGTTTTCTGGTAAGAAGAGTCACTATTGTGCTTCAATGGCCATACACAGTGCAAGTAGCACTCGCGTCTGTTCTCAGCAAGTACAGTGTATCGGACTGAAGAGGAGCTACTGTTCTTGTCAGTTTCTGAAGCAGAGTTGAACTAGATATGATCCGTGTGTGTAGGAAGCACAGTTCTTTTGTTCTAAGCAAGCTCACTGTTTGGACCCCATAGGAAACACAGTAGAGTAGAAGAGTGCTCTTTTCTCAAAAGCAGAGTGTGTTTCATGTAAGGCGAGCTAGCATTTGTTTCCCAGTCCTAAACGGAGTTGAATCACATGAAGTTTCTGGTCCTACGAGCAAGAGTTGTTTTCTGGTAAGGAAAGTCAGTATTGCGCTCCCTTTGCCATACACAGTGCAAATAGCACTCGTGTCTGTTCCCAGCAAGTACACTGTATCGGACTGAAGAGGAGCTACTGTTCTTGTCAATTTCCTAAGCAGAGTTGAACTAGATATGGCCCTTGTGTGTAGGAAGCACAGTTCTTTTGTTCTGAGCAAGCTCACTGTTCTGGCCCTATAGGAAACACAGTAGAGTAGAAGAGGGCTCTTTTCTCTAAAGCAGAGTGTGTTTCTTGTAAGGCGAGCTCGCTTTTCTTTCCCAGTCCTAAATGGAGTTGAGTCACAGGAAGTTTTTGGTCCTACGAGCAAGAGTTGTTTTCTGGTAAGAAGAGTCACTATTGCGCTCCAAATGCCATACACAGTGCAAATAGCACTCGCGTCTTTTCCCAGCAAGCACAGTGTATTGGACTGAATAGGAGCTACTGTTCTTGTCAGTTTCCTAAGCAGAGTTGAACTAGATATGGTCCATGTGTGTAGGAAGCACAGTTCTTTTGTTCTGAGCAAGCTCACTCTTTGGACCACATAGGAAACACAGTAGAGTATAAGAGTGCTCTTTTCTCAAAAGCAGAGTGGGTTTCATATAAGGCGAGCTAGCATTTGTTTCCCAGTCCTAAATGGAGTTGAATCACATGCAGTTTCTGGTCCTACGAGCAAGAGTTGTTTACTGGTAAGGAAAGTCACTATTGCGCTCCTGTTGCCATCCACAGTGCAAATAGCACTCTCGTCTGTTCCCAGCAAGTACAGTGTATCGGACTGAAGAGGAGCTCCTGTTCTTGTCAGTTTCCTAAGCAGAGTTGGACTAGATATGGCCCGTGTGTGTAGGAAGCACAGTTCTTTTGTTCAGAGCAAGCTCACTGTTCGGACCCCATAGAAAACACAGTAGAGTAGAAGAGTGCTCTTTTCTCAAAAGCAGAGTGTGTTTCATATAAGGCGAGCTGGCATTTGTTTCCCAGTCCTAAATGGAGTTGAATCACATGCCTTTTGTTGTCCTACGAGCAAGAGTTGTTTTCTGGTAAGGAAAGTCACTAGTGCACTCCCATTGCCATCCACAGTGCAAATAGCACTCTCGTCTGTTCCCAGCAAGTACAGTGTATCGGACTGAAGAGGAGCTACTGTTCTTGTCAGTGTCCTAAGCAGAGTTGAACTAGTTATGGTCCATATGTGTAGGAAGCACAGTTCTTTGTTCTGAGCAAACTCACTTTTTGGACCCCATAGGACACACAGTGGAGTTGAAGAGTGCTCTTTTCTCAAAAGTAGAGAGTGTTTCTTGTAAGGCGAGCTAGCATTTGTTTCCCAGTCATAAATGGATTTGAATCACATGCCTTTTGTGGTCCTACGAGCAAGAGTTGTTTTCTGGTAAGGAAAGTCACTATTGCGCTCCCATTGCCACACACAGTGCAAATAGCACTCGCATCTGTTCCCACCAAGTACAGTGTATCAGACTGAAGAGGAGCTACTGTTCTTGTCAGTTTCCTAAGCAGAGTTGAACTAGATATGGCCCATGTGTGTAGGAAGCACAGTTCTTTTGTTCTGAGCAAGCTCACTGTTCGGAACCCATAGGAAACACAGTAGAGTAGAAGAGTGCTCTTTTCTCAAAAGCAGAGTGTGTTTCATGTAAGGCGAGCTAGCATTTGTTTCCCAGTCCTAAACGGAGTTGAATCACATGCAGTTTCTGGTCCTACGAGCAAGAGTTGTTTTCTGGTAAGGAAAGTCACTATTGTGCTCCCTTTGCCATACACAGTGCAAATAGCACTCGCGTCTGTTCCCAGCAGGTACACTGTATCGGACTGAAGAGGAGCTACTGTTCTTGTCAGTTTCCTAAGCAGAGTTGAACTAGATATGGCCCTTGTGTGTAGGAAGCACAGTTCATTTGTTCTGAGCAAGCTCACTGTTCTGGCCCTATAGGAAACACAGTAGAGTAGAAGAGTGCTCTTTTCTCAAAAGCAGAGTGTGTTTCTTGTAAGGCGAGCTAGAATTTGTTTCCCAGTCTTAAATGGAGTTGAGTCACATGCAGTTTTTTGTCCTACGAGCAAGAGTTGTTTTCTGGTAAGAAGAGTCACTATTGTGCTTCAATTGCCATACACAGTGCAAGTAGCACTCGCGTCTGTTCTCAGCAAGTACAGTGTATCGGACTGAAGAGGAGCTACTGTTCTTGTCATTTTCTGAAGCAGAGTTGAACTAGATATGATCCGTGTGTGTAGGAAGCACAGTTCTTTTGTTCTAAGCAAGCTCACTGTTCTGGCCCTATAGGAAACACAGTAGAGTAGAAGAGGGCTCTTTTCTCTAAAGCAGAGTGTGTTTCTTGTAAGGCGAGCTCGCTTTTGTTTCCCAGTCCTAAATGGAGTTGAGTCACAGGCAGTTTTTGGTCCTACGAGGAAGAGTTGTTTTCTGGTAAGAAGAGTCACTATTGCGCTGCAAATGCCATACACAGTGCAAATAGCACTCGCGTCTCTTCCCAGCAAGCACAGAGTATTGGACTGAATAGGAGCTACTGTTCTTGTCAGTTTCCTAAGCAGAGTTGAACTAGATATGGCCCATGTGTGTAGGAAGCACAGTTCTTTTGTTCTGAGCAAGCTCACTGTTCGGACCCCATAGGAAACACAGTAGAGTAGAAGAGTGCTCTTTTCTCAAAAGCAGAGTGTGTTTCATGTAAGGGAGCTAGCATTTGTTTCCCAGTCCTAAACGGAGTTGAATCACATGCAGTTTCTGGTCCTACGAGCAAGAGTTGTTTTCTGGTAAGGAAAGTCACTATTGTGCTCCCTTTGCCATACACAGTGCAAATAGCACTCGCGTCTGTTCCCAGCAAGTACACTGTATCGGACTGAAGAGGAGCTACTGTTCTTGTCAGTTTCCTAAGCAGAGTTGAACTAGATATGGCCCTTGTGTGTAGGAAGCACAGTTCATTTGTTCTGAGCAAGCTCACTGTTCTGGCCCTATAGGAAAGAGAGTAGAGTAGAAGAGTGCTCTTTTCTCAAAAGCAGAGTGTTTTTCTTGTAAGGCGAGCTAGCGTTTGTTTCCCAGTCCTAAATGGAGTTGAATCCCATGCAGTTTCTGGTACTACGAGCAAGAGTTGTTTTCTGGTAAGAAGAGTCACTATTGCGCTGCCATTGCCATACACAGGACAAATAGCACTGGCGTCTGTTCGCAGCAAGTACAGTGTATTGGACTAAAGAGGATCTACTGTTATTGTCAGGTTCCTAATCAGAATTGAACTAGATATGGCCGTGTGTGTAGGAAGCACAGTTCTTTTGTTCTGAGCAAGCTCACTGTTCGGACCCCAAAGGAAACACAGTAGAGTAGAAGAGTGCTCTTTTCTCAAAAGCAGAGTGTGTTTTTTGTAAGGCAAGCTATCGTTTGTTTCCCAGTCCTAAATGGAGTTGAATCACATGCAGTTTCTGGTCCTACGAGCAAGAGTTGTTTTCTGGTAAGGAAAGACACTATTGCACTCCAATTTCCATACACAGTGCAAATAGCACTCGCGTCTGTTCCCAGCAAGTACAGTGTATCGGACTGAAGAGGAGCTACTGTTTTTGTCAGTTTCCTAAGAAGAGTTGAACTAGATATGGCCCGTTTGTTTAGGAAGCACAGTTATTATGTTCTGAGCAAGCTCACTGTTCTGGCCTGATAGGAAACACAGTAGAGAAGAAGATTGCTCTTTTCTCTAAAGCAGAGTGTGTTTCTTGTAAGGCGAGCTAGCGTTTGTTTCCCAGTCCTAAATGGAGTTGAGTCACATGCAGTTTTTGGTCCTACGAGCAAGAGTTGTTTTCTGGAAAGAAGAGTCACTATTGTGCTCCCATTGCCATACACAGTGCAAATAGCACTCGCGTCTGTTCCCAGCAAGTACAGTGTATTGGACTGAATAGGAGCTACTGTTCGTGTCAGTTTCCTAAGCAGAGTTGAACTAGATATGGTCCATGTGTGTAGGAAGCACAGTTCTTTGTTCTGAGCAAGCTCACTTTTTGACCCCATAGGAAACACAGTAGAGTAGAAGAGTGCTCTTTTTTCAAAAGCAGAGAGTGTTTCTTGTAAGGCGAGCTAGCATTTGTTTCCCAGTCATAAATGGAGTTGAATCACATGCAGTTTGTGGTCCTACGAGCAAGAGTTGTTTTCTGGTAAGGAAAGTCACTATTGCGCTCCCATTGCCACACACAGTGCAAGTAGCACTCGCATCTGTTCCCACCAAGTACAGTGTATCAGACTGAAGAGGAGCTACTGTTCTTTTCAGTTTCCTAAGCAGAGTTGAACTAGATAAGGCGCATGAGTGCAGGAAGCACAGTTCTTTTGTTCTGAGCAAGCTCACTGTTTGGACCCCATAGGAAACACAGTAGAGTAGAAGAGTGCTCTTTTCTCTAAAGCAAAGTGTGTTTCTTGTAAGGCGAGCTAGCGTTTGTTTCCCAGTCCTAAATGGAGGGGAATCACATGCAGTTTCTGGTCCTACGATCAAGAGTTGTTTTACGGTAAGAATAGTCACTATTGCGCTGCCATTGCCATACACAGGACAAATAGCACTGGCGTCTGTTCCCAGCAAGTACAGTGTATTGGACTGAAGAGGATCTACTGTTCTTGTCAGGTTCCTAAGCAGAATTGAATTAGATATGGCAATGTGTGTAGGAAGCACAGTTTTTTTGTTCTGAGCAAGCTCACTGTTCTGGCCCTATAGGAAACACAGTAGAGTAGAAGAGTGCTCTTTTCTCAAAAGCAGAGTGTGTTTCTTGTAAGGCGAGCTTGCGTTTGTTTCCCAGTCTTAAATGGAGTTGAGTCACATGCAGTTTTTTTGTCCTACGAGCAAGAGTTGTTTTCTTGTATGAAGAGTCACTATTGCGCTCTCATTGCCATACACAGTGCAAATAGCACTCGCGTGTGCTACCTGCAAGTACAGGGTATTGGACTGAAGAGGAGCTACTGTTCTTGTCAGGTTCCTAAGCAGAATTGAACTAGATATGGCCATGTGTGTAGGAAGCACAGTTCTTTTGTTCTGAGCAAGCTCACTGTTCTGGCCCTATAGGAAACACAGTAGAGTAGAAGAGTGCTCTTTTCTCAAAAGCAGAGTGTGTTTCTTGTAAGGCGAGCTAGCGTTTGTTTCCCGGTCCTAAATGGAGTTGAAACAAATGCAGTTTCTGGTCCTACAGGCAAGAGTTGTTTTCTGGTAAGGAAAGTCACTATTGCACTCCCATTGCCATACACAGTGCAAATAGCACTCGTGTCTGTTCCCAGCAAGTACAGTGTATCGGAAGGAATAGGAGATAATGTTCTTGTCAGTTTCCTAAGCAGAGTTGAACTAGATATGGCCCATGTGTGTAGGAAGCACAGTTCTTATGTTCTGAGCAAGCTCACTGTTCTGGCCTTATAGGAAACACAGTTTAGTAGAAGAGTGCTCTTTTCTCAAAAGCAGAGTGTGTTTCTTTAAGGCGAGCTAGCGTTTGTTTCCCAGTCCTAAATGGAGTTGAGTCACAGGCAGTTTTTGGTCCTAGGAGCAAGAGTTGTTTTCTGGTAAGAAGAGTCACTATTGCGCTCCAAATGCCATACACAGTGCAAATAGCACTCGCGTCAGTTCTCAGCAAGTACAGTGTATTGGACTGAATAGGAGCTACTGTTCTTGTCAGTTTCCTAAGCAGAGTTGAACTAGATATGGTCCATGTGTGTAGGAAGCACAGTTCTTTTGTTCTGAGCAAGCTCACTGTTTGGACCCCATAGGAAACACAGTAGAGTAGAAGAGTGCTCTTTTCTCAAAAGCAGAGTGTGTTTCTTGTAAGGCTAGCTAGTGTTTGTTTCCCAGTCCTAAATGGAGTTGAATCACATGCAGTTTCTGGTCCTACGAGCAAGAGATGTTTTCTGGTAAGGAAAGTCACTATTGCGCTCCCATTGCTATACACAGGACAAATAGCATTCGCTTCTGTTCCCAGCAAGTACAGTGTATCGGACTGAAGAGGAGCTAATGTTTTTGTTAGTTTCCAAAGTAGAATTGAACTAGATATGGCCCGTGTGTGTAGGAAGCACAGTTCTTATGTTCTGAGCAAGCTCACTGTTCTGGCCCTATCGGAAAAACTGTAGAGTAGAAGAGAGCTCTTTTCTCTAAAGCAGAGTGTGTTTCTTGTAAGGCGAGCTAGCGTTTGTTTCCTAGTCCTAAATGGAGTTGAATCACATGCAGTTTCTGGTCCTACGAACAATAGGTGTTTTCTGGTAAGGAAAGTCACTATTGCGCTCCCATTGCCATACACAGTGCAAATAGCACTCGCGTCTGTTCCCAGCAAGTACAGTGTAATGGACTGAATAGGTGCTACTGTTCTTGTCAGTTTCCTAAGCAGACTTGAACTAGATATGGCCGTGTGTGTAGGAAGCACAGTTTTTTTGTTCTGAGCAAGCTCAATGTTCGGACCCCACAGGATACACAGTAGAGAAGAAGAGTGCTCTTTTCAGAAAAGCAGAGTGTGTTTCTTGTAAGGCGAGCTAGCATTTGTTTCCCAGTACTAAATGGAGTTGAATCACATGCAGTTTCTGGTCCTACGAGCAAGAGTTGTTTTCTGGTAAGGAAAGTCACTATTGCACTCCCATTGCTATACACAGTGCAAATAGTCCTCCCGTCTGTTCCCAGCAAGTACAGTGTATTGGACTAAAGAGGAGCTACTGTTCTTTTCAGTTTCCTAAGCAGAGTTGAACTACATATGGTCCTTGTGTGTAGGAAGCACAGTTCTTTTGTTCTGAGCAAGCTCACTGTTTGGACCACATAGGAAACACAGTAGAGAAGAAGAGTGCTCTTTTCTCTAAAGCAAAGTGTGTTTCTTGTAAGGCGAGCTAGCGTTTGTTTCCCAGTCCTAAATGGAGGGGAATCACATGCAGTTTCTGGTCCTACGATCAAGAGTTGTTTTATGGTAAGAATAGTCACTATTGCGCTGCCATTGCCATACACAGGACAAATAGCACTGGCGTCTGTTCCCAGCAAGTACAGTGTATCGGACTGAAGAGGAGCTACTGTTTTTGTTACATTCCTAAGTAGAATTGAATTAGATATGGCTCGTGTGTGTAGGAAGCCCAGTTCTTTTGTTCTGAGCAAGCTCACTCTTCGGACCCCTTTGGAAACGCAGTAGAGTAGAAGAGTGCTCTTTTCTCAAAAGCAGAGTGTGTTTCATGTAAGGCGAGCTAGCGTTTGTTTCCTAGTCCTAAATGGAGTTGAATCACATGCAGTTTCTGGTCCTACGAGCAAGAGTTGTTTTCTGGTAAGGAAAGTCAATATTGCGCTCCCTTTGCCATACACAGTGCAAATAGCACTCGCATCTGTTCCCAGCAAGTACACTGTATCGGACTGAAGAGGAGCTACTGTTCTTGTCAGTTTCCTAAGCAGAGTTGAACTAGATATGGCCCTTGCGTCTAGGAAGCACGGTTCATTTGTTCTGAGCAAGCTCACTGTTTGGACCCCATAGGAAACACAGTAGAGTAGAAGAGTACTCTTTTCTCTAAAGCAGAGTGTGTTTCTTGTAAGGCGAGCTAGCGTTTGTTTCCCAGTCCTAAATGGAGGGGAATCACATGCAGTTTCTGGTCCTATGATCAAGAGTTGTTTTATGGTAAGAATAGTCACTATTGCGCTGCCATTGCCATACACAGGACAAATAGCACTGGCGTCTGTTCCCAGCAAGTACAGTGTATTGGACTGAAGAGGAGCTACTGTTCTTGTCAGGTTCCTAATCAGAATTGAACTAGATATGGCCGTGTGTGTAGGAAGCACAGTTCTTTTGTTCTGAGCAAGCTCACTGTTCGGACCCCTTTGGAAACACAGTAGAGTAGAAGAGTGCTCTTTTCTCAAAAGCAGAGTGTGTTTCTTATAAGGCGAGCTAGCGTTTGTTTCCCAGTCCTAAATGGAGTTGAATCACAAGCAGTTTGTGGTCCTACGAGCAAGAGTTGTTTTCTGGTAAGGAAAGTCACTATTGCACTCCCATTGCCATACACAAGACAAATAACATTCGCGTCTGTTCCCAGCAAGTACAGTGTATCGGACTGAAGAGGAGCTACTGTTTTTGTTAGTTTCCTAAGTAGAATTGAACTAGATATGGCCCGTGTGTGTAGGAAGCACAGTTCTTATGTTCTGAGCAAGCTCACTGTTCTGGCCCGATAGGAAACACAGTAGAGTAGAAGAGTGCTCTTTTCTCTAAAGCAGAGTGTGTTTCTTGAAAGGCGAGCTAGCGTTTGTTTCCTAGTCCTAAGTGGAGTTGAATCACATGCAGTTTCTGGTACTACGAACAAGAGGTGTTTTCTGGTAAGGAAAGTCACTATTGCGCTCCCATTGCCATACACAGTGCAAATAGCACTCGTGTCTGTTCCCAGCAAGTACAGTGTATTGGACTGAATAGGTGCTACTGTTCTTGTCAGTTTCCTAAGCAGACTTGAACTAGATATGGCCGTGTGTGTAGGAAGCACAGTTTTTTTGTTCTGAGCAAGCTCACTGTTCAGACCCCATAGGATACACAGTAGAGTAGAAGAGTGCTCTTTTCTCAAAAGCAGAGTGTGTTTCTTGTAAGGCGAGCTAGCGTTTGTTTCCCAGTACTAAATGGAGTTGAATCACATGCAGTTTCTGGTCCTACGCTCAAGAGTTTTTTTATGGTAAGAATAGTCCCTGTGGCGCTGCCATTGCCATACACAGGACAAATAGCACTGGCGTCTGTTCCCAGCAAGTACAGTGTATTGGACTGAAGAGGATCTACTGTTCTTGTCAGTTTCCTAAGCAGAATTGAACTAGATATGGCCGTGTGTGTAGGAAGCACAGTTCTTTTGTTCTGAGCAACTCACTGTTCTGGCCCTATAGGAAACACAGTAGAGTAGAAGAGTGCTCTTTTCTCAAAAGCAGAGTGTGTGTCTTGTAAGGCGAGCTTGCGTTTGTTTCCCAGTCCTAGATGGAGTTGAGTCACATGCAGTTTTTTTGTCCTACGAGCAAGAGTTGTTTCCTTGTATGAAGAGTCACTATTGTGCTCTCATTGCCATACACAGTGCAAATTGCACTCGAGTCTGCTCCCTGCAAGTACAGAGTATGGGACTGAAGAGGAGCTCCTGTTCTTGTCAGTTTCCTAAGCAGAGTTGAACTAGATATGGCCCGAGTGTGTAGGAAGCACAGTTCTTTTGTTCAGAGCAAGCTCACTGTTCGGACCCCATAGGAAACACAGTAGAGTAGAAGAGAGCTCTTTTCTCAAAAGCAGAGTGTGTTTCATGTAAGGTGAGCTAGCATTTGTTTCCCAGTCCTAAATGGAGTTGAATCACATGCAGTTTCTGGTCCTACGAGCAAGAGTTGTTTTCTGGTAAGGAAAGTCACTATTGCGCTCCCATTGCCATCCACAGTGCAAGTAGCACTCGCGTCTGTTCTCAGCAAGTACAGTGTATCAGACTGAAGAGGAGCTACTGTTCTTGTCAGTTTCCTAAGCAGAGTTGAACTAGATATGATCCGAGTGTGTAGGAAGCACAGTTCTTTTGTTCTGAGCAAGCTCACTCTTTGGACCCCATAGGAAACACAGTAGAGTAGAAGAGTGCTCTTTTCTCTAAAGCAGAGTGTGTTTCTTGTAAGGCGAGCTAGCGTTTGTTTCCCAGTCCTAAATGGAGTTGAATCCTATGCAGTTTCTGGTACTACGAGCAAGAGTTGTTTTCTGGTAAGAAGAGTCACTATTGTGCTGCCATTGCCATACACAGGACAAATAGCACTGGCGTCTGTTCGCAGCAAGTACAGTGTATTGTACTGAAGAGGATCTACTGTTATTGTCAGGTTCCTAATCAGAATTGAACTAGATATGGCCGTGTGTGTAGGAAGCACAGTTCTTTTGTTCTGCGCAAGCTCACTGTTCGGACCCCAAAGGAAACACAGTAGAGTAGAAGAGTGCTCTTTTCTCAAAAGCAGAGTGTGTTTTTTGTAAGGCAAGCTGTCGTTTGTTTCCCAGTCCTAAATGGAGTTGAATCACATGCAGTTTCTGGTCCTACGAGCAAGAGTTGTTTTCTGGTAAGGAAAGTCACTATTGCACTCCCATTGCCATACACAGTGCAAATAGCACTCGCGTCTGTTCCCAGCAAGTACAGTGTATCGGACTGAAGAGGAGCTACTGTTTTTGTCAGTTTTCTAAGGAGAGTTGAACTAGATATGGCCCTTGTGTGTAGGAAGCACAGTTATTATGTTCTGAGCAAGCTCACTGTTCTGGCCCGATAGGAAACACAGTAGAGTAGAAGAGTGCTCTTTTCTCTAAAGCAGAGTGTGTTTCTTGTAAGGCGAGCTAGCGTTTGTTTCCCACTCCTAAATGGAGTTGAGTCACATGCAGTTTTTGGTCCTACGAGCAAGAGTTGTTTTCTGGTAAGAAGAGTCACTATTGTGCTCCCTTTGCCCTACACAGTGCAAATAGCACTCGCGTCTGTTCCCAGCAAGTACAGTGTATTGGACTGAATGATAGCTACTGTTCATGTCAGTTTCCTAAGCAGAGTTGAACTAGATATGGTCCATGTGTGTAGGAAGCACAGTTCTTTGTTCTCAGCAAGCTCACTTTTTGGACCCCATAGGAAACACAGTAGAGTAGAAGAGTGCTCTTTTCTCAAAAGCAGAGAGTGTTTCTTGTAAGGCGAGCTAGCATTTGTTTCCCAGTCATAAATGGAGTTGAATCACATGCAGTTTGTGGTCCTACGAGCAAGAGTTGTTTTCTGGTAAGGAAAGTCACTATTGCCCTCCCATTGCCACACACAGTGCAAATAGCACTCGCATCTGTTCCCACCAAGTACAGTGTATCAGACTGAAGAGGAGCTACTGTTCTTTTCAGTTTCCTAAGCAGAGTTGAACTAGATAAGGCCCATGTGTGTAGGAAGCACAGTTCTTTTGTTCTGAGCAAGCTCACTGTTGGACACCATAGGAAACACAATAGAGTAGAAGAGTGCTCTTTTCTCAAAAGCAGAGTGTGTTTCATGTAAGGCGAGCTAGCATTTGTTTCCCAGTCATAAACGGAGTTGAATCACATGCAGTTTCTGGTCCTACGAGCAGGAGTTGTTTTCTGGTAAGGAAAGTCACTATTGCGCTCCCTTTGCCATACACAGTGCAAATAGCACTCGCGTCTGTTCCCAGCAAGTACACTGTATCGGACTGAAGAGGAGCTACTGTTCTTGTCAGTTTCCTAAGCAGAGTTGAACTAGATATGGCCCTTGTGTCTAGGAAGCACAGTTCATTTGTTCTGAGCAAGCTCACTGTTTGGACCCCATAGGAAACACAGTAGAGTAGAAGAGTGCTCTTTTCTCTAAAGCAAAGTGTGTTTCTTGTAAGGCGAGCTAGCGTTTGTTTCCCAGTCCTAAATGGAGGGGAATCACATGCAGTTTCTGGTCCTACGATCAAGAGTTGTTTTATGGTAAGAATAGTCACTATTGCGCTGCCATTGCCATACACAGGACAAATAGCACTGGCGTCTGTTCCCAGCAAGTACAGTGTATTGGACTGAAGAGGATCTACTGTTCTTGTCAGTTTCCTAAGCAGAATTGAACTAGATATGGCCGTGTGTGTAGGAAGCACAGTTCTTTTGTTCTGAGCAAGCTCACTGTTCGGACCCCTTTGGAAACACAGTAGAGTAGAAGAGTGCTCTTTTCTCAAAAGCAGAGTGTGTTTCTTGTAAGGCGAGCTAGCGTTTGTTTCCCAGTCCTAAATGGAGTTGAATCACATACAGTTTCTTTTCCTACGAACAAGAGTTGTTTTCTCGTAAGGAAAGTCACATTGCGCTCCCATTGCCATTCACAGTGCAAATAGCACTCCCGTCTGTTCCCAGCAAGTACAGTGTATTGGACTGAATAGGTGCTACTGTTCTTGTCAGTTTCCTAATTAGAGTTGGACTAGATATGATCCGTGTGTGTAGGAAGCACAGTTCTTTTGTTCTGAGCAAGCTCATTGTTTGGACCCCATAGGAAACACAGTAGAGTAGAAGAGGGCTCTTTTCACTAAAGCAGAGTGTGTTTCTTGTAAGGCGAGCTAGCGTTTGTTTCCCAGTCCTGAGTGGAGTTGAGTCACAGGCAGTTTTTGGTCCTACGAGCGAGAGTTGTTTTCTGGTAAGAAGAGTCCTATTGCGCTCCAAATGCCATACACAGTGCAAATAGCACTCGCGTCTGTTCCCAGCAAGCACAGTGTATTGGACTGAATAGGAGCTACTGTTCTTGTCAGTTTCCTAAGCAGAGTTGAACTAGATATGGTCCATGTGTGTAGGAAGCACAGTTCTTTTGTTCTGAGCATGCTCACAGTTCTGGCCCTATAGGAAACACAGTAGAGTAGAAGAGTGCTCTTTTCTCAAAAGCAGAGTGTGTATCTTGTAAGGCGAGCTTGTGTTTGTTTCCCAGTCCTAGATGGAGTTGAGTCACATGCAGTTTTTTGGTCCTACGAGCAAGAGTTGTTTCCTTGTATGAAGAGTCACTATTGCGCTCTCATTGCCATACACCGTGCAAATAGCACTCGAGTCTGCTCCCTGCAAGTACAGAGTATTGGACTGAAGAGGAGCTCCTGTTCTTGTCAGTTTCCTAAGCAGAGTTGAACTAGATATGGCCCGTGTGTGTAGGAAGCACAGTTCTTTTGTTCAGAGCAATCTCACTGTTCGGACCCCATAGGAAACACAGTAGAGTAGAAGAGAGCTCTTTTCTCAAAAGCAGAGTGTGTTTCATGTAAGGTGAGCTAGCATTTGTTTCCCAGTCCTAAATGGAGTTGAATCACATGCAGTTTCTGGTCCTACGAGCAAGAGTTGTTTTCTGGTAAGGAAAGTCACTATTGCGCTCCCATTGCCATCCACAGTGCAAATAGCACCCTCGTCTGTTCCCAGCAAGTACAGTGTATCAGACTGAAGAGGATCTACTGTTCTTGTCAGTGTCCTAAGCAGAGTTGAACTAGTTAAGGTTCATGTGTATAGGAAGCACTGTTCTTTGTTCTGAGCAAGCTCACTTTTTGGACCCCATAGGAAACACAGTAGAGTAGAGGAGTGCTCTTTTCTCAAAAGTAGAGAGTGTTTCTTGTAAGGCGAGCTAGCATTTGTTTCCCAGTCATAAATGGAGTTGAATCACATGCAGTTTCTGGTACTATGAGCAAGATTTGTTTTCTGGTAAGAAGAGTCACTATTGCGCTGCCATTGCCATACACAGGACAAATAGCACTGGTGTCTGTTCGCAGCAAGTACAGTGTATTGGACTGAATAGGTGCTACTGTTCTTGTCAGTTTCCTAATTAGAGTTGGACTAGATATGATCCGTGTGTGTAGGAAGCACAGTTCTTTTGTTCTGAGCAAGCTCACTGTTTGGACCCCATAGGAAACACAGTAGAGTAGAAGAGGGCTCTTTTCTCTAAAGCAGAATGTGTTTCTTGTAAGACGAGCTAGCGTTTGTTTCCCAGTCCTAAATGGAGTTGAGTCACAGGCAGTTTTTGGTCCTACGAGCAAGAGTTGTTTTCTGGTAAGAAGAGTCCTATTGCGCTCCAAATGACATACACAGTGCAACTAGCACTCGCGTCTGTTCCCAGCAAGCACAGTGTATTGGACTGAATAGGAGCTACTGTGCTTGTCAGTTTCCTAAGCAGAGTTGAACTAGATATGGTCCATGTGTGTAGGAAGCACAGTTCTTTTGTTCTGAGCAAGCTCACTGTTTGGACCCCATAGGAAACACAGTAGAGTAGAAGAGTGCTCTTTTCTCAAAAGCAGAGTGTGTTTCTTGGAAGGCTACCTAGTGTTTGTTTCCCAGTCCTAAATGGAGTTGAATCACATGCAGTTTGTGGTCCTACGAGCAAGAGTTGTTTTCTGGTAAATAAAGTCACTATTGCACTCCCATTGCCATACACAAGACAAATAGCACTCTCGTCTGTTCCCAGCAAGTACAGTGTATCGGACTGAAGAGGAGCTACTGTTCTTGTCAGTGTCCTAAGCAGAGTTGAACTAGTTATGGTCCATGTGTGTAGGAAGCACTGTTCTTTGTTCTGAGCAAGCTCACTTTTTTGACCCCATAGGAAACACAGTAGAGTAGAAGAGTGCTCTTTTCTCAAAAGTAGAGAGTGTTTCTCGTTAGGCGAGCTAGCATTTGTTTCCCAGTCATAAATGGAGTTGAATCACATGCAGTTTGTGGTCCTACGAGCAAGAGTTGTTTTCTGGTAAGGAAAGTCACTATTGCGCTCCCATTGCCACACACAGTGCAAATAGCACTCGCATCTGTTCCCACCAAGTACAGTGTATAAGACTGAAGAGGATCTACTGTTCTTGTCAGTTTCCTAAGCAGAGTTGAACTAGATATGGCCCATGTGTGTAGGAAGCACAGTTCTTTTGTTCTGAGCAAGCTCACTGTTCGGACCCCGTAGGAAACACAGTAGAGTAGAAGAGTGCTCTTTTCTCAAAAGCAGAGTGTGTTTCATGTAAGGCGAGCTAGCATTTGTTTCCCAGTCCTAAACGGAGTTGAATCACATGCAGTTTTTTATCCTACGAGCAAGAGTTGTTTTCTGGTAAGAAGAGTCACTATTGTGCTCCCATTGCCATACACAGTGCAAGTAGCACTCGCGTCTGTTCTCAGCAAGTACAGTGTATCGGACTGAAGAGGAGCTACTGTTCTTGTCAGTTTCCTAAGCAGAGTTGAACTAGATATGATCCGTGTGTGTAGGAAGCACAGTTCTTTTGTTCTGAGCAAGCTCACTGTTGGACACCATAGGAAACACAATAGAGTAGAAGAGTGCTCTTTTCTCAAAAGCAGAGTGTGTTTCATGTAAGGCGAGCTAGCATTTGTTTCCCAGTCCTAAACGGAGTTGAATCACATGCAGTTTCTGGTCCTACGAGCAGGAGTTGTTTTCTGGTAAGGAAAGTCACTATTGCGCTCCCTTTGCCATACACAGTGCAAATAGCACTCGCGTCTGTTCCCAGCAAGTACACTGTATCGGACTGAAGAGGAGCTACTGTTCTTGTCAGTTTCCTAAGCAGAGTTGAACTAGATATGGCCCTTGTGTCTAGGAAGCACAGTTCATTTGTTCTGAGCAAGCTCACTGTTTGGACCCCATAGGAAACACAGTAGAGTAGAAGAGTGCTCTTTTCTCTAAAGCAAAGTGTGTTTCTTGTAAGGCGAGCTAGCGTTTGTTTCCCAGTCCTAAATGGAGGGGAATCACATGCAGTTTCTGGTCCTACGATCAAGAGTTGTTTTATGGTAAGAATAGTCACTATTGCGCTGCCATTGCCATACACAGGACAAATAGCACTGGCGTCTGTTCCCAGCAAGTACAGTGTATTGGACTGAAGAGGATCTACTGTTCTTGTCAGTTTCCTAAGCAGAATTGAACTAGATATGGCCGTGTGTGTAGGAAGCACAGTTCTTTTGTTCTGAGCAAGCTCACTGTTCGGACCCCTTTGGAAACACAGTAGAGTAGAAGAGTGCTCTTTTCTCAAAAGCAGAGTGTGTTTCTTGTAAGGCGAGCTAGCGTTTGTTTCCCAGTCCTAAATGGAGTTGAATCACATACAGTTTCTTTTCCTACGAACAAGAGTTGTTTTCTCGTAAGGAAAGTCACATTGCGCTCCCATTGCCATTCACAGTGCAAATAGCACTCCCGTCTGTTCCCAGCAAGTACAGTGTATTGGACTGAATAGGTGCTACTGTTCTTGTCAGTTTCCTAATTAGAGTTGGACTAGATATGATCCGTGTGTGTAGGAAGCACAGTTCTTTTGTTCTGAGCAAGCTCATTGTTTGGACCCCATAGGAAACACAGTAGAGTAGAAGAGGGCTCTTTTCACTAAAGCAGAGTGTGTTTCTTGTAAGGCGAGCTAGCGTTTGTTTCCCAGTCCTGAGTGGAGTTGAGTCACAGGCAGTTTTTGGTCCTACGAGCGAGAGTTGTTTTCTGGTAAGAAGAGTCCTATTGCGCTCCAAATGCCATACACAGTGCAAATAGCACTCGCGTCTGTTCCCAGCAAGCACAGTGTATTGGACTGAATAGGAGCTACTGTTCTTGTCAGTTTCCTAAGCAGAGTTGAACTAGATATGGTCCATGTGTGTAGGAAGCACAGTTCTTTTGTTCTGAGCAAGCTCACTGTTCTGGCCCTATAGGAAACACAGTAGAGTAGAAGAGTGCTCTTTTCTCAAAAGCAGAGTGTGTATCTTGTAAGGCGAGCTTGTGTTTGTTTCCCAGTCCTAGATGGAGTTGAGTCACATGCAGTTTTTTTGTCCTACGAGCAAGAGTTGTTTCCTTGTATGAAGAGTCACTATTGCGCTCTCATTGCCATACACAGTGCAAATAGCACTCGAGTCTGCTCCCTGCAAGTACAGAGTATTGGACTGAAGAGGAGCTCCTGTTCTTGTCAGTTTCCTAAGCAGAGTTGAACTAGATATGGCCCGTGTGTGTAGGAAGCACAGTTCTTTTGTTCAGAGCAATCTCACTGTTCGGACCCCATAGGAAACACAGTAGAGTAGAAGAGAGCTCTTTTCTCAAAAGCAGAGTGTGTTTCATGTAAGGTGAGCTAGCATTTGTTTCCCAGTCCTAAATGGAGTTGAATCACATGCAGTTTCTGGTCCTACGAGCAAGAGTTGTTTTCTGGTAAGGAAAGTCACTATTGCGCTCCCATTGCCATCCACAGTGCAAATAGCACTCTCGTCTGTTCCCAGCAAGTACAGTGTATCAGACTGAAGAGGAGCTACTGTTCTTGTCAGTGTCCTAAGCAGAGTTGAACTAGTTAAGGTCCATGTGTGTAGGAAGCACTGTTCTTTGTTCTGAGCAAGCTCACTTTTTGGACCCCATAGGAAACACAGTAGAGTAGAGGAGTGCTCTTTTCTCAAAAGTAGAGAGTGTTTCTTGTAAGGCGAGCTAGCATTTGTTTCCCAGTCATAAATGGAGTTGAATCACATGCAGTTTCTGGTACTATGAGCAAGATTTGTTTTCTGGTAAGAAGAGTCACTATTGCGCTGCCATTGCCATACACAGGACAAATAGCACTGGTGTCTGTTCGCAGCAAGTACAGTGTATTGGACTGAATAGGTGCTACTGTTCTTGTCAGTTTCCTAATTAGAGTTGGACTAGATATGATCCGTGTGTGTAGGAAGCACAGTTCTTTTGTTCTGAGCAAGCTCACTGTTTGGACCCCATAGGAAACACAGTAGAGTAGAAGAGGGCTCTTTTCTCTAAAGCAGAATGTGTTTCTTGTAAGACGAGCTAGCGTTTGTTTCCCAGTCCTAAATGGAGTTGAGTCACAGGCAGTTTTTGGTCCTACGAGCAAGAGTTGTTTTCTGGTAAGAAGAGTCCTATTGCGCTCCAAATGACATACACAGTGCAACTAGCACTCGCGTCTGTTCCCAGCAAGCACAGTGTATTGGACTGAATAGGAGCTACTGTTCTTGTCAGTTTCCTAAGCAGAGTTGAACTAGATATGGTCCATGTGTGTAGGAAGCACAGTTCTTTTGTTCTGAGCAAGCTCACTGTTTGGACCCCATAGGAAACACAGTAGAGTAGAAGAGTGCTCTTTTCTCAAAAGCAGAGTGTGTTTCTTGGAAGGCTACCTAGTGTTTGTTTCCCAGTCCTAAATGGAGTTGAATCACATGCAGTTTGTGGTCCTACGAGCAAGAGTTGTTTTCTGGTAAATAAAGTCACTATTGCACTCCCATTGCCATACACAAGACAAATAGCACTCTCGTCTGTTCCCAGCAAGTACAGTGTATCGGACTGAAGAGGAGCTACTGTTCTTGTCAGTGTCCTAAGCAGAGTTGAACTAGTTATGGTCCATGTGTGTAGGAAGCACTGTTCTTTGTTCTGAGCAAGCTCACTTTTTTGACCCCATAGGAAACACAGTAGAGTAGAAGAGTGCTCTTTTCTCAAAAGTAGAGAGTGTTTCTCGTAAGGCGAGCTAGCATTTGTTTCCCAGTCATAAATGGAGTTGAATCACATGCAGTTTGTGGTCCTATGAGCAAGAGTTGTTTTCTGGTAAGGAAAGTCACTATTGCGCTCCCATTGCCACACACAGTGCAAATAGCACTCGCATCTGTTCCCACCAAGTACAGTGTATAAGACTGAAGAGGAGCTACTGTTCTTGTCAGTTTCCTAAGCAGAGTTGAACTAGATATGGCCCATGTGTGTAGGAAGCACAGTTCTTTTGTTCTGAGCAAGCTCACTGTTCGGACCCCATAGGAAACACAGTAGAGTAGAAGAGTGCTCTTTTCTCAAAAGCAGAGTGTGTTTCATGTAAGGCGAGCTAGCATTTGTTTCCCAGTCCTAAACGGAGTTGAATCACATGCAGTTTTTTATCCTACGAGCAAGAGTTGTTTTCTGGTAAGAAGAGTCACTATTGTGCTCCCATTGCCATACACAGTGCAAGTAGCACTCGCGTCTGTTCTCAGCAAGTACAGTGTATCGGACTGAAGAGGAGCTACTGTTCTTCTCAGTTTCCTAAGCAGAGTTGAACTAGATATGATCCGTGTGTGTAGGAAGCACAGTTCTTTTGTTCTGAGCAAGCTCACTCTTTGGACCCCATAGGAAACACAGTAGAGTAGAAGAGTGCTCTTTTCTCTAAAGCAGAGTGTGTTTCTTGTAAGGCGAGCTAGCGTTTGTTTCCCAGTCCTAAATGGAGTTGAATCCCATGCAGTTTCTGGAACTACGAGCAAGAGTTGTTTTCTGGTAAGAAGAGTCACTATTGCGCTGCCATTGCCATATACAGGACAAATAGCACTGGCGTCTGTTAGCAGCAAGTACAGTGTATTGGACTGAAGAGGATCTACTGTTATTGTCAAGTTCCTAATCAGAATTGAACTAGATATGGCCGTGAGTGTAGGAAGCACAGTTCTTATGTTCTGAGCAAGCTCACTGTTCTGGCCCTATCGGAAAAACTGTAGAGTAGAAGAGAGCTCTTTTCTCTAAAGCAGAGTGTGTTTCTTGTAAGGCGAGCTAGCGTTTGTTTCCTAGTCCTAAATGGAGTTGAATCACATGCAGTTTCTGGTCCTACGAACAATAGGTGTTTTCTGGTAAGGAAAGTCACTATTGCGCTCCCATTGCCATACACAGTGCAAATAGCACTCGCGTCTGTTCCCACCAAGTACAGTGTATCAGACTGAAGAGGAGCTACTGTTCTTTTCAGTTTCCTAAGCAGAGTTGAACTAGATAAGGCCCATGTGTGCAGGGGGAACAGTTCTTTTGTTCTGAGCAAGCTCACTGTTGGACACCATAGGAAAGACAATAGAGTAGAAGAGTGCTCTTTTCTCAAAAGCAGAGTGTGTTTCATGTAAGGCGAGCTAGCATTTGTTTCCCAGTCCTAAACGGAGTTGAATCATATGCAGTTTCTGGTCCTACAAGCAAGAGTTGTTTTCTGGTAAGGAAAGTCACTATTGCGCTCCCTTTGCCATACACAGTGCAAATAGCACTCGCGTCTGTTCCCAGCAAGTACACTGTATCAGACTGAAGAGGAGCTACTGTTCTTGTCAGTTTCCTAAGCAGAGTTGAAATAGATATGGCCCTTGTGTGTAGGAAGCACAGTTCATTTGTTCTGAGCAAGCTCACTGTTTGGACCCCATAGGAAACACAGTAGAGTAGAAGAGTGCTCTTTTCTCTAAAGCAAAGTGTGTTTCTTGTAAGGCGAGCTAGCGTTTGTTTCCCAGTCCTAAATGGAGGGGAATCACATGCAGTTTCTGGTCCTACGATCAAGAGTTGTTTTATGGTAAGAATAGTCACTATTGCGCTGCCATTGCCATACACTGGACAAATAGCACTGGCGTCTGTTCCCAGCAAGTACAGTGTATTGGACTGAAGAGGATCTACTGTTCTTGTCAGGTTCCTAAGCAGAATTGAATTAGATATGGCCATGTGTGTAGGAAGCACAGTTTTTTTGTTCTGAGCAAGCTCACTGTTCTGGCCCTATAGGAAACACAGTAGAGTAGAAGAGTGCTCTTTTCTCAAAAGCAGAGTGTGTTTCTTGTAAGGCGAGCTTGCGTTTGTTTCCCAGTCTTAAATGGAGTTGAGTCACATGCAGTTTTTTTGTCCTACGAGCAAGAGTTGTTTTCTTGTATGAAGAGTCACTATTGCGCTCTCATTGCCATACACAGTGCAAATAGCACTCGCGTCTGCTACCTGCAAGTACAGGGTATTGGACTGAAGAGGAGCTACTGTTCTTGTCAGGTTCCTAAGCAGATCTGAACTAGATATGGCCATGTGTGTAGGAAGCACAGTTCTTTTGTTCTGAGCAAGCTCACTGTTCTGGCCCTATAGGAAACACAGTAGAGTAGAAGAGTGCTCTTTTCTCAAAAGCAGAGTGTGTTTCTTGTAAGGCGAGCTAGCGTTTGTTTCCCGGTCTTAAATGGAGTTGAAACAAATGCAGTTTCTGGTCCTACAGGCAAGAGTTGTTTTCTGGTAAGGAAAGTCACTATTGCACTCCCATTGCCATACACAGTGCAAATAGCACTCGTGTCTGTTCCCAGCAAGTACAGTGTATCGGAAGGAATAGGAGCTACTGTTCTTGTCAGTTTCCTAAGCAGAGTTGAACTAGATATGGCCCATGTGTGTAGGAAGCACAGTTCTTATGTTCTGAGCAAGCTCACTGTTCTGGCCTTATAGGAAACACAGTTTAGTAGAAGAGTGCTCTTTTCTCAAAAGCAGAGTGTGTTTCTTTAAGGCGAGCTAGCGTTTGTTTCCCAGTCCTAAATGGAGTTGAGTCACAGGCAGTTTTTGGTCCTACGAGCAAGAGTTGTTTTCTGGTAAGAAGAGTCACTATTGCGCTCCAAATGCCATACACAGTGCAAATAGCACTCGCGTCAGTTCTCAGCAAGCACAGTGTATTGGACTGAATAGGAGCTACTGTTCTTGTCAGTTTCCTAAGCAGAGTTGAACTAGATATGGTCCATGTGTGTAGGAAGCACAGTTCTTTGTTCTGAGCAAGCTCACTGTTTGGACCCCATAAGAAACACAGTAGAGTAGAAGAGTGCTCTTTTCTCAAAAGCAGAGTGTGTTTCTTGTAAGGCTAGCTAGTGTTTGTTTCCCAGTCCTAAATGGAGTTGAATCACATGCAGTTTGTGGTCCTACGAGCAAGAGTTGTTTTCTGGTAAGGAAAGTCACTATTGCGCTCCGATTGCTATACACAGGACAAATAGCATTCGCTTCTGTTCCCAGCAAGTACAGTGTATCGGACTGAAGAGGAGCTAATGTTTTTGTTAGTTTCCAAAGTAGAATTGAACTAGATATGGCCCGTGTGTGTAGGAAGCACAGTTCTTATGTTCTGAGCAAGCTCACTGTTCTGGCCCTATCGGAAAAACTGTAGAGTAGAAGAGAGCTCTTTTCTCTAAAGCAGAGTGTGTTTCTTGTAAGGCGAGCTAGCGTTTGTTTCCTAGTCCTAAATGGAGTTGAATCACATGCAGTTTCTGGTCCTACGAACAATAGGTGTTTTCTGGTAAGGAAAGTCACTATTGCGCTCCCATTGCCATACACAGTGCAAATAGCACTCGAGTCTGTTCCCAGCAAGTACAGTGTATCAGACTGAATAGGTGCTACTGTTCTTGTCAGTTTCCTAAGCAGACTTGAACTAGATATGGCCGTGTGTGTAGGAAGCACAGTTTTTTTGTTCTGAGCAAGCTCAATGTTCGGACCCCACAGGATACACAGTAGAGTAGAAGAGTGCTCTTTTCAGAAAAGCAGAGTGTGTTTCTTGTAAGGCGAGATAGCGTTTGTTTCCCAGTACTAAATGGAGTTGAATCACATGCAGTTTCTGGTCCTACGAACAATAGGTGTTTTCTGGTAAGGAAAGTCACTATTGCGCTCTCATTGCCATACACAGTGCAAATAGTCCTCCCGTCTGTTCCCAGCAAGTACAGTGTATTGGACTAAAGAGGAGCTACTTTTCTTTTCAGTTTCCTAAGCAGAGTTGAACTACATATGGTCCTTGTGTGTAGGAAGCACAGTTCTTTTGTTCTGAGCAAGCTCACTGTTTGGACCCCATAGGAAACACAGTAGAGAAGAAGAGTGCTCTTTTCTCTAAAGCAAAGTGTGTTTCTTGTAAGGCGAGCTAGCGTTTGTTTCCCAGTCCTAAATGGAGGGGAATCACATGCAGTTTCTGGTCCTACGATCAAGAGTTGTTTTATGGTAAGAATAGTCACTATTGCGCTGCCATTGCCATACACAGGACAAATAGCACTGGCGTCTGTTCCCAGCAAGTACAGTGTATCGGACTGAAGAGGAGCTACTGTTTTTGTTAGATTCCTAAGTAGAATTGAATTAGATATGGCCCCTGTGTGCAGGAAGCACAGTTCTTATGTTCTGAGCAAGCTCACTGTTCTGGCCCTATAGGAAACACAGTAGAGTAGAAGAGTGCTCTTTTCTCAAAAGCAGAGTGTGTGTCTTGTAAGGCGAGCTTGCGTTTGTTTCCCAGTCCTAGATGGAGTTGAGTCACATGCAGTTTTTTTGTCCTAGGAGCAAGAGTTGTTTCCTTGTATGAAGAGTCACTATTGCGCTCTAATTGCCATACACAGTGCAAATAGCACTCACGTCTGCTCCCTGCAAGTACAGAGTATTGGACTGAAGAGGAGCTCCTGTTCTTGTCAGTTTCTTAAGCAGAGTTGAACTAGATATGGCCCGTGTGTGTAGGAAGCACAGTTCTTTTGTTCAGAGCAAGGTCACTGTTCAGACCCCATAGGAAACACAGTAGAGTAGAAGAGTTCTCTTTTCTCAAAAGCAGAGTGTGTTTCATGTAAGGTGAGCTAGCATTTGTTTCCCAGTCCTAAATGGAGTTGAATCACATGCAGTTTCTTGTCCTACGAGCAAGAGTTGTTTTCTGGTAAGGAAAGTCTCTATTGCGCTCCCATTGCTATCCACAGTGCATATAGCACTCTCGTCTGTTCCCAGCAAGTACAGTGTATCGGACTGAAGAGGAGCTACTGTTCTTGTCAGTGTCCTAAGCAGAGTTGAACTAGTTATGGTCCATGTGTGTAGGAAGCACTGTTCTTTGTTCTGAGCAAACTCACTTTTTGGACCCCATAGGAAACACAGTAGAGTAGAAGAGTGCTCTTTCTCAAAAGTAGAGAGTGTTTCTTGTAAGGCGAGCTAGCATTTGTTTCCCAGTCATAAATGGAGTTGAATCACATGCAGTTTGTTGTCCTACGAGCAAGAGTTGTTTTCTGGTAAGGAAAGTCACTATTGTGCTCCCATTGCCACACACAGGGCAAATAGCACTCGCATCTGTTCCCACCAAGTACAGTGTATCAGACTGAAGAGGAGCTAATGTTCTTGTCAGTTTCCTAAGCAGAGTTGAACTAGATATGGCCCATGTGTGTAGGAAGCACAGTTCTTTTGTTCTGAGCAAGCTCACTGTTCAGACCCCATAGGAAACACAGTAGAGTAGAAGAGTGCTCTTTTCTCAAAAGCAGAGTGTGTTTCATGTAAGGCGAGCTAGCATTTGTTTCCCAGTCCTAAACGGAGTTGAGTCACAGGCAGTTTTTGGTCCTACGAGCAAGAGTTGTTTTCTGGTAAGGAAAGTCACTATTGCGCTCCCTTTGCCATACCCAGTGCAAAAAGCACTCGCGTCTTTTCCCAGCAAGTACAGTTTATTGGTCTGAAGAGGAGCTACTGTTCTTGGCAGTTTCCTAAGCAGAGTTGATCTACATATGGTCCGTGTTTGTAGGAAGCACAGTTCTTATGTTCTGAGCAAGCTCACTGTTCTGGCCCTATAGGAAACACAGTAGAGTAGATGAGTGCTCTTTTCTCTAAAGCAGAGTGTGTTTCTTGTAAGGCGAGCTAGTGTTTGTTTCCCATTTCTAAATGAAGTTGAATCACATGCAATTTCTGTTCCTAAGAGCAAGAGTTGTTTTCTGGTTAGGAAAGTCACTATTGCGCTCCCATTGCCATACAATGCAAATAGCACTCCCCTCTGTTCCCAGCAAGTACAGTGTATTGGACTGAAGAGGAGCTACTGTTCTTCTCAGTTTCCTAAGCAGAGTTGAACTAGATATGGCCCGTGTGTCTAGGAAGCACAGTTCATTTGTTCTGAGCAAGCTCACTGTTCTGGCCCTATAGAAAACACAGAAGAGTAGAAGAGTGCTCTTTTCTCTAAAGCAGAGTGTGTTTTTTGTAAGGCGAGCTCGCGTTTGTTTCCCAGTCCTAAATGGAGTTGAGTCACAGGCAGTTTTTGGTCCTACGAGCAAGAGTTGTTTTCTGGTAAGAAGAGTCACTATTGCGCTCCAAATGCCATACACAGTGCAAATATCACTCGCGTCTGTTCCCAGCAAGCACAGTGTATTGGACTGAATAGGAGCTACTGTTCTTGTCAGTTTCCTAAGCAGAGTTGATCTAGATATGGTCCATGTGTGTAGGAAGCACAGTTCTTTTGTTCTGAGCAAGCTCACTGTTTGGACCCCTTAGAAAACACAGTAGAGTAGAAGAGTGCTCTTTTCTCAAAAGCAGAGTGTGTTTCTTGTAAGGCTAGCTAGTGTTTGTTTCCCAGTCCTAAATGGAGTTGAATCACATGCAGTTTCTGGTCCTACGAGCAAGAGTTGTTTTCTGGTAAGGAAAGTCACTATTGCGCTCCCATTGCCATACACAGGACAAATAGCATTCGCGTCTGTTCCCAGCAAGTACAGTGTATCGGACTGAAGAGGAGCTACTGTTTTTGTTAGTTTCCTAAGTAGAATTGAACTAGATATGGCCCGTGTGTGTAGGAAGCACAGTTCTTATGTTCTGAGCAAGCTCACTGTTCTGGACCTATAGGAAACACAGTAGAGTAGAAGAGTGCTCTTTTCTCTAAAGCAGAGTGTGATTTTTGTAAGGCGAGCTAGCGTTTGTTTCCTAGTCCTAAATGGAGTTGAATCACATGCAGTTTCTGGTCCTACGAACAAGAGGTGTTTTCTGGTAAGGAAAGTCACTATTGCGCTCCCATTGCCATACACAGTGCAAATATCACTCGCGTCTGTTCCCAGCAAGCACAGTGTATTGGACTGAATAGGTGCGACTGTTCTTGTCAGTTTCCTAAGCAGACTTGAACTAGATATGGCCGTGTGTGTAGGAAGCACAGTTTTTTTGTTCTGAGCAAGCTCACTGTTCGGACCCCATAGGATACACAGTAGAGTAGAAGAGTGCTCTTTTCTCAAAAGCAGAGTGTGTTTCTTGTAAGGCGAGCTAGCCTTTGTTTCCAAGTACTAAATGGAGTTGAATCACATGCAGTTTCTGGTCCTACGAGCAAGAGTTGATTTCTGGTAAGGAAAGTCACTATTGCACTCCCATTGCCATACACAGTGCAAATAGCCCTCCCGTCTGTTCCCAGCAAGTACAGTGTATTGGACTAAAGAGGAGCTACTGTTCTTCTCAGTTTCCTAAGCAGAGTTGAACTACATATGGTCCTTGTGTGTAGGAAGCACAGTTCTTTTATTCTAAGCAAACTCACTGTTTGGACCCCATAGGAAACACAGTAGAGTAGAAGAGTGCTCTTTTCTCTAAAGCAAAGTGTGTCTCTTGTAAGGCGAGCTAGCGTTTGTTTCCCAGTCCTAAATAGAGTTGAATCCCATGCAGTTTCTGGTCTTACGAGCAAGAGTTGTTTTCTGGTAAGGAAAGTCACTATTGCGCTCCCATTGCCATACACAGGACAAATAGCATTCGCGTCTGTTCCCAGCAAGTACAGTGTATCGGACTGAAGAGGAGCTACTGTTTTTGTTAGTTTCCTAAGTAGAATTGAACTAGATATGGCCCGTGTGTGTAGGAAGCACAGTTCTTATGTTCTGAGCAAGCTCACTGTTCTGGCCCTATAGGAAACACAGTAGAGTAGAAGAGTGCTCTTTTCTCTAAAGCAGAGTGTGTTTTTTGTAAGGCGAGCTAGCGTTTGTTTCCTAGTCCTAAATGGAGTTGAATCACATGCAGTTTCTGGTCCTACGAACAATAGGTGTTTTCTGGTAAGGAAAGTCACTATTGCGCTCCCATTGCCATACACAGTGCAAATAGCACTCGCGTCTGTTCCCAGCAAGTACAGTGTATCAGACTGAATAGGTGCGACTGTTCTTGTCAGTTTCCTAAGCAGACTTGAACTAGATATGGCCGTGTGTGTAGGAAGCACAGTTTTTTTGTTCTGAGCAAGCTCACTGTTCGGACCCCATAGGATACACAGTAGAGTAGAAGAGTGCTCTTTTCTCAAAAGCAGAGTGTGTTTCTTGTAAGGCGAGCTAGCCTTTGTTTCCAAGTACTAAATGGAGTTGAATCACATGCAGTTTCTGGTCCTACGAGCAAGAGTTGATTTCTGGTAAGGAAAGTCACTATTGCACTCCCATTGCCATACACAGTGCAAATAGCCCTCCCGTCTGTTCCCAGCAAGTACAGTGTATTGGACTAAAGAGGAGCTACTGTTCTTCTCAGTTTCCTAAGCAGAGTTGAACTACATATGGTCCTTGTGTGTAGGAAGCACAGTTCTTTTATTCTAAGCAAACTCACTGTTTGGACCCCATAGGAAACACAGTAGAGTAGAAGAGTGCTCTTTTCTCTAAAGCAAAGTGTGTCTCTTGTAAGGCGAGCTAGCGTTTGTTTCCCAGTCCTAAATAGAGTTGAATCCCATGCAGTTTCTGGTCTTACGAGCAAGAGTTGTTTTCTGGTAAGGAAAGTCACTATTGCGCTCCCTTTGCAATACACAGTGCAAAAAGCACTCGCGTCTTTTCCCAGCAAGTACAGTTTATTGGTCTGAAGAGGAGCTACTGTTCTTGTCAGTTTCCTAAGCAGAGTTGATCTACATATGGTCCGTGTTTGTAGGAAGCACAGTTCTTATGTTCTGAGCAAGCTCACTGTTCTGGCCCTATAGGAAACACAGTAGAGTAGATGAGTGCTCTTTTCTCTAAAGCAGAGTGTGTTTCTTTTAAGGCGAGCTAGCGTTTGTTTCCCATTTCTAAATGAAGTTGAATCACATGCAATTTCTGTTCCTAAGAGCAAGAGTTGTTTTCTGGTTAGGAAATTCACTATTGCGCTCCCATTGCCATACAATGCAAATAGCACTCACGTCTGTTCCCAGCAAGGAAAGTGTATCGGAAGGAAGAGGAGCTACTGTTCTTGTCAGTTTCCTAAGCAGAGTTGAACTAGATATGGCCCGTATGAGTAGGAAGCACAGTTCTTATGTTCTGAGCAAGCTCACTGTTCTGGCCCTATAGGAAACACAATAGAGTAGAAGAGTGCTCTTTTCTCAAAAGCAGAGTGTGTTTCTTTAAGGCGAGCTAGCGTTTGTTTCCTAGTCCTAAATGGAGTTGAATCAAATGCAGTTTCTGGTACTACGAGCACGAGTTGTTTTATGGTAAGAATAGTCACTATTGCGCTGCCATTGCCATACACAGGACAAATAGCACTGGGGTCTGTTCCCAGCAAGTACAGTGTATTGGACTGAAGAGGATCTACTGTTCTTGTCAGGTTCCTAAGCAGAATTGAACTAGATATGGCCCGTGTGTGTAGGAAGCACAGTTCTTTTGTTCCTAGCAAGCCCACTGTTCTGGCCCTATAGAAAACACAGTAGAGTAGAAGAGTGCTCTTTTCGCTAAAGCAGAGTGTGTTGATTGTAAGGCGAGCTAGCGTTTGTTTTCCAGTCTTAAATGGAGTGGAATCACATGCAGTTTCTGGTCCTATGAGCACGAGTTGTTTTATGGTAAGAATAGTCACTGTTGCGCAGCCATTGCCATACACAGGACAAATAGCACTGGCGTCTGTTCCCAGCAAGTACAGTGTATCGGAATGAAGAGGAGCTACTGTTCTTGTAAGGTTCCTAAGCAGAATTGAACTAGATATGGCCGTGTGTGTAGCAATCACAGTTCTTTTGTTCTGAGGAAGCTCACTGTTAGGACCACATAGGAAACACAGTAGAGTAGAAGAGTGCTCTTTTCTCAAAAGCAGAGTGTGTTTTTTGTAAGGCAAGCTAGCGTTTGTTTTCCAGTCCTAAATGGAGTTGAATCACATGCAGTTTCTGGTCCTAAGAGCAAGAGTTGTTTTCTGGTAAGGAAAGTCACTATTGTGCTCCCTTTGCCATACACAGTGCAAATAGCACTCGCGTCTGTTCCCAGCAAGTACACTGTATCGGACTGAAGAGGAGCTACTGTTCTTGTCAGTTTCCTAAGCAGAGTTGAACTAGATATGGCCCTTGTGTGTAGGAAGCACAGTTCATTTGTTCTGAGCAAGCTCACTGTTCTGGCCCTATAGGAAAGACAGTAGAGTAGAAGAGTGCTCTTTTCTCAAAAGCAGAGTGTGTTTCTTGTAAGGCGAGCTAGCGTTTGTTTCCCAGTCCTAAATGGAGTTGAATCCCATGCAGTTTCTGGTACTACGAGCAAGAGTTGTTTTCTGGTAAGAAGAGTCACTATTGCGCTGCCATTGCCATACACAGGACAAATAGCACTGGCGTCTGTTCGCAGCAAGTACAGTGTATTGGACTAAAGAGGATCTACTGTTATTGTCAGGTTCCTAATCAGAATTGAACTAGATATGGCCGTGTGTGTAGGAAGCACAGTTCTTTTGTTCTGAGCAAGCTCACTGTTCGGACCCCAAAGGAAACACAGTAGAGTAGAAGAGTGCTCTTTTCTCAAAAGCAGAGTGTGTTTTTTGTAAGGCAAGCTATCGTTTGTTTCCCAGTCCTAAATGGAGTTGAATCACATGCAGTTTCTGGTCCTACGAGCAAGAGTTGTTTTCTGATAGGGAAAGTCACTATTGCACTCAAATTTCCATACACAGTGCAAATAGCACTCGCGTCTGTTCCCAGCAAGTACAGTGTATCGGACTGAAGAGGAGCTACTGTTTTTGTCAGTTTCCTAAGAAGAGTTGAACTAGATATGGCCCGTTTGTTTAGGAAGCACAGTTATTATGTTCTGAGCAAGCTCACTGTTCTGGCCTGATAGGAAACACAGTAGAGAAGAAGATTGCTCTTTATTCTAAAGCAGAGTGTGTTTCTTGTAAGGCGAGCTAGCGTTTGTTTCCCAGTCCTAAATGGAGTTGAGTCACTTGCAGATTTTGGTCCTACGAGCAAGAGTTGTTTTCTGGAAAGAAGAGTCACTATTGTGCTCCCATTGCCATACACAGTGCAAATAGCACTCGCGTCTGTTCCCAGCAAGTACAGTGTATTGGACTGAATAGGAGCTACTGTTCGTGTCAGTTTCCTAAGCAGAGTTGAACTAGATATGGTCCATGTGTGTAGGAAGCACAGTTCTTTGTTCTGAGCAAGCTCACTTTTTGGACCCCATAGGAAACACAGTAGAGTAGAAGAGTGCTCTTTTTTCAAAAGCAGAGAGTGTTTCTTGTAAGGCGAGCTAGCATTTGTTTCCCAGTCATAAATGGAGTTGAATCACATGCAGTTTGTGGTCCTACGAGCAAGAGTTGTTTTCTGGTAAGGAAAGTCACTATTGCGCTCCCATTGCCACACACAGTGCAATTAGCACTCGCATCTGTTCCCACCAAGTACAGTGTATCAGACTGAAGAGGAGCTACTGTTCTTTTCAGTTTCCTAAGCAGAGTTGAACTAGAAAAGGCCCATGTGTGCAGGGGGCACAGTTCTTTTGTTCTGAGCAAGCTCACTGTTGGACACCATAGGAAAGACAATAGAGTAGAAGAGTGCTCTTTTCTCAAAAGCAGAGTGTGTTTCATGTAAGGCGAGCTAGCATTTGTTTCCCAGTCCTAAACGGAGTTGAATCATATGCAGTTTCTGGTCCTACGAGCAAGAGTTGTTTTCTGGTAAGGAAAGTCACTATTGCGCTCCCTTTGCCATACACAGTGCAAATAGCACTCGCGTCTGTTCCCATCAAGTACACTGTATCAGACTGAAGAGGAGCTACTGTTCTTGTCAGTTTCCTAAGCAGAGTTGAACTAGATATGGCCCTTGTGTCTAGGAAGCACAGTTCATTTGTTCTGAGCAAGCTCACTGTTTGGACCCCATAGGAAACACAGTAGAGTAGAAGAGTGCTCTTTTCTCTAAAGCAAAGTGTGTTTCTTGTAAGGCGAGCTAGCGTTTGTTTCCCAGTCCCAAATGGAGGGGAATCACATGCAGTTTCTGGTCCTACGATCAAGAGTTGTTTTATGGTAAGAATAGTCACTATTGCGCTGCCATTGCCATACACAGGACAAATAGCACTGGCGTCTGTTCCCAGCAAGTACAGTGTATTGGACTGAAGAGGATCTACTGTTCTTGTCAGGTTCCTAAGCAGAATTGAATTAGATATGGCCATGTGTGTAGGAAGCACAGTTTTTTTGTTCTGAGCAAGCTCACTGTTCTGGCCCTATAGGAAACACAGTAGAGTAGAAGAGTGCTCTTTTCTCAAAAGCAGAGTGTGTTTCTTGTAAGGCGAGCTTGCGTTTGTTTCCCAGTCTTAAATGGAGTTGAGTCACATGCAGTTTTTTTGTCCTACGAGCAAGAGTTGTTTTCTTGTATGAAGAGTCACTATTGCGCTCTCATTGCCATACACAGTGCAAATAGCACTCGCGTCTGCTACCTGCAAGTACAGGGTATTGGACTGAAGAGGAGCTACTGTTCTTGTCAGGTTCCTAAGCAGAATTGAACTAGATATGGCCATGTGTGTAGGAAGCACAGTTCATTTGTTCTGAGCAAGCTCACTGTTCTGGCCCTATAGGAAACACAGTAGAGTAGAAGAGTGCTCTTTTCTCAAAAGCAGAGTGTGTTTCTTGTAAGGCGAGCTAGCGTTTGTTTCCCGGTCCTAAACGGAGTTGAAACAAATGCAGTTTCTGGTCCTACAGGCAAGAGTTGTTTTCTGGTAAGGAAAGTCACTATTGCACTCCCATTGCCATACACAGTGCAAATAGCACTCGTGTCTGTTCCCAGCTAGTACAGTGTATCGGAAGGAATAGGAGCTACTGTTCTTGTCAGTTTCCTAAGCAGAGTTGAACTAGATATGGCCCATGTGTGTAGGAAGCACAGTTCTTATGTTCTGAGCAAGCTCACTGTTCTGGCCTTATAGGAAACACAGTTTAGTAGAAGAGTGCTCTTTTCTCAAAAGCAGAGTGTGTTTCTTTAAGGCGAGCTAGCGTTTGTTTCCCAGTCCTAAATGGAGTTGAGTCACAGGCAGTTTTTGGTCCTACGAGCAAGAGTTGTTTTCTGGTAAGAAGAGTCACTATTGCGCTCCAAATGCCATACACAGTGCAAATAGCACTCGCGTCAGTTCTCAGCAAGCACAGTGAATTGGACTGAATAGGAGCTACTGTTCTTGTCAGTTTCCTAAGCAGAGTTGAACTAGATATGGTCCATGTGTGTAGGAAGCACAGTTCTTTTGTTCTGAGCAAGCGCACTGTTTGGACCCCATAGGAAACACAGTAGAGTAGAAGAGTGCTCTTTTCTCAAAAGCAGAGTGTGTTTCTTGTAAGGCTAGCTAGTGTTTGTTTCCCAGTCCTAAATGGAGTTGAATCACATGCAGTTTGTGGTCCTACGAGCAAGAGTTGTTTTCTGGTAAGGAAAGTCACTATTGCGCTCCCATTGCTATACACAGGACAAATAGCATTCGCTTCTGTTCCCAGCAAGTACAGTGTATCGGACTGAAGAGGAGCTAATGTTTTTGTTAGTTTCCAAAGTAGAATTGAACTAGATATGGCCCGTGTGTGTAGGAAGCACAGTTCTTATGTTCTGAGCAAGCTCACTGTTCTGGCCCTATCGGAAAAACTGTAGAGTAGAAGAGAGCTCTTTTCTCTAAAGCAGAGTGTGTTTCTTGTAAGGCGAGCTAGCGTTTGTTTCCTAGTCCTAAATGGAGTTGAATCACATGCAGTTTCTGGTCCTACGAACAATAGGTGTTTTCTGGTAAGGAAAGTCACTATTGCGCTCCCATTGCCATACAGAGTGCAAATAGCACTCGCGTCTGTTCCCACCAAGTACAGTGTATCAGACTGAAGAGGAGCTACTGTTCTTTTCAGTTACCTAAGCAGAGTTGAACTAGATAAGGCCCATGTGTGCAGGGGGCACAGTTCTTTTGTTCTGAGCAAGCTCACTGTTGGACACCATAGGAAAGACAATAGAGTAGAAGAGTGCTCTTTTCTCAAAAGCAGAGTGTGTTTCATGTAAGGCGAGCTAGCATTTGTTTCCCAGTCCTAAACGGAGTTGAATCATATGCAGTTTCTGGTCCTACGAGCAAGAGTTGTTTTCTGGTAAGGAAAGTCACTATTGCGCTCCCTTTGCCATACACAGTGCAAATAGCACTCGCGTCTGTTCCCAGCAAGTACACTGTATCAGACTGAAGAGGAGCTACTGTTCTTGTCAGTTTCCTAAGCAGAGTTGAACTAGATATGGCCCTTGTGTCTAGGAAGCACAGTTCATTTGTTCTGAGCAAGCTCACTGTTTGGACCCCATAGGAAACACAGTAGAGTAGAAGAGTGCTCTTTTCTCTAAAGCAAAGTGTGTTTCTTGTAAGGCGAGCTAGCGTTTGTTTCCCAGTCCTAAATGGAGGGGAATCACATGCAGTTTCTGGTCATACGATCAAGAGTTGTTTTATGGTAAGAATAGTCACTATTGCGCTGCCATTGCCATACACAGGACAAATAGCACTGGCGTCTGTTCCCAGCAAGTACAGTGTATTGGACTGAAGAGGATCTACTGTTCTTGTCAGGTTCATAAGCAGAATTGAATTAGATATGGCCATGTGTGTAGGAAGCACAGTTTTTTTGTTCTGAGCAAGCTCACTGTTCTGGCCCTATAGGAAACACAGTAGAGTAGAAGAGTGCTCTTTTCTCAAAAGCAGAGTGTGTTTCTTGTAAGGCGAGCTTGCGTTTGTTTCCCAGTCTTAAATGGAGTTGAGTCACATGCAGTTTTTTTGTCCTACGAGCAAGAGTTGTTTTCTTGTATGAAGAGTCACTATTGCGCTCTCATTGCCATACACAGTGCAAATAGCACTCGCGTCTGCTACCTGCAAGTACAGGGTATTGGACTGAAGAGGAGCTACTGTTCTTGTCAGGTTCCTAAGCAGAATTGAACTAGATATGGCCATGTGTGTAGGAAGCACAGTTCTTTTGTTCTGAGCAAGCTCACTGTTCTGGCCCTATAGGAAACACAGTAGAGTAGAAGAGTGCTCTTTTCTCAAAAGCAGAGTGTGTTTCTTGTAAGGCGAGCTAGCGTTTGTTTCCCGGTCCTAAATGGAGTTGAAACAAATGCAGTTTATGGTCCTACAGGCAAGAGTTGTTTTCTCGTAAGGAAAGTCACTATTGCACTCCCATTGCCATACACAATGCAAATAGCACTCGTGTCTGTTCCCAGCAAGTACAGTGTATCGGAAGGAATAGGAGCTACTGTTCTTGTCAGTTTCCTAAGCAGAGTTGAACTAGATATGGCCCATGTGTGTAGGAAGCACAGTTCTTATGTTCTATGCAAGCTCACTGTTCTGGCCTTATAGGAAACACAGTTTAGTAGAAGAGTGGTCTTTTCTCAAAAGCAGAGTGTGTTTCTTTAAGGCGAGCTAGCGTTTGTTTCCCAGTCCTAAATGGAGTTGAGTCACAGGCAGTTTTTGGTCCTACGAGCAAGAGTTGTTTTCTGGTAAGAAGAGTCACTATTGCGCTCCAAATGCCATACACAGTGCAAATAGCACTCGCGTCAGTTCTCAGCAAGCACAGTGTATTGGACTGAATAGGAGCTACTGTTCTTGTCAGTTTCCTAAGCAGAGTTGAACTAGATATGGTCCATGTGTGTAGGAAGCACAGTTCTTTTGTTCTGAGCAAGCTCACTGTTTGGACCCCATAGGAAACACAGTAGAGTAGAAGAGTGCTCTTTTCTCAAAAGCAGAGTGTGTTTCTTGTAAGGCTAGCTAGTGTTTGTTTCCCAGTCCTAAATGGAGTTGAATCACATGCAGTTTGTGGTCCTACGAGCAAGAGTTGTTTTCTGGTAAGGAAAGTCACTATTGCGCTCCCATTGCTATACACAGGACAAATAGCATTCGCTTCTGTTCCCAGCAAGTACAGTGTATCGGACTGAAGAGGAGCTAATGTTTTTGTTAGTTTCCAAAGTAGAATTGAACTAGATATGGCCCGTGTGTGTAGGAAGCACAGTTCTTATGTTCTGAGCAAGCTCACTGTTCTGGCCCTATCGGAAAAACTGTAGAGTAGAAGAGAGCTCTTTTCTCTAAAGCAGAGTGTGTTTCTTGTAAGGCGAGCTAGCGTTTGTTTCCTAGTCCTAAATGGAGTTGAATCACATGCAGTTTCTGGTCCTACGAACAATAGGTGTTTTCTGGTAAGGAAAGTCACTATTGCGCT
Source organism: Peromyscus eremicus (assembly GCF_949786415.1). NCBI lineage: Eukaryota > Metazoa > Chordata > Mammalia > Rodentia > Cricetidae > Peromyscus > Peromyscus eremicus. Next base: position 28,938 of record NW_026734540.1, on the reverse strand, counting down.
CCCATTGCCATACACAGTGCAAATAGCACTCGCGTCTGTTCCCAGCAAGTACAGTGTAATGGACTGAATAGGTGCTACTGTTCTTGTCAGTTTCCTAAGCAGACTTGAACTAGATATGGCCGTGTGTTTAGGAAGCACAGTTTTTTTGTTCTGAGCAAGCTCAATGTTCGGACCCCACAGGATACACAGTAGAGTAGAAGCGTACTCTTTTCAGAAAAGCAGAGTGTGTTTCTTGTAAGGCGAGCTAGCATTTGTTTCCCAGTACTAAATGAAGTTGAATCACATGCAGTTTCTGGTCCTACGAGCAAGAGTTGTTTTCTGGTAAGGAAAGTCACTATTGCACTCCCATTGCCATACACAGTGCAAATAGTCCTCCCGTCTGTTCCCAGCAAGTACAGTGTATTGGACTAAAGAGGAGCTACTTTTCTTTTCAGTTTCCTAAGCAGAGTTGAACTACATATGGTCCTTGTGTGTAGGAAGCACAGTTCTTTTGTTCTGAGCAAGCTCACTGTTTGGACCCCATAGGAAACACAGTAGAGAAGAAGAGTGCTCTTTTCTCTAAAGCAAAGTGTGTTTCTTGTAAGGCGAGCTAGCGTTTGTTTCCCAGTCCTAAATGGAGGGGAATCATATGCAGTTTCTGGTCCTACGATCAAGAGTTGTTTTATGGTAAGAATAGTCACTATTGCACTGCCATTGCCATACACAGGACAAATAGCACTGGCGTCTGTTCCCAGCAAGTACAGTGTATCGGACTGAAGAGGAGCTACTGTTTTTGTTAGATTCTTAAGTAGAATTGAATTAGATATGGCCCGTGTGTGTAGGAAGCACAGTTCTTATGTTCTGAGCAAGCTCACTGTTCTGGCCCTATAGGAAACACAGTAGAGTAGAAGAGTGCTCTTTTCTCAAAAGCAGAGTGTGTGTCTTGTAAGGCGAGCTTGCGTTTGTTTCCCAGTCCTAGATGGAGTTGAGTCACATGCAGTTTTTTTGTCCTAGGAGCAAGAGTTGTTTCCTTGTATGAAGAGTCACTATTGCGCTCTAATTGCCATACACAGTGCAAATAGCACTCACGTCTGCTCCCTGCAAGTACAGAGTATTGGACTGAAGAGGAGCTCCTGTTCTTGTCAGTTTCTTAAGCAGAGTTGAACTAGATATGGCCCGTGTGTGTAGGAAGCACAGTTCTTTTGTTCAGAGCAAGGTCACTGTTCAGACCCCATAGGAAACACAGTAGAGTAGAAGAGTTCTCTTTTCTCAAAAGCAGAGTGTGTTTCTTGTAAGGTGAGCTAGCATTTGTTTCCCAGTCCTAAATGGAGTTGAATCACATGCATTTTCTTGTCCTACGAGCAAGAGTTGTTTTCTGGTAAGGAAAGTCACTATTGCGCTCCCATTGCTATCCACAGTGCATATAGCACTCTCGTCTGTTCCCAGCAAGTACAGTGTATCGGACTGAAGAGGAGCTACTGTTCTTGTCAGTGTCCTAAGCAGAGTTGAACTAGTTATGGTCCATGTGTGTAGGAAGCACTGTTCTTTGTTCTGAGCAAACTCACTTTTTGGACCCCATAGGAAACACAGTAGAGTAGAAGAGTGCTCTTTCTCAAAAGTAGAGAGTGTTTCTTGTAAGGCGAGCTAGCATTTGTTTCCCAGTCATAAATGGAGTTGAATCACATGCAGTTTGTTGTCCTACGAGCAAGAGTTGTTTTCTGGTAAGGAAAGTCACTATTGTGCTCCCATTGCCACACACAGGGCAAATAGCACTCGCATCTGTTCCCACCAAGTACAGTGTATCAGACTGAAGAGGAGCTACTGTTCTTGTCAGTTTCCTAAGCAGAGTTGAACTAGATATGGCCCATGTGTGTAGGAAGCACAGTTCTTTTGTTCTGAGCAAGCTCACTGTTCGGACCCCATAGGAAACACAGTAGAGTAGAAGAGTGCTCTTTTCTCAAAAACAGAGTGTGTTTCATGTAAGGCGAGCTAGCATTTGTTTCCCAGTCCTAAACGGAGTTGAATCACATGCAGTTTCTGGTCCTACGAGCAAGAGTTGTTTTCTGGTAAGGAAAGTCACTATTGTGCTCCCTTTGCCATACACAGTTCAAATAGCACTCGCGTCTGTTCCCAGCAAGTACACTGTATCGGACTGAAGAAGAGCTATTGTTCTTGTCAGTTTCCTAAGCAGAGTTGAACTAGATATGGCCCTTGTGTCTAGGAAGCACAGATCATTTTTTCTGAGCAAGCTCACTCTTCTGTCCCTATAGGAAACACAGTAGAGTAGAAGAGTGCTCTTTTCTCAAAAGCAGAGTGTGTTTCTTGTAAGGCGAGCTAGCGTTTGTTTCCCAGTCCTAAATGGAGTTGAATCCCATGCAGTTTCTGGTACTACGAGCAAGAGTTGTTTTCTGGTAAGAAGAGTCACTATTGCGCTCCCTTTGCCATACACAGTGCAAAAAGCACTCGCGTCTTATCCCAGCAAGTACAGTTTATTGGTCTGAAGAGGAGCTACTGTTCTTGGCAGTTTCCTAAGCAGAGTTGATCTACATATGGTCCGTGTTTGTAGGAAGCACAGTTCTTATGTTCTGAGCAAGCTCACTGTTCTGGCCCTATAGGAAACACAGTAGAGTAGATGAGTGCTCTTTTCTCTAAAGCAGAGTGTGTTTCTTGTAAGGCGAGCTAGCGTTTGTTTCCCAGTCCTAAATGGAGTGGAATCACATGCAGTTTCTGTTCCTAAGAGCAAGAGTTGTTTTCTGGTAAGGAAAGTCACTATTGCGCTCCCATTGCCATACAATGCAAATAGCACTCCCCTCTGTTCCCAGCAAGTACAGTGTATTGGACTGAAGAGGAGCTACTGTTCTTCTCAGTTTCCTAAGCAGAGTTGAACTAGATATGGCCCGTGTGTCTAGGAAGCACAGTTCATTTGTTCTGAGCAAGCTCACTGTTCTGGCCCTATAGAAAACACAGAAGAGTAGAAGAGTGCTCTTTTCTCTAAAGCAGAGTGTGTTTTTTGTAAGGCGAGCTCGCGTTTGTTTCCCAGTCCTAAATGGAGTTGAGTCACAGGCAGTTTTTGGTCCTACGAGCAAGAGTTGTTTTCTGGTAAGAAGAGTCACTATTGCGCTCCAAATGCCATACACAGTGCAAATATCACTCGCGTCTGTTCCCAGCAAGCACAGTGTATTGGACTGAATAGGAGCTACTGTTCTTGTCAGTTTCCTAAGCAGAGTTGATCTAGATATGGTCCATGTGTGTAGGAAGCACAGTTCTTTTGTTCTGAGCAAGCTCACTGTTTGGACCCCTTAGAAAACACAGTAGAGTAGAAGAGTGCTCTTTTCTCAAAAGCAGAGTGTGTTTCTTGTAAGGCTAGCTAGTGTTTGTTTCCCAGTCCTAAATGGAGTTGAATCACATGCAGTTTCTGGTCCTACGAGCAAGAGTTGTTTTCTGGTAAGGAAAGTCACTATTGCGCTCCCATTGCCATACACAGGACAAATAGCATTCGCGTCTGTTCCCAGCAAGTACAGTGTATCGGACTGAAGAGGAGCTACTGTTTTTGTTAGTTTCCTAAGTAGAATTGAACGAGATATGGCCCGTGTGTGTAGGAAGCACAGTTCTTATGTTCTGAGCAAGCTCACTGTTCTGGACCTATAGGAAACACAGTAGAGTAGAAGAGTGCTCTTTTCTCTAAAGCAGAGTGTGATTTTTGTAAGGCGAGCTAGCGTTTGTTTCCTAGTCCTAAATGGAGTTGAATCACATGCAGTTTCTGGTCCTACGAACAAGAGGTGTTTTCTGGTAAGGAAAGTCACTATTGCGCTCCCATTGCCATACACAGTGCAAATAGCACTCGCGTCTGTTCCCAGCAAGTACAGTGTATCAGACTGAATAGGTGCGACTGTTCTTGTCAGTTTCCTAAGCAGACTTGAACTAGATATGGCCGTGTGTGTAGGAAGCACAGTTTTTTTGTTCTGAGCAAGCTCACTGTTCGGACCCCATAGGATAAACAGTAGAGTAGAAGAGTGCTTTTTTCTCAAAAGCAGAGTGTGTTTCTTGTAAGGCGAGCTAGCCTTTGTTTCCAAGTACTAAATGGAGTTGAATCACATGCAGTTTCTGGTCCTACGAGCAAGAGTTGTTTTCTGGTAAGGAAAGTCACTATTGCACTCCCATTGCCATACACAGTGCAAATAGCCCTCCCGTCTGTTCCCAGCAAGTACAGTGTATTGGACTAAAGAGGAGCTACTGTTCTTCTCAGTTTCCTAAGCAGAGTTGAACTACATATGGTCCTTGTGTGTAGGAAGCACAGTTCTTTTATTCTAAGCAAACTCACTGTTTGGACCCCATAGGAAACACAGTAGAGTAGAAGAGTACTCTTTTCTCTAAAGCAAAGTGTGTCTCTTGTAAGGCGAGCTAGCGTTTGTTTCCCAGTCCTAAATGGAGTTGAATCCCATGCAGTTTCTGGTCTTACGAGCAAGAGTTGTTTTCTGGTAAGGAAAGTCACTATTGCGCTCCCTTTGCCTACACAGTGCAAAAAGCACTCGCGTCTTTTCCCAGCAAGTACAGTTTATTGGTCTGAAGAGGAGCTACTGTTCTTGTCAGTTTCCTAAGCAGAGTTGATCTACATATGGTCCGTGTTTGTAGGAAGCACAGTTCTTATGTTCTGAGCAAGCTCACTGTTCTGGCCCTATAGGAAACACAGTAGAGTAGATGAGTGCTCTTTTCTCTAAAGCAGAGTGTGTTTCATGTAAGGCGAGCTAGCGTTTGTTTCCCAGTCCTAAATGGAGTGGAATCACATGCAGTTTCTGGTCCTAAGAGCAAGAGTTGTTTTCTGGTAAGGAAAGTCACTATTGCGCTCCCATTGCCATACAATGCAAATAGCACTCCCCTCTGTTCCCAGCAAGTACAGTGTATTGGACTGAAGAGGAGCTACTGTTCTTCTCAGTTTCCTAAGCAGAGTTGAACTAGATATGGCCCGTGTGTCTAGGAAGCACAGTTCATTTGTTCTGAGCAAGCTCACTGTTCTGGCCCTATAGAAAACACAGAAGAGTAGAAGAGTGCTCTTTTCTCTAAAGCAGAGTGTGTTTTTTGTAAGGCGAGCTCGCGTTTGTTTCCCAGTCCTAAATGGAGTTGAGTCACAGGCAGTTTTTGGTCCTACGAGCAAGAGTTGTTTTCTGGTAAGAAGAGTCACTATTGCGCTCCAAATGCCATACACAGTGCAAATATCACTCGCGTCTGTTCCCAGCAAGCACAGTGTATTGGACTGAATAGGAGCTACTGTTCTTGTCAGTTTCCTAAGCAGAGTTGATCTAGATATGGTCCATGTGTGTAGGAAGCACAGTTCTTTTGTTCTGAGCAAGCTCACTGTTTGGACCCCTTAGAAAACACAGTAGAGTAGAAGAGTGCTCTTTTCTCAAAAGCAGAGTGTGTTTCTTGTAAGGCTAGCTAGTGTTTGTTTCCCAGTCCTAAATGGAGTTGAATCACATGCAGTTTCTGGTCCTACGAGCAAGAGTTGTTTTCTGGTAAGGAAAGTCACTATTGCGCTCCCATTGCCATACACAGGACAAATAGCATTCGCGTCTGTTCCCAGCAAGTACAGTGTATCGGACTGAAGAGGAGCTACTGTTTTTGTTAGTTTCCTAAGTAGAATTGAACTAGATATGGCCCGTGTGTGTAGGAAGCACAGTTCTTATGTTCTGAGCAAGCTCACTGTTCTGGACCTATAGGAAACACAGTAGAGTAGAAGAGTGCTCTTTTCTCTAAAGCAGAGTGTGATTTTTGTAAGGCGAGCTAGCGTTTGTTTCCTAGTCCTAAATGGAGTTGAATCACATGCAGTTTCTGGTCCTACGAACAAGAGGTGTTTTCTGGTAAGGAAAGTCACTATTGCGCTCCCATTGCCATACACAGTGCAAATAGCACTCGCGTCTGTTCCCAGCAAGTACAGTGTATCAGACTGAATAGGTGCGACTGTTCTTGTCAGTTTCCTAAGCAGACTTGAACTAGATATGGCCGTGTGTGTAGGAAGCACAGTTTTTTTGTTCTGAGCAAGCTCACTGTTCGGACCCCATAGGATACACAGTAGAGTAGAAGAGTGCTCTTTTCTCAAACGCAGAGTGTGTTTCTTGTAAGGCGAGCTAGCCTTTGTTTCCAAGTACTAAATGGAGTTGAATCACATGCAGTTTCTGGTCCTACGAGCAAGAGTTGTTTTCTGGTAAGGAAAGTCACTATTGCACTCCCATTGCCATACACAGTGCAAATAGCCCTCCCGTCTGTTCCCAGCAAGTACAGTGTATTGGACTAAAGAGGAGCTACTGTTCTTCTCAGTTTCCTAAGCAGAGTTGAACTACATATGGTCCTTGTGTGTAGGAAGCACAGTTCTTTTATTCTAAGCAAACTCACTGTTTGGACCCCATAGGAAACACAGTAGAGTAGAAGAGTGCTCTTTTCTCTAAAGCAAAGTGTGTCTCTTGTAAGGCGAGCTAGCGTTTGTTTCCCAGTCCTAAATGGAGTTGAATCCCATGCAGTTTCTGGTCTTACGAGCAAGAGTTGTTTTCTGGTAAGGAAAGTCACTATTGCGCTCCCTTTGCCTACACAGTGCAAAAAGCACTCGCGTCTTTTCCCAGCAAGTACAGTTTATTGGTCTGAAGAGGAGCTACTGTTCTTGTCAGTTTCCTAAGCAGAGTTGATCTACATATGGTCCGTGTTTGTAGGAAGCACAGTTCTTATGTTCTGAGCAAGCTCACTGTTCTGGCCCTATAGGAAACACAGTAGAGTAGATGAGTGCTCTTTTCTCTAAAGCAGAGTGTGTTTCTTGTAAGGCGAGCTAGCGTTTGTTTCCCAGTCCTAAATGGAGTGGAATCACATGCAGTTTCTGGTCCTAAGAGCAAGAGTTGTTTTCTGGTAAGGAAAGTCACTATTGCGCTCCCATTGCCATACAATGCAAATAGCACTCCCCTCTGTTCCCAGCAAGTACAGTGTATTGGACTGAAGAGGAGCTACTGTTCCTCTCAGTTTCCTAAGCAGAGTTGAACTAGATATGGCCCGTGTGTCTAGGAAGCACAGTTCATTTGTTCTGAGCAAGCTCACTGTTCTGGCCCTATAGAAAACACAGAAGAGTAGAAGAGTGCTCTTTTCTCTAAAGCAGAGTGTGTTTTTTGTAAGGCGAGCTCGCGTTTGTTTCCCAGTCCTAAATGGAGTTGAGTCACAGGCAGTTTTTGGTCCTACGAGCAAGAGTTGTTTTCTGGTAAGAAGAGTCACTATTGCGCTCCAAATGCCATACACAGTGCAAATATCACTCGCGTCTGTTCCCAGCAAGCACAGTGTATTGGACTGAATAGGAGCTACTGTTCTTGTCAGTTTCCTAAGCAGAGTTGATCTAGATATGGTCCATGTGTGTAGGAAGCACAGTTCTTTTGTTCTGAGCAAGCTCACTGTTTGGACCCCTTAGAAAACACAGTAGAGTAGAAGAGTGCTCTTTTCTCAAAAGCAGAGTGTGTTTCTTGTAAGGCTAGCTAGTGTTTGTTTCCCAGTCCTAAATGGAGTTGAATCACATGCAGTTTCTGGTCCTACGAGCAAGAGTTGTTTTCTGGTAAGGAAAGTCACTATTGCGCTCCCATTGCCATACACAGGACAAATAGCATTCGCGTCTGTTCCCAGCAAGTACAGTGTATCGGACTGAAGAGGAGCTACTGTTTTTGTTAGTTTCCTAAGTAGAATTGAACTAGATATGGCCCGTGTGTGTAGGAAGCACAGTTCTTATGTTCTGAGCAAGCTCACTGTTCTGGACCTATAGGAAACACAGTAGAGTAGAAGAGTGCTCTTTTCTCTAAAGCAGAGTGTGATTTTTGTAAGGCGAACTAGCGTTTGTTTCCTAGTCCTAAATGGAGTTGAATCACATGCAGTTTCTGGTCCTACGAACAAGAGGTGTTTTCTGGTAAGGAAAGTCACTATTGCGCTCCCATTGCCATACACAGTGCAAATAGCACTCGCGTCTGTTCCCAGCAAGTACAGTGTATCAGACTGAATAGGTGCGACTGTTCTTGTCAGTTTCCTAAGCAGACTTGAACTAGATATGGCCGTGTGTGTAGGAAGCACAGTTTTTTTGTTCTGAGCAAGCTCACTGTTCGGACCCCATAGGATACACAGTAGAGTAGAAGAGTGCTCTTTTCTCAAAAGCAGAGTGTGTTTCTTGTAAGGCGAGCTAGCCTTTGTTTCCAAGTACTAAATGGAGTTGAATCACATGCAGTTTCTGGTCCTATGAGCAAGAGTTGTTTTCTGGTAAGGAAAGTCACTATTGCACTCCCATTGCCATACACAGTGCAAATAGCCCTCCCGTCTGTTCCCAGCAAGTACAGTGTATCGGACTGAAGAGGAGCTACTGTTCTTGTAAGTGTCCTAAGCAGAGTTGAACTAGTTATGGTCCATGTGTGTAGGAAGCACAGTTCTTTGTTCTGAGCAAGCTCACTTTTTGGACCACAAAGGAAACACAGTAGAGAAGAAGAGTGCTCTTTTCTCAAAAGTAGAGATTTTTTCTTGTAAGGTGAGCTAGCATTTGTTTCCCAGTCATAAATGGAGTTGAATCACATGCCTTTTGTGGTCCTACGAGCAAGAGTTGTTTTCTGGTAAGGAAAGTCACTATTGGGCTCCCATTGCCACACACAGTGCAAATAGCACTCGCATCTGTTCCCACCAAGTACAGTGTATCAGACTGAAGAGGAGCTACTGTTCTTGTCAGTTTCCTAAGCAGAGTTGAACTAGATATGGCCCTTGTGTGTAGGAAGCACAGTTCATTTGTTCTGAGCAAGCTCACTGTTCGGACCCCATAGGAAACACAGTAGAGTAGAAGAGTGCTCTTTTCTCAAAAGCAGAGTGTGTTTCATGTAAGGCGAGCTAGCATTTGTTTCCCAGTCCTAAACGGAGTTGAATCACATGCAGTTCCTGGTCCTATGAGCAAGAGTTGTTTTCTGGTAAGGAAAGTCACTATTGTGCTCCCTTTGCCATACACAGTGCAAATAGCACTCGCGTCTGTTCCCAGCAAGTACACTGTATCGGACTGAAGAGGACCTACTGTTCTTGTCAGTTTCCTAAGCAGAGTTGAACTAGATATGATCCGTGTGTGTAGGAAGCACAGTTCTTTTGTTCTGAGCAAGCTCACTCTTTGGACCCCATAGGAAACACAGTAGAGTAGAAGAGTGCTCTTTTCTCTAAAGCAGAGAGTGTTTCTTGTAAGGCGAGCTAGCATTTGTTTCCCAGTCCTAAATGGAGTTGAATCCCATGCAGTTTCTGGTACTACGAGCAAGAGTTGTTTTCTGGCAAGAAGAGTCACTATTGCGCTGCAATTGCCATACACAGGACAAATAGCACTGGCGTCTGTTAGCAGCAAGTACAGTGTATTGGACTGAAGAGGAGCTACTGTTATTGTCAAGTTCCTAATCAGAATTGAACTAGATATGGCCGTGTGTGTAGGAAGCACAGTTTTTTTTGTTCTGAGCAAGCTCACTGTTTGGACCTCATAGGAAACACAGTAGAGTAGAAGAGTGCTCTTTTCTCAAAAGCAGAGTGTGTTTCTTGTAAGGCTAGCTAGTGTTTGTTTCCCAGTCCTAAATGGAGTTGAATCACATGCAGTTTGTGGTCCTACGAGCAAGAGTTGTTTTCTCATAAGGAAAGTCACTATTGCGCTCCCATTGCCATACACAGGACAAATACACTGGCGTCTCTTCCCAGCAAGTACAGTGTATCGGACTGAAGAGGATCTACTGTTTTTGTTAGTTTCCTAAGTAGAATTGAACTAGATATGGGCCGTGTGTGTAGGAAACACAGTTCTTATGTTCTGAGCAAGCTCACTGTTCTGGCCCTATAGGAAACACAGTAGAGGAGAAGAGTGCTCTTTTCTCTAAAGCAGAGTGTGTTTCTTGTAAGGGAGCTAGTGTTTGTTTCCTAGTCCAAAATGGAGTTGAATCACATGCAGTTTCTGGTCCTACGAACAAGAGGTGTTTTCTGGTAAGGAAAGTCACTATTGCGCTCCCATTGCCATACACAGTGCAAATAGCACTCACGTCAGTTCCCAGTAAGTACAGTGTATCGGACTGAACAGGTGCTACTGTTCTTGTCAGTTTCCTAAGCAGACTTTAACTAGATATGGCCGTGTGTGTAGGAAGCACAGTTTTTTTGTTCTGAGCAAGCTCACTGTTCGGACCCCATAGGATACACAGTAGAGTAGAAGAGTGCTCTTTTCTCAAAAGCAGAGTGTGGTTCATGTAAGGCGAGCTAGCATTTGTTTCCCAGTCCTAAACGGAGTTGAATCACATGAAGTTTCTGGTCCTACGAGCAAGAGTTGTTTTCTGGTAAGGAAAGTCACTATTGCGCTCCCTTTGCCATACACAGTGCAAATAGCACTCGTGTCTGTTCCCAGCAAGTACACTGTATCGGACTGAAGAGGAGCTACTGTTCTTGTCAGTTTCCTAAGCAGAGTTGAACTAGATATGGCCCTTGTGTGTAGGAAGCACAGTTCTTTTGTTCTGAGCAAGCTCACAGTTCTGGCCCTATAGGAAACACAGTAGAGTAGAAGAGGGCTCTTTTCTCTAAAGCAGAGTGTGTTTCTTGTAAGGCGAGCTCGCGTTTGTTTCCCAGTCTTAAATGGAGTTGAATCACAGGCAGTTTTTGGTCCTACGAGCAAGAGTTGTTTTCTGGTAAGAAGAGTCACTATTGCGCTCCAAATGCCATACACAGTGCAAATAGCACTCGCGTCTGTTCCCAGCAAGCACAGTGTATTGGACTGAATAGGAGCTACTGTTCTTGTCAGTTTCCTAAGCAGAGTTGAACTAGATATGGTCCATGTGTGTAGGAAGCACAGTTCTTTTGTTCTGAGCAAGCTCACTGTTTGGACCCCATAGGAAACACAGTAGAGTAGAAGAGTGCTCTTTTCTCAAAAGCAGAGTGTGTTTCATATAAGGCGAGCTAGTGTGTGTTTCCCAGTCCTAAATGGAGTTGAATCACATGCAGTTTCTGGTCCTACGAGCAAGAGTTGTTTACTGGTAAGGAAAGTCACTATTGCGCTCCCATTGCCATCCACAGTGCAAATAGCACTCTCGTCTGTTCCCAACAAGTACAGTGTATCAGACTGAAGAGGAGCTACTGTTCTTGTCAGTGTCCTAAGCAGAGTTGAACTAGTTATGGTCCATGTGTGTAGGAAGCACAGTTCTTTTGTTCTGAGCAAGCTCACTGTTTGGACCCCATAGAAAACACAGTAGAGTAGAAGAGTGCTCTTTTCTCAAAAGCAGAGTGTGTTTAATATAAGGCGAGCTAGTGTTTGTTTCCCAGTCCTAAATGGAGTTGAATCACATGCAGTTTCTGGTCCTACGAGCAAGAGTTGTTTACTGGGAAGGAAAGTCACTATTGCGCTCCCATTGCCATCCACAGTGCAAATAGCACTCTCGTCTGTTCCCAACAAGTACAGTGTATCAGACTGAAGAGGAGCTACTGTTCTTGTCAGTGTCCTAAGCAGAGTTGAACTAGTTATGGTCCATGTGTGTAGGAAGCACAGTTCTTTGTTCTGAGCAAGCTCACTGTTCGGACCCCATAGGAAACACAGTAGAGTAGAAGAGTGCTCTTTTCTCAAAAGCAGAATGTGTTTCAAGTAAGGCGAGCTAGCATTTCTTTCCCAGTCCTAAACGGAGTTGAATCACATGCAGTTTCTGGTCCTACGAGCAAGAGTTGTTTTCTGGTAAGGAAAGTCACTATTGTGCTCCCTTTGCCATACACAGTGCAAATAGCACTCGCGTCTGTTCCCAGCAAGTACACTGTATCGGACTGAGGAGGAGCTACTGTTCTTGTCAGTTTCCTAAGCAGATTTGAACTACATATGGCCCTTGTGTGTTTGAAGCACAGTTCATTTGTTCTGAGCAAGCTCACTGTTCTGGCCCTATAAGAAACACAGTAGAGTAGAAGAGTGCTCTTTTCTCAAAAGCAGAGTGTGTTTCTTGTAAGGCGAGCTAGAGTTTGTTTCCCAGTCTTAAATGGAGTTGAGTCACATGCAGTTTTTTGTCCTACGAGCAAGAGTTGTTTTCTGGTAAGAAGAGTCACTATTGTGCTTCAATTGCCATACACAGTGCAAGTAGCACTCGCGTCTGTTCTCAGCAAGTACAGTGTATCGGACTGAAGAGGAGCTACTGTTCTTGTCAGTTTCTGAAGCAGAGTTGAACTAGATATGATCCGTGTGTGTAGGAAGCACAGTTCTATTGTTCTAAGCAAGCTCACTGTTTGGACCCCATAGGAAACACAGTAGAGTAGAAGAGTGCTCTTTTATCAAAAGCAGAGTGTGTTTCATGTAAGGCGAGCTAGCATTTGTTTCCCAGTCCTAAACGGAGTTGAATCACATGCAGTTTCTGGTCCTACGAGCAAGAGTTGTTTTCTGGTAAGGAAAGTCACTATTGCGCTCCCTTTGCCATACACAGTGCAAATAGCACTCGTGTCTGTTTCCAGCAAGTACACTGTATCGGACTGAAGAGGAGCTACTGTTCTTGTCAGTTTCCTAAGCAGAGTTGAACTAGATATGGCCCTTTGTGTAGGAAGCACAGTTCTTTTGTTCTGAGCAAGCTCACTGTTCTGGCCCTATAGGAAACACAGTAGAGTAGAAGAGGGCTCTTTTCTCTAAAGCAGAGTGTGTTTCTTGTAAGGCGAGCTCGCGTTTGTTTCCCAGTCCTAAATGGAGTTGAGTCACAGGCAGTTTTTGGTCCTACGAGCAAGAGTTGTTTTCTGGTAAGAAGAGTCACTATTGCGCTCCAAATGCCATACACAGTGCAAATAGCATTCGCGTCTGTTCCCAGCAAGCACAGTGTATTGGACTGAATAGGAGCTACTGTTCTTGTCAGTTTCCTAAGCAGAGTTGAACTAGATATGGTCCATGTGTGTAGGAAGCACAGTTCTTTTGTTGTGAGCAAGCTCACTGTTTGGACCCCATAGGAAACACAGTAGAGTAGAAGAGTGCTCTTTTCTCAAAAGCAGAGTGTGTTTCATATAAGGCGAGCTAGCATTTGTTTCCCAGTCCTAAATGGAGTTGAATCACATGCAGTTTCTGGACCTACGAGCAAGAGTTGTTTACTGGTAAGGAAAGTCACTATTGCGCTCCCATTGCCATCCACAGTGCAAATAGCACTCTCGTCTGTTCCCAACAAGTAGAGTGTATCCGACTGAAGAGGAGCTACTGTTCTTGTCAGTGTCCTAAGCAGAGTTGAACTAGTTATGGTCCATGTGTGTAGGAAGCACAGTTCTTTGTTCTGAGCAAGCTCACTGTTTGGACCCCATAGGAAACACAGTAGAGTAGAAGAGTGCTCTTTTCTCAAAAGTAGAGAGTGTTTCTTGTAAGGCGAGCTAGCATTTGTTTCCCAGTCATAAATGGAGTTGAATCACATGCCTTTTGTGGTCCTACGAGCAAGAGTTGTTTTCTGGTAAGGAAAGTCACTATTGCGCTCCCATTGCCACACACAGTGCAAATAGCTCTCGCATCTGTTCCCACCAAGTACAGTGTATCAGACTGAAGAGGAGCTACTGTTCTTGTCAGTTTTCTAAGCAGAGTTGAACTAGATATGGCCCATGTGTGTAGGAAGCACAGTTCTTTTGTTCTGAGCAGGCTCACTGTTCGGACCCCATAGGAAACACAGTAGAGTAGAAGAGTGCTCTTTTCTCAAAAGCAGAGTGTGTTTCATGTAAGGCGAGCTAGCATTTGTTTCCCAGTCCTAAACGGAGTTGAATCACATGCAGTTTCTGGTCCTACGAGCAAGAGTTGTTTTCTGGTAAGGAAAGTCACTATTGTGCTCCCTTTGCCATACACAGTGCAAATAGCCCTCGCGTCTGATCCCAGCAATTACACTGTATCGGACTGAATAGGACCTACTGTTCTTGTCAGTTTCCTAAGCAGAGTTGAACTAGATATGGCCCTTGTGTGTAGGAAGCACAGTTCATTTGTTCTGAGCAAGCTCACTGTTCTGGCCCTATAGGAAAGACAGTAGAGTAGAAGAGTGCTCTTTTCTCAAAAGCAGAGTGTGTTTCTTGTAAGGCGAGCTAGAGTTTGTTTCCCAGTCTTAAATGGAGTTGAGTCACATGCAGTTTTTTGTCCTACGAGCAAGAGTTGTTTTCTGGTAAGAAGAGTCACTATTGTTCTTCAATTGCCATACACAGTGCAAGTAGCACTCGCGTCTGTTCTCAGCAAGTACAGTGTATCGGACTGAAGAGGAGCTACTGTTCTTGTCAGTTTCTGAAGCAGAGTTGAACTAGATATGATCCGTGTGTGTAGGAAGCACAGTTCTTTTGTTCTGAGCAAGCTCACTGTTTGGACCCCTTAGGAAACACAGTAGAGTAGAAGAGTGCTCTTTTCTCAAAAGCAGAGTGTGTTTCTTGTAAGGCTAGCTAGTGTTTGTTTCCCAGTCCTAAATGGAGTTGAGTCAGAGGCAGTTTTTGGTCCTACGAGCAAGAGTTGTTTTCTGGTAAGAAGAGTCACTATTGCGCTCCAAATGCCATACACAGTGTAAATAGCACTCGCGTCTGTTCCCAGCAAGCACAGTGTATTGGACTGAATAGGAGCTACTGTTCTTGTCAGTTTCCTAAGCAGAGTTGAACTAGATATGGTCCCTGTGTGTAGGAAGCACAGTTCTTTTGTTCTGAGCAAGCTCACTGTTTGGACCCCTTAGGAAACACAGTAGAGGAGAAGAGTGCTCTTTTCTCAAAAGCAGAGTGTGTTTCTTGTAAGGCTAGCTAGTGTTTGTTTCCCAGTCCTAAATGGAGTTGAATCACATGCAGTTTCTGCTCCTACGAGCAAGAGTTGTTTTCTGGTAAGGAAAGTCACTATTGCGCTCCCATTGCCATACACAGGACAAATAGCATTCGCGTCTGTTCCCAGCAAGTACAGTGTATCGGACTGAAGAGGAGCTACTGTTTTTGTTAGTTTCCTAAGTAGAATTGAACTAGATATGGCCCGTGTGTGTAGGAAGCACAGTTCTTATGTTCTGAGCAAGCTCACTGTTCTGGCCCTATAGGAAACACAGTAGAGTAGAAGAGTGCTCTTTTCTCAAAAGTAGAGAGTGTTTCTCGTAAGGCGAGCTAGCATTTGTTTCCCAGTCATAAATGGAGTTGAATCACATGCAGTTTGTGGTCCTACGAGCAAGAGTTGTTTTCTGGTAAGGAAAGTCACTATTGCGCTCCCATTGCCACACACAGTGCAAATAGCACTCGCATCTGTTCCCACCAAGTACAGTGTATAAGACTGAAGATGAGCTACTGTTCTTGTCAGTTTCCTAAGCAGAGTTGAACTAGATATGGCCCATGTGTGTAGGAAGCACAGTTCTTTTGTTCTGAGCAGGCTCACTGTTCGGACCCCATAGGAAACACAGTAGAGTAGAAGAGTGCTCTTTTCTCAAAAGCAGAGTGTGTTTCATGTAAGGCGAGCTAGCATTTGTTTCCCAGTCCTAAACGGAGTTGAATCACATGCAGTTTTTTGTCCTAGGAGCAAGAGTTGTTTTCCGGTAAGAAGAGTCACTATTGTCCTCCAATTGCCATACAAAGTGCAAGTAGCACTCGCGTCTGTTCTCAGCAAGTACAGTGTATCGGACTGAAGAGGAGCTACTGTCCTTGTCAGTTTCCTAAGCAGAGTTGAACTAGATATGATCCGTGTGTGTAGGAAGCACAGTTCTTTTGTTCTGAGCAAGCTCACTCTTTGGACCCCATAGGAAACACAGTAGAGTAGAAGAGTGCTCTTTTCTCTAAAGCAGAGTGTGTTTCTTGTAAGGCGAGCTAGCATTTGTTTCCCAGTCCTAAATGGAGTTGAATCCCATGCAGTTTCTGGTACAACGAGCAAGAGTTGTTTTCTGGCAAGAAGAGTCACTATTGCGCTGCCATTGCCATACACAGGACAAATAGCACTGGCGTCTGTTAGCAGCAAGTACTGTGTATTGGACTGAAGAGGATCTACTGTTATTGTCAAGTTCCTAATCAGAATTGAACTAGATATGGCCGTGTGTGTAGGAAGCACAGTTTTTTTTTGTTCTGAGCAAGCTCACTGTTTGGACCCCTTAGGAAACACAGTAGAGTAGAAGAGTGCTCTTTTCTCTAAAGCAGAGTGTGTTTCTTGTAAGGGAGCTAGCGTTTGTTTCCTAGTCCTAAATGGAGTTGAATCACATGCAGTTTCTGGTCCTACGAACAAGAGGTGTTTTCTGGTAAGGAAAGTCACTATTGCGCTCCCATTGCCATACACAGTGCAAATAGCACTCACGTCTGTTCCCAGCAAGTACAGTGTATTGGACTGAATAGGTGCTACTGTTCTTGTCAGTTTCCTCAGCAGACTTTAACTAGATATGACCGTGTGTGTAGGAAGCACAGTTTTTTTGTTCTGAGCAAGCTCACTGTTCGGACCCCATAGGATACACAGTAGAGTAGAAGAGTGCTCTTTTCTCAAAAGCAGAGTGTGTTTCTTGTAAGGCGAGCTAGCGTTTGTTTCCCAGTACTAAATGGAGTTGAATCACATGCAGTTTCTGGTCCTACGAGCAAGAGTTGTTTTCTGGTAAGGAAAGTCACTATTGCACTCCCATTGCCATACACAGTGCAAATAGCCCTCCCGTCTGTTCCCAGCAAGTACAGTGTATTGGACTAAAGAGGAGCTACTGTTCTTGTCAGTTTCCTAAGCAGATTTGAACTACATATGGCCCTTGTGTGTTTGAAGCACAGTTCATTTGTTCTGAGCAAGCTCACTGTTCTGGCCCTATAAGAAACACAGTAGAGTAGAAGAGTGCTCTTTTCTCAAAAGCAGAGTGTGTTTCTTGTAAGGCGAGCTAGAGTTTGTTTCCCAGTCTTAAATGGAGTTGAGTCACATGCAGTTTTTTGTCCTACGAGCAAGAGTTGTTTTCTGGTAAGAAGAGTCACTATTGTGCTTCAATTGCCATACACAGTGCAAGTAGCACTCGCGTCTGTTCTCAGCAAGTACAGTGTATCGGACTGAAGAGGAGCTACTGTTCTTGTCAGTTTCTGAAGCAGAGTTGAACTAGATATGATCCGTGTGTGTAGGAAGCACAGTTCTATTGTTCTAAGCAAGCTCACTGTTTGGACCCCATAGGAAACACAGTAGAGTAGAAGAGTGCTCTTTTATCAAAAGCAGAGTGTGTTTCATGTAAGGCGAGCTAGCATTTGTTTCCCAGTCCTAAACGGAGTTGAATCACATGCAGTTTCTGGTCCTACGAGCAAGAGTTGTTTTCTGGTAAGGAAAGTCACTATTGCGCTCCCTTTGCCATACACAGTGCAAATAGCACTCGTGTCTGTTTCCAGCAAGTACACTGTATCGGACTGAAGAGGAGCTACTGTTCTTGTCAGTTTCCTAAGCAGAGTTGAACTAGATATGGCCCTTTGTGTAGGAAGCACAGTTCTTTTGTTCTGAGCAAGCTCACTGTTCTGGCCCTATAGGAAACACAGTAGAGTAGAAGAGGGCTCTTTTCTCTAAAGCAGAGTGTGTTTCTTGTAAGGCGAGCTCGCGTTTGTTTCCCAGTCCTAAATGGAGTTGAGTCACAGGCAGTTTTTGGTCCTACGAGCAAGAGTTGTTTTCTGGTAAGAAGAGTCACTATTGCGCTCCAAATGCCATACACAGTGCAAATAGCATTCGCGTCTGTTCCCAGCAAGCACAGTGTATTGGACTGAATAGGAGCTACTGTTCTTGTCAGTTTCCTAAGCAGAGTTGAACTAGATATGGTCCATGTGTGTAGGAAGCACAGTTCTTTTGTTGTGAGCAAGCTCACTGTTTGGACCCCATAGGAAACACAGTAGAGTAGAAGAGTGCTCTTTTCTCAAAAGCAGAGTGTGTTTCATATAAGGCGAGCTAGCATTTGTTTCCCAGTCCTAAATGGAGTTGAATCACATGCAGTTTCTGGACCTACGAGCAAGAGTTGTTTACTGGTAAGGAAAGTCACTATTGCGCTCCCATTGCCATCCACAGTGCAAATAGCACTCTCGTCTGTTCCCAACAAGTAGAGTGTATCCGACTGAAGAGGAGCTACTGTTCTTGTCAGTGTCCTAAGCAGAGTTGAACTAGTTATGGTCCATGTGTGTAGGAAGCACAGTTCTTTGTTCTGAGCAAGCTCACTGTTTGGACCCCATAGGAAACACAGTAGAGTAGAAGAGTGCTCTTTTCTCAAAAGTAGAGAGTGTTTCTTGTAAGGCGAGCTAGCATTTGTTTCCCAGTCATAAATGGAGTTGAATCACATGCCTTTTGTGGTCCTACGAGCAAGAGTTGTTTTCTGGTAAGGAAAGTCACTATTGCGCTCCCATTGCCACACACAGTGCAAATAGCTCTCGCATCTGTTCCCACCAAGTACAGTGTATCAGACTGAAGAGGAGCTACTGTTCTTGTCAGTTTTCTAAGCAGAGTTGAACTAGATATGGCCCATGTGTGTAGGAAGCACAGTTCTTTTGTTCTGAGCAGGCTCACTGTTCGGACCCCATAGGAAACACAGTAGAGTAGAAGAGTGCTCTTTTCTCAAAAGCAGAGTGTGTTTCATGTAAGGCGAGCTAGCATTTGTTTCCCAGTCCTAAACGGAGTTGAATCACATGCAGTTTCTGGTCCTACGAGCAAGAGTTGTTTTCTGGTAAGGAAAGTCACTATTGTGCTCCCTTTGCCATACACAGTGCAAATAGCCCTCGCGTCTGATCCCAGCAATTACACTGTATCGGACTGAATAGGACCTACTGTTCTTGTCAGTTTCCTAAGCAGAGTTGAACTAGATATGGCCCTTGTGTGTAGGAAGCACAGTTCATTTGTTCTGAGCAAGCTCACTGTTCTGGCCCTATAGGAAAGACAGTAGAGTAGAAGAGTGCTCTTTTCTCAAAAGCAGAGTGTGTTTCTTGTAAGGCGAGCTAGAGTTTGTTTCCCAGTCTTAAATGGAGTTGAGTCACATGCAGTTTTTTGTCCTACGAGCAAGAGTTGTTTTCTGGTAAGAAGAGTCACTATTGTTCTTCAATTGCCATACACAGTGCAAGTAGCACTCGCGTCTGTTCTCAGCAAGTACAGTGTATCGGACTGAAGAGGAGCTACTGTTCTTGTCAGTTTCTGAAGCAGAGTTGAACTAGATATGATCCGTGTGTGTAGGAAGCACAGTTCTTTTGTTCTGAGCAAGCTCACTGTTTGGACCCCTTAGGAAACACAGTAGAGTAGAAGAGTGCTCTTTTCTCAAAAGCAGAGTGTGTTTCTTGTAAGGCTAGCTAGTGTTTGTTTCCCAGTCCTAAATGGAGTTGAGTCAGAGGCAGTTTTTGGTCCTACGAGCAAGAGTTGTTTTCTGGTAAGAAGAGTCACTATTGCGCTCCAAATGCCATACACAGTGTAAATAGCACTCGCGTCTGTTCCCAGCAAGCACAGTGTATTGGACTGAATAGGAGCTACTGTTCTTGTCAGTTTCCTAAGCAGAGTTGAACTAGATATGGTCCCTGTGTGTAGGAAGCACAGTTCTTTTGTTCTGAGCAAGCTCACTGTTTGGACCCCTTAGGAAACACAGTAGAGGAGAAGAGTGCTCTTTTCTCAAAAGCAGAGTGTGTTTCTTGTAAGGCTAGCTAGTGTTTGTTTCCCAGTCCTAAATGGAGTTGAATCACATGCAGTTTCTGCTCCTACGAGCAAGAGTTGTTTTCTGGTAAGGAAAGTCACTATTGCGCTCCCATTGCCATACAAAGGACAAATAGCATTCGCGTCTGTTCCCAGCAAGTACAGTGTATCGGACTGAAGAGGAGCTACTGTTTTTGTTAGTTTCCTAAGTAGAATTGAACTAGATATGGCCCGTGTGTGTAGGAAGCACAGTTCTTATGTTCTGAGCAAGCTCACTGTTCTGGCCCTATAGGAAACACAGTAGAGTAGAAGAGTGCTCTTTTCTCAAAAGTAGAGAGTGTTTCTCGTAAGGCGAGCTAGCATTTGTTTCCCAGTCATAAATGGAGTTGAATCACATGCAGTTTGTGGTCCTACGAGCAAGAGTTGTTTTCTGGTAAGGAAAGTCACTATTGCGCTCCCATTGCCACACACAGTGCAAATAGCACTCGCATCTGTTCCCACCAAGTACAGTGTATAAGACTGAAGATGAGCTACTGTTCTTGTCAGTTTCCTAAGCAGAGTTGAACTAGATATGGCCCATGTGTGTAGGAAGCACAGTTCTTTTGTTCTGAGCAGGCTCACTGTTCGGACCCCATAGGAAACACAGTAGAGTAGAAGAGTGCTCTTTTCTCAAAAGCAGAGTGTGTTTCATGTAAGGCGAGCTAGCATTTGTTTCCCAGTCCTAAACGGAGTTGAATCACATGCAGTTTTTTGTCCTAGGAGCAAGAGTTGTTTTCCGGTAAGAAGAGTCACTATTGTCCTCCAATTGCCATACAAAGTGCAAGTAGCACTCGCGTCTGTTCTCAGCAAGTACAGTGTATCGGACTGAAGAGGAGCTACTGTCCTTGTCAGTTTCCTAAGCAGAGTTGAACTAGATATGATCCGTGTGTGTAGGAAGCACAGTTCTTTTGTTCTGAGCAAGCTCACTCTTTGGACCCCATAGGAAACACAGTAGAGTAGAAGAGTGCTCTTTTCTCTAAAGCAGAGTGTGTTTCTTGTAAGGCGAGCTAGCATTTGTTTCCCAGTCCTAAATGGAGTTGAATCCCATGCAGTTTCTGGTACAACGAGCAAGAGTTGTTTTCTGGCAAGAAGAGTCACTATTGCGCTGCCATTGCCATACACAGGACAAATAGCACTGGCGTCTGTTAGCAGCAAGTACTGTGTATTGGACTGAAGAGGATCTACTGTTATTGTCAAGTTCCTAATCAGAATTGAACTAGATATGGCCGTGTGTGTAGGAAGCACAGTTTTTTTTTGTTCTGAGCAAGCTCACTGTTTGGACCCCTTAGGAAACACAGTAGAGTAGAAGAGTGCTCTTTTCTCTAAAGCAGAGTGTGTTTCTTGTAAGGGAGCTAGCGTTTGTTTCCTAGTCCTAAATGGAGTTGAATCACATGCAGTTTCTGGTCCTACGAACAAGAGGTGTTTTCTGGTAAGGAAAGTCACTATTGCGCTCCCATTGCCATACACAGTGCAAATAGCACTCACGTCTGTTCCCAGCAAGTACAGTGTATTGGACTGAATAGGTGCTACTGTTCTTGTCAGTTTCCTCAGCAGACTTTAACTAGATATGACCGTGTGTGTAGGAAGCACAGTTTTTTTGTTCTGAGCAAGCTCACTGTTCGGACCCCATAGGATACACAGTAGAGTAGAAGAGTGCTCTTTTCTCAAAAGCAGAGTGTGTTTCTTGTAAGGCGAGCTAGCGTTTGTTTCCCAGTACTAAATGGAGTTGAATCACATGCAGTTTCTGGTCCTACGAGCAAGAGTTGTTTTCTGGTAAGGAAAGTCACTATTGCACTCCCATTGCCATACACAGTGCAAATAGCCCTCCCGTCTGTTCCCAGCAAGTACAGTGTATTGGACTAAAGAGGAGCTACTGTTCTTCTCAGTTTCCTAAGCAGAGTTGAACTACATATGGTCCTTGTGTGTAGGAAGCACAGTTCTTTTGTTCTGAGCAAGCTCACTGTTTGGACCCCATAGGAAACACAGTAGAGTAGAAGAGTGCTCTTTTCTTTAAAGCAAAGTGTGTTTCTTGTAAGGCGAGCTAGCGTTTGTTTCCCAGTCCTAAATGGAGGGGAATCACATGCAGTTTCTGGTCCTACGATCAAGAGTTGTTTTATGGTAAGAATAGTCACTATTGCGCTCCCATTGCCATACACAGGACAAATTGCACTGGCGTCTGTTCCCAGCAAGTACAGTGTATTGGACTGAAGAGGATCTACTGTTCTTGTCAGGTTCCTAAGCAGAATTGAACTAGATATGGCCGTGTGGGTAGGAAGCACAGTTCTTTTGTTCTGAGCAAGCTCACTGTTCTGGCCCTATAGGAAACACAGTAGAGTAGAAGAGTGCTCTTTTCTCAAAAGCAGAGTGTGTTTCTTGTAAGGCGAGCTTGCGTTTGTTTCCCAGTCCTAGATGGAGTTGAGTCACATGCAGTTTTTTTGTCCTACGAGCAAAAGTTGTTTTCTTGTATGAAGAGTCACTACTGCGCTCTCATTGCCATACACAGTGCAAATAGCACTCGCGTCTGCTCCCTGCAAGTACAGAGTATTGGACTGAAGAGAGCTCCTGTTCTTGTCACTTTCCTTAGCAGAGTTGAACTAGATATGGCCCGTGTGGTAGGAAGCACAGTTCTTTTGTTCAGAGCAAGCTCACTGTTCGGACCCCATAGAAAACACAGTAGAGTAGAAGAGTGCTCTTTTCTCAAAAGCAGAGTGTGTTTCATATAAGGCGAGCTAGCATTTGTTTCCCAGTCCTAAATGGAGTTGAATCACATGCCTTTTGTTGTCCTACGAGCAAGAGTTGTTTTCTGGTAAGGAAAGTCACTATTGCGCTCCCATTGCCATCCACAGTGCAAATAGCACTCTCGTCTGTTCCCAGCAAGTACAGTGTATCGGACTGAAGAGGAGCTACTGTTCTTGTAAGTGTCCTAAGCAGAGTTGAACTAGTTATGGTCCATGTGTGTAGGAAGCACAGTTCTTTGTTCTGAGCAAGCTCACTTTTTGGACCACATAGGAAACACAGTAGAGAAGAAGAGTGCTCTTTTCTCAAAAGTAGAGATTTTTTCTTGTAAGGTGAGCTAGCATTTGTTTCCCAGTCATAAATGGAGTTGAATCACATGCCTTTTGTGGTCCTACGAGCAAGAGTTGTTTTCTGGTAAGGAAAGTCACTATTGCGCTCCCATTGCCACACACAGTGCAAATAGCACTCGCATCTGTTCCCACCAACTACAGTGTATCAGACTGAAGAGGAGCTACTGTTCTTTTCAGTTTCCTAAGCAGAGTTGAACTAGATATGGCCCTTGTGTGTAGGAAGCACAGTTCTTTTGTTCTGAGCAAGCTCACTGTTCGGACCCCATAGGAAACACAGTAGAGTAGAAGAGTGCTCTTTTCTCAAAAGCAGAGTGTGTTTCATGTAAGGCGAGCTAGCATTTGTTTCCCAGTCCTAAACGGAGTTGAATCACATGCAGTTCCTGGTCCTATGAGCAAGAGTTGTTTTCTGGTAAGGAAAGTCACTATTGTGCTCCCTTTGCCATACACAGTGCAAATAGCACTCGCGTCTGTTCCCAGCAAGTACACTGTATCGGACTGAAGAGGACCTACTGTTCTTGTCAGTTTCCTAAGCAGAGTTGAACTAGATATGATCCGTGTGTGTAGGAAGCACAGTTCTTTTGTTCTGAGCAAGCTCACTCTTTGTACCCCATAGGAAACACAGTAGAGTAGAAGAGTGCTCTTTTCTCTAAAGCAGAGTGTGTTTCTTGTAAGGCGAGCTAGCATTTGTTTCCCAGTCCTAAATGGAGTTGAATCCCATGCAGTTTCTGGTACTACGAGCAAGAGTTGTTTTCTGGCAAGAAGAGTCACTATTGCGCTGCAATTGCCATACACAGGACAAATAGCACTGGCGTCTGTTAGCAGCAAGTACAGTGTATTGGACTGAAGAGGATCTACTGTTATTGTCAAGTTCCTAATCAGAATTGAACTAGATATGGCCGTGTGTGTAGGAAGCACAGTTTTTTTTGTTCTGAGCAAGCTCACTGTTTGGACCCCATAGGAAACACAGTAGAGTAGAAGAGTGCTCTTTTCTCAAAAGCAGAGTGTGTTTCTTGTAAGGCTAGCTAGTGTTTGTTTCGCAGTCCTAAATGGAGTTGAATCACATGCAGTTTGTGGTCCTACGAGCAAGAGTTGTTTTCTCATAAGGAAAGTCACTATTGCGCTCCCATTGCCATACACAGGACAAATAGCACTGGCGTCTCTTCCCAGCAAGTACAGTGTATCGGACTGAAGAGGATCTACTGTTTTTGTTAGTTTCCTAAGTAGAATTGAACTAGATATGGGCCGTGTGTGTAGGAAACACAGTTCTTATGTTCTGAGCAAGCTCACTGTTCTGGCCCTATAGGAAACACAGTAGAGTAGAAGAGTGCTCTTTTCTCTAAAGCAGAGTGTGTTTCTTGTAAGGGAGCTAGTGTTTGTTTCCTAGTCCAAAATGGAGTTGAATCACATGCAGTTTCTTGTCCTACGAACAAGAGGTGTTTTCTGGTAAGGAAAGTCACTATTGCGCTCCCATTGCCATACACAGTGCAAATAGCACTCACGTCAGTTCCCAGTAAGTACAGTGTATCGGACTGAATAGGTGCTACTGTTCTTGTCAGTTTCCTAAGCAGACTTTAACTAGATATGGCCGTGTGTGTAGGAAGCACAGTTTTTTTGTTCTGAGCAAGCTCACTGTTCGGACCCCATAGGATACACAGTAGAGTAGAAGAGTGCTCTTTTCTCTAAAGCAGAGTGTGTTTCTTGTAAGGGAGCTAGCGTTTGTTTCCTAGTCCTAAATGGAGTTGAATCACATGCAGTTTCTGGTCCTACGAACAAGAGGTGTTTTCTGGTAAGGAAAGTCACTATTGCGCTCCCATTGCCATACACAGTGCAAATAGCACTCACTTCTGTTCCCAGCAAGTACAGTGTATTGGACTGAATAGGTGCTACTGTTCTTGTCAGTTTCCTCAGCAGACTTTAAGTAGATATGGCCGTGTGTGTAGGAAGCACAGTTTTTTTGTTCTGAGCAAGCTCACTGTTCGGACCCCATAGGATACACAGTAGAGTAGAAGAGTGCTCTTTTCTCAAAAGCAGAGTGTGGTTCATGTAAGGCGAGCTATCGTTTGTTTCCCAGTACTAAATGGAGTTGAATCACATGCAGTTTCTGGTCCTACGAGCAAGAGTTGTTTTCTGGTAAGGAAAGTCACTATTGCACTCCCATTGCCATACACAGTGCAAATAGCCCTCCCGTCTGTTCCCAGCAAGTACAGTGTATTGGACTAAAGAGGAGCTACTGTTCTTCTCAGTTTCCTAAGCAGAGTTGAACTACATATGGTCCTTGTGTGTAGGAAGCACAGTTCTTTTGTTCTGAGCAAGCTCACTGTTTGGACCCCATAGGAAACACAGTAGAGTAGAAGAGTGCTCTTTTCTTTAAAGCAAAGTGTGTTTCTTGTAAGGCGAGCTAGCGTTTGTTTTCCAGTCCTAAATGGAGGGGAATCACATGCAGTTTCTGGTCCTACGATCAAGAGTTGTTTTATGGTAAGAATAGTCACTATTGCGCTCCCATTGCCATACACAGGACAAATTGCACTGGCGTCTGTTCCCAGCAAGTACAGTGTATTGGACTGAAGAGGATCTACTGTTCTTGTCAGGTTCCTAAGCAGAATTGAACTAGATATGGCCGTGTGGGTAGGAAGCACAGTTCTTTTGTTCTGAGCAAGCTCACTGTTCTGGCCCTATAGGAAACACAATAGAGTAGAAGAGTGCTCTTTTCTCAAAAGCAGAGTGTGTTTCTTGTAAGGCGAGCTTGCGTTTGTTTCCCAGTCCTAGATGGAGTTGAGTCACATGCAGTATTTTTGTCCTACGAGCAAAAGTTGTTTTCTTGTATGAAGAGTCACTACTGCGCTCTCATTGCCATACACAGTGCAAATAGCACTCGCGTCTGCTCCCTGCAAGTACAGAGTATTGGACTGAAGAGGAGCTCCTGTTCTTGTCAGTTTCCTAAGCAGAGTTGAACTAGATATGGCCCGTGTGTGTAGGAAGCACAGTTCTTTTGTTCAGAGCAAGCTCACTGTTCGGACCCCATAGAAAACACAGTAGAGTAGAAGAGTGCTCTTTTCTCAAAAGCAGAGTGTGTTTCATATAAGGCGAGCTAGCATTTGTTTCCCAGTCCTAAATGGAGTTGAATCACATGCCTTTTGTTGTTCTACGAGCAAGAGTTGTTTTAAGGTAAGGAAAGTCACTATTGAGCTCCCATTGCCATCCACAGTGCAAATAGCACTCTCGTCTGTTCCCAGCAAGTACAGTGTATCGGACTGAAGAGGAGCTACTGTTCTTGTCAGTTTCTGAAGCAGAGTTGAACTAGATATGATCCGTGTGTGTAGGAAGCACAGTTCTTTTGTTCTAAGCAAGCTCACTGTTTGGACCCCATAGGAAACACAGTAGAGTAGAAGAGTGCTCTTTTTTCAAAAGCAGAGTGTGTTTCATGTAAGGCGAGCTAGCATTTGTTTCCCAGTCCTAAATGGAGTTGAATCACATGAAGTTTCTGGTCCTACGAGCAAGAGTTGTTTTCTGGTAAGGAAAGTCACTATTGTGCTCCCTTTGCCATACACAGTGCAAATAGCACTCGTGTCTGTTCCCAGCAAGTACACTGTATCGGACTGAAGAGGAGCTACTGTTCTTGTCAGTTTCCTAAGCAGAGTTGAACTAGATATGGCCCTTGTGTGTAGGAAGCACAGTTCTTTTGTTCTGAGCAAGCTCACTGTTTGGACCCCATAGGAAACACAGTAGAGTAGAAGAGTGCTCTTTTCTTTAAAGCAAAGTGTGTTTCTTGTAAGGCGAGCTAGCGTTTGTTTCCCAGTCCTAAATGGAGGGGAATCACATGCAGTTTCTGGTCCTACGATCAAGAGTTGTTTTATGGTAAGAATAGTCACTATTGCGCTGCCATTGCCATACACAGGACAAATAGCACTGGCGTCTGTTCCCAGCAAGTACAGTGTATTGGACTGAAGAGGATCTACTGTTCTTGTCAGGTTCCTAAGCAGAATTGAACTAGATATGTCCGTGTGTGTAGGAAGCACAGTTATTTTTTTCTGAGCAAGCTCACTGTTCTGGCCCTATAGGAAACACAGTAGAGTAGAAGAGTGCTCTTTTCTCAAAAGCAGAGTGTGTTTCTTGTAAGGCGAGCTTGCGTTTGTTTCCCAGTCCTAGATGGAGTTGAGTCACATGCAGTTTTTTTGTCCTATGACAAGAGTTGTTTCCTTGTATGAAGAGTCAGTATTGTGCTCTCATTGCCATACACAGTGCAAATAGCACTCGCGTCTGCTCCCTGCAAGTACAGAGTATTGGACTGAAGAGGAGCTCCTGTTCTTGTCAGTTTCCTAAGCAGAGTTGAACTAGATATGGTCCATGTGTGTAGGAAGCACAGTTCTTTTGTTCAGAGCAAGCTCACTGTTCGGACCCCATAGGAAACACAGTAGAGTAGAAGAGTGCTCTTTTCTCAAAAGTAGAGACTGTTTCTTGTAAGGAGAGCTAGCATTTGTTTCCCAGTCATAAATGGAGTTGAATCACATGCAGTTTGTGGTCCTACGAGCAAGAGTTGTTTTCTGGTAAGGAAAGTCACTATTGTGCTCCAATTGCCACACACAGTGCAAATAGCACTCGCATCTGTTCCCACCAAGTACAGTGTATAAGGCTGAAGAGGAGCTACTGTTCTTGTCAGTTTCCTAAGCAGAGTTGAACTAGATATGGCCCATGTGTGTAGGAAGCACAGTTCTTTTGTTCTGAGCAAGCTCACTGTTCGGACCCCATAGGAAACACAGTAGAGTAGAAGAGTGATCTTTTCTCAAAAGCAGAGTGTGTTTCATGTAAGGCGAGCTAGCATTTGTTTCCCAGTCCTAAACGGAGTTGAATCACATGCAGTTTCTGGTCCTACGAACAAGAGTTGTTTTCTGGTAAGGAAAGTCACTATTGTGCTCCCTTTGCCATACACAGTGCAAATAGCACTCGCGTCTGTTCCCAGTAAGTACACTGTATCGGACTGAAGAGGAGCTACTGTTCTTGTCAGTTTCCTAAGCAGAGTTGAACTAGATATGGCCCTTGTGTGTAGGAAGCACAGTTCATTTGTTCTGAGCAAGCTCACTGTTCTGGCCCTATAGGAAACACAGTAGAGTAGAAGAGTGCTCTTTTCTCAAAAGCAGAGTGTGTTTCTTGTAAGGCGAGCTAGAGTTTGTTTCCCAGTCTTAAATGGAGTTGAGTCACATGCAGTTTTTTGTCCTATGAGCAAGAGTTGTTTTCTGGTAGGAAGAGTCACTATTGTGCTTCAATTGCCATACACAGTGCAAGTAGCACTCGCGTCTGTTCGCAGCAAGTACAGTGTATCGGACTGAAGAGGAGCTACTGTTCTTGTCAGTTTCTGAAGCAGAGTTGAACTAGATATGATCCGTGTGTGTAGGAAGCACAGTTCTTTTGTTCTAAGCAAGCTCACTGTTTGGACCCCATAGGAAAAACAGTAGAGTAGAAGAGTGCTCTTTTCTCAAAAGCAGAGTGTGTTTCATGTAAGGCGAGCTAGCATTTGTTTCCCAGTCTTAAACGGAGTGTAATCACATGAAGTTTCTGGTCCTACGAGCAAGAGTTGTTTTCTGGTAAGGAAAGTCACTATTGTGCTCCCTTTGCCATACACAGTGCAAATAGCAATCGTGTCTGTTCCCAGCAAGTACACTGTATCTGACTGAAGAGGAGCTACTGTTCTTGTCAGTTTCCTAAGCAGAGTTGAACTAGATATGGTCCATGTGTGTAGGAAGCACAGTTCTTTTGTTCTGAGCAAGCTCACTGTTTGGACCCCATAGGAAACACAGTAGAGTAGAAGAGTGCTCTCTTCTCAAAAGCAGAGTGTGTTTCATATAAGGCGAGCTAGTGTTTGTTTCCCAGTCCTAAATGGAGTTGAATCACATGCAGTTTCTGGTCCTACGAGCAAGAGTTGTTTACTGGTAAGGAAAGTCACTATTGTGCTCCCTTTGCCATCCACAGTGCAAATAGCACTCTCGTCTGTTCCCAGCAAGTACAGTGTATCGGACTGAAGAGGAGCTACTGTTCTTGTCAGTGTCCTAAGCAGTGTTGAACTAGTTATGGTCCATGTGTGTACGAAGCACAGTTCTTTGTTCTGAGCAAGCTCACTTTTTGGACCCCATAGGAAACACAGTAGAATAGAAGAGTGCTCTTTTCTCAAAAGTAGAGAGTGTTTCTTGTAAGGCGAGCTAGCATTTGTTTCCCAGTCATAAATGGAGTTGAATCACATGACTTTTGTGGTCCTACGAGCAAGAGTTGTTTTCTGGTAAGGAAAGTCAC